>NC_058131.1:126345264-126499485 GCF_016433145.1 Gracilinanus agilis | reverse complement strand
TCACACACACACACACACACATATATAATAGATCACTTAATAGAGTGATCTGTACTATATATATATAGTACAGATCACTCTATTAAGTTCTTTCTTTCCATGCTGGTAAGAAATTTAGCTTATGGAATCTTGAATTATTTAGTCTCCCCTCAAAAGCAGTTAATTCAAACTTTGCCAGAAGGACCATTATACACACACAAAAAATTGTAAAGAAGGATTATATATGAAACTGTGAATCTCTACTACACACAACTTTTACATATGTTTATATATACAGTATATAAAAAATTTAATATTTTATTAGCTCTGGCTTTCTTGTCTGTGACCTTTTATAAACTTCCTACTTAAACATGTTTCATTACTACTCTTTTCTTCTGTTCCATTTCCTTAACTTTTCTTCAGGGCTAAGTGTGACTATTATTAATACATTCCATTTCAATGTTTTTGGCCTTTCATTTTCTATTGTGTGCAAAGTTTTCCTATTTCTATTTACTTTAATCTTTATCAGTTCACGTAACTTTCCATGTTTCTCTGAATTCTTCATATTTGTTTTTATGGAAAATTGCCTTATTTTGTCATATTTTGTTCAATAATTACCAATTATGTGGGAATCTTCCTTATTTTCAGTTCTATGTTAACACAAAAGTATTGCTATAAGTAATTGATCACATATTGGAGTTTTCTTTGTGTTCTTGAACTCCTTGGAATATATACCTATTAACTCATTAAAATTAATTTGTTAAAAATTAAATAGTTTAATAAATTAAAATTTCCAGGTATCTCCCTCACTCTTTCCCTCCCCTCTCTGCACCAGAGAAGACATCACTTGACAAATGGATATGTGTTTGTATAAAACTATGTATTGATTGTTTCTCTTTATCAGTTTTTTCTCTGGAAGCAAACATATACATGTCCATTCCACAATTGATTGGTATCCCCTTAACTTACAGTTCCTTGCTACCACAGAGAGCTGCTATGAATATTTTAGAACATGTAGGTTCTTTTCCTTTTTTCCTGATCACATTAGGAAATGAATGCCCATCAATTCAATCACTTTCTTAGCATAACAATAACAACAACAACGAGTGCTTTACATATGTTATCTAATTGGATCCTCACAATAATTTCAAGGTAGATGCTTTCATTATTTCTGTTTTACAGATGATGAAACTGAAGAAGGAAGAGGCTAAGTGACTTGCTCTTCATACAGCTAGTATTTATGTGAGGCTGGATTTGAAATTCATCTTCTTAATTCTGGATTTAGTACTCTGAATTGCTTTCTAGAATGGCTCAAACAAATTCATTTTACTAGTTTATCTATCTTTTAATGGCACCTACACTTTGATTGTTTCCATCTTTTGAAAAGATTGCTCATGCTTAGGATATGAAGTAATTCCTCAGAGTTGTTTTGATTTATACTTCTCTTAGTGATTTAATATCTTCCTTATTTATTGTTGTCAATAGTTCAAAATTCTGTTAGAACTACTTATCCAAATATTTATTCATATTTATATACTTTGGGGAATCTGTCATATTTATAACATTATCCTACATATTAAATATTATAAATATTTCAAGATACTTGATTCTAAGATTTCAACCACCCCCATCATCAGTTTCCATTATCATCCTTGTTTGAATTAATTGTGCTTCCAAAAAGTCTTACATTTTCATATGAAAAAATTATCCATTTTTTTATGTTGTGATACCCTCTATAACTTGTTTGGTTATAAATTCTCCCTATCCACAGTTGTAAAAATGCTGACATCCATTTTCCTCAACTCTCCTACTGCTGGGACTACACTCAAAAGAGATCAAAGAAAGATGAAATATGTATATACCAAACCATAGGACTTTTTTGTATCATAGCAAACAAATGAGGAACTAAAAGGATGTTCAACAATTGAAGAATGACTGAATAAGTCATGGCACATGAATGTGATGAAAGAGCCATAAGAAATGAAATAGATGATTTCAAAAAAGATGGACAAGGGGCAGCTGGGTAGCTCAGTGGAGTGAGAGTCAGGCCTAGAGACAGGAGGTCCTAGGTTCAAACCCGGCCTCAGCCACTTCCCAGTTGTGTGACCCTGGGCAAGTCACTTGACTCCCATTGCCCACCCTTACCACTCTTCCACCTATGAGACAATACACCGAAGTACAAGGGTTTAAAAAAAAAAGATGGACAGATTTATTTCTTGCAGTGAAATTTCTTGCAATTTATTTATTGCAGTGAAATGAGCAGAAATTAGAAAAAATTTATAACATCAATATTATGAAAATGAACACTTTAATGAATATTAATATTATTATAATAATGAATATTATAAGAGAACCTATGGTTAATATAATGACCATTCAGGATTTCAGAGGAAATGATCATGAAACACAACATCTATCATAGAGATATGACAAATTTTGGTACAGAATGAAAATATATTTGTATGTATTAGGGTATATAGATACAGACATAAACATGTGCATATACATATGTTCATAGGTGTGCATATTTGTATTTATGTATACACACATGCACATAGAGCTAATGATATAATTTATTTTGTTTGAGTATGTATAATTATTATAAGATACTTGGGTAGAAAAAAATGGATTACGTTAATATATTTTTTTTAAATAGAGAGTTAGAGGTGCTTCAGATGTGAAATGTTACATGTACTTTCAGATGAGTTAACTAATTATTAGTTTTACTTAACTATTTAACTTTGTCTCTTGAAATGAGAATAAATGTAAATTTTTTAAATATAAAAACCAAAGAATAAATTCAATAAAAATACCATCTTATATATTTGTTGGGGATTCATTAGCAGCTAATTGTACTATTTGATGGAAGAAACTGATTTCTTTTAATCTTCTTTGTAATTTTCCAGTTTCAAGAATTCTTTTCAAATAAGGAGTTTTTACTGAAGTAATTTATGTCCTTGGGTTCACTGAATACTGTGTTATTGAACTGAACTTTTAACTGCACTGATATGCTTTTTTAAAATCCAATCATAGTTTTAACAATTACTTCTTTATGACTTAATTTGAGGTCTGGAAGCACTATTTTTAATTCATTCCTAATTTTTCTTGAGATTCTAGAACTTTTGTTCCTCCAAATTCATTTCATTTTTGTTTTGTTTAGGTTTATTCTCCATTGGTAGTTTTATTGGCATAACACTAAATCTGTAAGTTAATTTAGAAAGTGTCATTGTTTGTTTTTTATTGACCTAGGCCAGCCATGAGCAATGTATATTCTTCCCATTATGCTATTCATTGTTTTTAAAGTTTTAAAATTATATCTATTTTTATTGATATATTTTGTTTTCATATCATGTTAACCTCCAAATGCAACCCCTCACCCAGAGTAACATCTTTTGTTACAAAGAAAGAAAAAAAAGAAAAAAGCAGCAAAACTAGCCAATACAACCAAATTTTATGTTTTATTTTATGTTTTTACTATGTTCTACATTCCCAGTTATACTTCAGAGACATTTTTTTTCTCTTCCTTGGGGTTAATTTTGGTCATTATAATTATTAGAGGGTTCATTTTCTTTTCTTTTTTAAAATTTCCTTCCCTCCTCCCTTCCTCCCTTTTTCCTTCCTTCCTTCTTTCCTCTCTCCATCTCTCCCTTTTCTATTTATATCGATGCACATATTTTATATATTATTTTCCTAGTTCTATATGTATAATTTGCATTAGTTCCTACAGTTTTTCCTCATGGTTTTCTATGTATTTCATATAAATAATTTTTTACAAATAAGAAATCATTATGTTCACATGTTGCAATTTAGCTATTTCCTAGAAGAGAAATATATTTAGTTTCTAGTTTCTTTTTTTGCTACTAGAAAAGGATACTATAAATATTTTGTTATGCATGGAAACTTTCTATCTTTGGTCTTCTTAGCATATATCCCCAGCAATAGATTGCCTTGGCCAATAAAGATGACTTTTTTAGTTACTTTATACGTTTTCAAATTTTTGTCAAAATTATAAGAAAAATTCACAACTAGATTGATTCTTTGTATTTTGTATTTAATGTTATACAATTTCCCTTTCAGTCTGAAAGGATATGTCAGTGAAATATAAACTTTAGCAGGTTGTAGTATGTTGAGAGGTCTTTGAGTATGATCCCTATGATAAAATGAATCTGCTCTTTAAGGATCAGCAAAGCTATAGTATGGAGAGACTCATTTCCAATCACTTGATTTCTAGGATGAATTCTTTAACTCTAGAAATTCCCTTCTTCCCTAATTAATATGACAGGATGGAGGAAAAGGAGGCAAAGGTCAAAAGAATCATACAGATTTTGTATCTCTGAATATATCTTCATTGGATGAATAGCAAATTGACATACACTTTGCCAAATTTAATGACAAAAATATTTAGAAAAAAGCTACTAGCAGGATAGGCACTCCATAAATAATTTTGTAATAATCAAGGCAAAATGACAAAAATAAGTTGCTTTTGTTTTAAGAAATTTTAAGAAAATCATTAAAAGAGATTTTTGACTTCCCAAAGACTGTTGAGCCAACTCTTTCATTTCAATTCTGAGATCAGTTCATTGATCATTTACATTACTCACCCAGTGTATTTATATTTTATCTTTATTCTTTTACTTGGAGAAGACACAGGAGAAAAATAAATATACTATATCCTATACATTTGTCTATATAAATACTATTCTAGGAAAGTGAGAGAAGTATAGGGAAAAGAGATACTTTTCATCTTGTTAGCTTATGGGCAAAACTAAATACAGCAGTAGTGTAGGAATAAAGAACAATTTATGTTAATACTTTTAGGATGTCTATAGCCTATTTTTTTGGTTCTACTGGAAATTGAGGTAAACAGGACTAAATAACTTGCCCAGGGTCACACAACTAATTAGTATTTGAGGTTAGGATTGAACTCAGGCCTTCCCGATTCCAGATCTGGCACTCTATACACTGTGCTACACACCTACCCCAATAACATATAACCTCAGTGTTATAGTAACATCTAAGCAATCAGAGTTCCATGGATTTCTTTGGGGAAAAGTACTAATATTGAAACTCAATTTATATTGAAGGGATAAAATGTGATATTGTTTAAATTCTGGAACCATCTCCACAACTCTCTGTAGCACAGTTCACAAGTCCAAGTCTTATTGGTTTGTATTGTTTTAGGTATGATGTAATTCAATTATGTTGTAATGACAGCATGCCTTACAATAAACATTTAAGAGATTAAACAACTACTTGGACAATAATTGATAGAGATGATAGTGGTCTGAAAGAAAAAGTTTCACGGCAAAGTAACTTAAATTCTTTGGCTCTCAATTTCCTCATCTGTCAATTTAGGGGATTCATCTATATCAGTGGTTCCCAAACTTTTTTGGCTTACCGCCCCCTTTCCAGAAAAAAATATTACTTAGCCCCCTGGAAATTAATTTTTAAAATTTTAATAGCAATTAATAGGAAAGATAAATGCACCTGTGGCCATCTCCGCTCCCCTGGATCACTGCAGCACCCACCATGGGGCTGTAGCGCCCACTTTGGGAATCACTGATCTATATGAATCTCAAGCCTAAATTTGGGGAGGATAAATTTCTCCATAATTCGAGACCCTAGAAGGAAGTCTAGAGTATAAACCAATGACTCTAGAAACATCAAATTTTCACTTATAATAGTATATGTCTGTTGTATTGATGATTTTGGGGAAACATGAATTGCTGGATATATTTGCCATGAACTTATTTCCCTAAACTTCAATTAAGTAGCACAAGCTTTTCACAGACTCTGATGAAGTTGATCTTTCTGCCCACAATTAACTTTATTCTTTTGTTTTAGTGATTTTTATTTTTTGGTCTTCAAAACTGAAAAAAATACTAACAATTCTGTATACAAAGACCAGGCAAAGAGGATTATATTGCATATTAAATGCTGAATATTTTATACATTATTGTTATTCAATTGTTTCAGCCATGTCTGATTTTTTTGTAACTCCGTTTAGGGTTTTCTTGGTAAAGCTACTTGAGTGGTTTATCATTTCCTTCTCTAGCTCATTTTATAGATAAGGAAACTGAGGCAAACAGGGTTAAATGACTTGCCCAGGGTCACACAACGAATTAGTATTTGAGGTTAGGATTGAACTCAGATTTTTCTGATTCCAGATCTGGCACTCTATACCCTGTGCTACCTACCTATCCCAATAACATATAGCTTTCTTCAAAAAGTATACAATTGATTTGTAATATATTTTGTTGTTTTACAGGGCAATCTGGCTCCTTTCATAACTTTTATTTATATATTTAATAGAAAAAATCATTATTATTTGCCTTAACCCTAAATATCTAGAAATAGTGTTGTGCAGTTGAAAAAATACAGCAAAATATAGGAGGTCTAATCATTCCTTCCTGCTGCCTCTCACTTCTCATCCTAGCCACATGAAACACTAGTCAAGTCACTTTACCATAATGGATCTCAGCTGTTTTATTAATAAAAGTAGGAATAATAATTGATTGCCTATTTGAATGCAAAGGGATGGGCCAGATGATCTGGAAGTTCCTTTGAGTTTTAGAATCTATGATGCTAGATGATTTAAAATAAAATTAGGCTTATCCAAAAAACAAAGAGTATGTTAAATGAAGGATAGTAAATAAAATCAGTATTCTTTAGTCAGTGTCTCTTGGAGTGTGCCAGTGACATATACACGGAGTTAAAAGTTGCTTAGTAAATTATTTTTTTTTAAACCCTTGTACTTCGGTGCATTGTCTCATAGGTGGAAGATTGGTAAGGGTGGGCAATGGGGGTCAAGTGACTTGCCCAGGGTCACACAGCTGGGAAGTGGCTGAGGCCGGATTTGAACCTAGGACCTCCTGTCTCTAGGCCTGACTCTCACTCCACTGAGCTACCCAGCTGCCCCCTTAGTAAATTATTTTTGCAAGTACTCTGTTAATACCCTGGGAAAGAGCGAGAGAATTCATATATCTCTTAAAGTGACCACTATGATTGTTTGGAGGATTTTATAGGCTATGACTATCTCATCCACTATGGAACATGTAAAGTTGTTAAGTATAACTACCCATCACTCTATAGTGCTAGGGTGACTCTGAGGGAACATCGAAGACTTGAAGAGTCCAGGATTCAAAAGTTAGACTGGATTGGTGTTTATCAAACTATGAAAATAACTACACCACATTTCAGTAAGACATAAAGTTTAGTTAAAATAGCTGACAAATTTAATTAGTTAAAATGATTGTAATTTGATTGTTTCTCTAGAGAAATAAGAGGAGTTAGGTGCGATTTTCCATTATATGGAGAAGTTAAAGTGTGAATCAGACAAAGAAGTCATAGAAAATAAAATAAAATAATTATCAAGTCATAAGCTTTTATATACCCTCGTGTCTAAGATATCAAGTATTTCCTTAGCAATACCTATCATAACATCCTTACTAGAACATATTTAAGTTTATACTAGGGTACTTCCAGGGATTTTGAGCTCACTATTTCATAAGGCAATTAGAAAATAATTTCTTACTTTAAATGGAAATCTCTATTCCTGTAATTTTTTGCTAATTGGTCATGCTTCTGTCCTTTGGAACAACACAGAACATATACTTTGTGATCCAGTGACATTAGCTTCTTTGCTTTTCTTTATAGAAATCACTCAGGCTCCCAGTTCTGTACATTTTCCCTGGCTACCTACTTTCCCTGGAATGCTCTTCTTCCATATCTCCATATCATGCCTTCCTTGACTTCCTTGACATCCTAGCAAAAATATACCTTCTTCAAGAAGCCTTTCATAATCACCCCCTGTAAAATTATCTCCATTTTTTCCTACCTCTCTCTTTCTCTTTCCCCAACTTCTCTTCATAACTTTGTAACAACATTGATATATACTGTTGTTAGCTTCTTTAACCTAAACACCTATATCCTGAATTGTACTTTAAGTGGAAAGAAGGTTGGAGTTAGCAAGAGATATATACCAATTTGTTAGGATGGAAAGACAAACTTTTAACTGAACATTAGGAATTTTTCTAATTTGGGACCTATGAGCTCTTCTAATTATACAAATAACTTTTTGTCTAATATAAACTCTATAAAACAGTAGAGAAAGAGGCCATAGGGACCTAGTCTGAGGACCCCTAAGCTATAGATGAGTTAACTATTGTGACAAGTAGGGGCTATGTAAGTATTTTACCTCAAATGTGAAAAAAAAAAGAAGGCAGAGAGGCAGGTGAAAGAGATGAGGCTAAGAAGAGATTTAGCTCCTTCCATCCCAGAAGGGAAGAAGGATTCATATCTTCTGAGGTCCCTCCCAGTGCTAGATCTGTAATCCTTTGAATCTTTAGGAATGTGATGAAAAAATTCTGTAAACTCTCTTGTTCAACTATTCAAAGAAAAGAATTGATTTACCTGTCTAATTAACTGAAAAAATCCTTATTTTATCTAGTTTTATTTACAATGAGAATATCAATATGAATGTGGAGTTGGGCAATGAAAGTTATAATAGTTCAAAGAGATGGCAGGGAAGTGTAGATTTTCTAAGGATGTGGTGATCTTTAACTTGCTAGTAGACATTGGAAAAAGACTGTAGATGAAAGAATTAAGATGAGAGAAAAGGAATGATTGGTGGAGTAAGCTTCAGGGGAAGAATGATTGACATGAAATCAATAGTTGAGGTTTGTGCTATGGAAAGTTGAAGAACTATCTTTTCCTCATAGTCTGTTATAAGGGAATAGACAATGGGTGAAAGTATAAAGCGGTATTGAGGTTTGAAATATGAGTTATAGAAGAGTGAAAGAGCTCATGGTTTTTCAGTCAGGAAAAAGGCAAGATTATTTGCTGAGAGACAGGGAAATAGCATTGGGAGTTTAAGGAAGGAAGAAGTTTTTCTTCAGGGAATGTCAATCAGAGGAGAATAAAAAGATTTTCACATAACAGTAAAGACTGAATAATGTGAATTTGTAGTATATCTAGTTACCAAAGCTCTGTAACTTCCTCAGGCCATGTTGAGCAGTAAAAATAAAAAGTAGAGAAACCAGAGAATGGAGGTGACCCAGAATTAAGGATTGGTGAATTGTCAATCTCAAAGGCAAGGTGGCCATGAATTCAAGGGTAGAGGATAGTATGTATTTGAATTTATTTAGTGTGATGATAATAATAATAACAATAATAATGATATTGTAAAAAAACAGTGACTAGCATTTATATTGTGTCAAAAACTATGCTAAGAACTTTACAAATAGCTTTTCAATTTGATCCTCCCAACGATCTTAGGAGGTAGGTACTATCATTATATAATATTACAGTTGAGGAAACTGAGGCAATCAAAGGTTAAATGACTTGACCATGGTCATAGAGCTGGTAAGTGTCTGAGGCCAGATTTGAATTCAAGTCATCTTGGCCCAATACATTATTCACCTAGTTGCCTTTATGAATTTAATATCTCCCAAAATTGGGAGAATGAGATCAAAAAAAGGATGACGTTTGACTCAGAAAAAAAGAGAGATATAGAGAAACTAGAGATCATACAAGGAATATAAAATGGGTTTAGGAGGAGTTAGATATGTGTGTAGATTAAGTATTATACAAGATTGAATGTGATAGGTTATAACAGTTTATTCTGTAATTTTTAGAATCAAAGGTATAGGTTCTTACTCAGTTTGATCTAGTGAGAGTGGCATGTATAGTCATAGCTTATAAACTGCTGGTAATGGATACACATAGACCCAAATAAATAGACACACATACTAAGACGCTTTTGTCTCCCCCAACACAATACATTTACAAGACTTTGCTGCTATCTGCTCTTCATTATGAAATCCAGAGAGATGAAGAAGCACATATCAATATTTCAAGAAAAACTAGCCTGGCCAAGAACTAACTACCAGGTGATTATGAGTGTTCCAAATTTTTAGGGTTAATACTTTGAAATATAACAAACAATGAATAGGTTAGGTATGGATGAGCATAAGGCTTAATAACATTGACTTCTAGCACTTATAGAATATTTTATCATTTGAAATATAGTTTACCTGCTCTCTCTAAAACTGTTTTATATTCTTTAGTATTAAGATCCATATATATCCATATATGTTATATATGTACTCAGATTTGCAGGACAGGCATCCTGGGATGTAGTTTAAGCCCCAACACTTTTCAGAACACATGATATTCCTTTCTTTTTCTAATGGATGTGCAATATTCTTGTATTATTCTAATGTCCTTTCCTTTGTATTTGATAGTCTTTCTCCAGATGTCTTTCAAAACTTGTTTCTGAATTGAATTGTTAAATTTAATCACTATGTGTCTTTTAGTTTAGAGCAGTGATTCCCAAAGTGGGTGCTCCCACCCCGTGGGGGGTGCTACAGCGATCCAGGGAAGCGTTGATGGCCACAGGTACATTTATCTTTCCTATTAATTGCTATTAAAATTAAAAAATTAATTTCCAGGGGGCTAATAATATTTTTTCTGGAAAGGGGGCGGTAGGCCAAAAAAGTTTGGGAACTACTGGTTTAGAGCCTTGGGATTTTTTCTGGAAGCAATCTGTGAATCTTTTTCAAATGGGATTTCAGCTTCTATATTCAGAAGGTCTAAATAGTTCTTTTCTATTATTTCTTTCATTATGGTGTTAAGGTTCTTCATCCTGTTCTTCTGGGAGACCTATGATCCTTAGGTTATCTCTACATATCCTTTCTTTGAATTATAAGGTTTGCTTGCATAGTTAATATATTTACTTTTCATGTTTTTTTGTTTTTTTTTTTTGCTTCTCTTCTAGGTTGTCCTTTACTTGTGTGTATATGTATTCCCAATCTATTTGTTTTTACCTTTCTTTTGTTTCTTTGGTGAGGCTTTACACTACTGATTCAAGTTTGTTTTTTTCCATTCTACTCATTATTTTGCTATGCAGGAAATAAATTCTGATTTCATGATTCTTATTTCTTTTTTTTTTTTAAACCACTCAAGAACAACAAACATGTTACAGTTCTATGTTTTCCTCTAATTCCACAGTCTTTTGTTTCATCAAGTATTGGGTCATTTTCATAAACTCATTTACTAGTTTGGAGCCCATATTTCCATCTGTTATTGTTTTTCTTGTTGATTGATGTGTTTATGTTCAAGGTCTTTGAAATTTAATCTTTAAATCTTTTGTACATTCAATCTCTCTCCACTCCCCTCCCAAACCCTTTTCCTTATCATTCAATTCTTGACTTGTTCCCCTCTGATTTTGTTTTTTTGGGGGGCAAAATCTCAATGTTTTTCCTTTTATATTGAGTAATTTAGGACTCAGCAGCCTAGGGCCAAATGAGTGTAGATAGAAATGGCCCTAGCTAGGTATTATGCTTTTCTTCTCAAGCTTGGTAGAGTCTCACTGTTAAGAGCACACAAGGTGAAAGAGGAATACTCAGTGATATTAGGTCTTGTGAGCTGATGTTAGTTCTTAGATTTTAAAGTGTTTTTTTTAACCTTTGGATTACAGGTGTCCTAGACCATGGAAGCAGCTGATGTTGCCTTATGTTTGGTGTATAATTTCTGTTTTATAGAGGTTGGAGAGGTCCTGTTATCAGAAAAAAAATGTAGTCTTTCATCTTGTTGTTCATGTGGCTCAGAAGGCTTCACATCTTAACACCTTTGATTCTCACAACAAACCTGTGAAGGTAATGCTATTATTATTCTTGTTTTTTTATATGAAGAAATGTCAAGAAAAGATAAATGACTTGTTGAGGTCACATAATTACTATATAAGACAAAATTCAAATTCAAGCCAAAGTATTCTACCATCTCCCTTCTAAAATAATAACCAAAATTTTGCAGTACTTTAATTTGCAACATATTTTATATATGTTATCTTATTTGATCATTATGACAATATGTAAGATATTTATTATCACACAGACACCCGATTTGTAGATTAGTAAACTGAAGTTGAGAGGATAAGTGACTTGCCCATATTCACAAAACTAGTATGTGTCAAGGGTCGAATTTGTCTCTTAGTTTTTTCTAGTAAAAATATTTTTTTCCAGAGCTAGAATTTGAACTCAAGTCGTCCTGAATCTCAAATGAATGTTCTATCCATTATGCAAATGAAGCTAGATATCGCAATAGTTATAGTGCTGGAATTGAAGTCAGGAAAGCCTAAGTCCAAATCTGTGCTCAGATACTTAACAAAAAGTATGACCCTGGACAAATCACTTAACCTCTTTGTGCCTCAGTTTTCTCCTCTGTAAAATGGGGATAATAACATCCCTCTTAAGGTTCTTGTAGTGATTGATATTCAATCAATCAAACAAAAACATATATTAAGCACCACCTATATGCTAGATACTGTTACACTGGGAATACAAAAAAAGGAAGACAATTCTTCACCTTAAGAAGTTTATAGTCTAATGGGGTAGATCAAGTGAGATAATATTTGTAAAGCATTTTGTAAACCTTGAAGCACTATAAAACATCATTATTTTTATTCCCAGCTGACTAATAGCTACATTATTTTAGTCTTCAAGGTATATACATATGAACTCAATAGTAATCTTAGTTGTTTTCTATGTATATGTTTATTTTTCTTCCTATTGGGGATGGAAAAAAAGGACCAAATATTTGCTGCTGATACAAAAGAGGTACTAAATCAAGTGTCCTAAGAAAATTTGAGGCTAGTAAGAAAAATTTTAGTTAGAATATTACAGAAGATTTTCAACAGGCAGTTATGTAGTATATGAATATATAAAGATACCTGAATGTAAATGGAATCAGTAGTCTACTTTGGTTAAAAGATTGTGCGAAAGGAATAATTTGAACTAAGACAGGAAATGTATGTTTAAAACAGATTGTAGAGAAAAGACTTATGGACAGCATAAAATGACAAGAAACAATATAAAACAGGGAATCCCATTGGAAAAACAATACCAGTTTTGATGGGAAGTAATTAGTGACATAAAAGGAAAAGTCAACTTCATTCTTATTTAGTTAAGATCCTTTAATAAATTATATGCCATTATTTCATCCTGTTGTGTAGATGATTTTAGGATCTCAGAAATTTTGTCAGTAGATAAAAGTTTTTGGTAGTTCCTGTCAGTCTGGGTGACAGACTTACTGATGGATTGTGTGCCCCTGTGGAAGCTGAGAAAACTTTAGGTTTGCACTTAGAGGCCTTGGGTTTGAATCTCAGCTCTGTTATGCCTATGTCCTTGGCTGGACAAGGCTCTTAATTTCTCTGGATCTGAGTATATCCATTTTTTAAAATGACTTCTGGGTCCACTTCTAGCTTTAAACCTCTAATCTTTTGCCCAGGGCCAAATAAATTTAAGTTTGGAGATTCTCATGGCCAAGGTGGCCACAGGGTGATGAATTCTTCAACCACAGCAACTGTCAAAGATCCCCTAAAGCTATAGTGAGGTTGTAAATTGCCTTAGTGGATAAAGTCCACGAATCACAGCTCATTGATAAAATGAAATAAGCGAATAAAGAAAATAGGACAATGAAATGAAATTGTGGTAAAAATGAGATGATGATGAGAAAAACTTTTTTTCATGGTAACAATGACAATGTTTTAAGGGCATTATGGAGTCACCAGCTTGGGGAATGCGTCATAGCCATCCTGAGGCCAAAGGGAGTCCATATAAAAACATTGTTTATTTTTTTCTTCAAATAATTACAAAAGAAAAGAATAGAAAAAATATACCAATTACTTAGATGATGAAACTACTTCCAGGGAGGGGGAATCTAGATGAACCACACCTCATTACTCTGAACATTCCCACCAGATGACTCTTCACCACATCTCGGATAGATGTGCTGCAAATGAATGGTTTCTACCACATCCACAGTAGAAGTTCATTTAGAACCTGAGTAATGCCAAGTCATTTGTCACAATTTTGGCACACAGGGGAATTCCCCAGAACATATTCGTAGCCCATAACCAAGTATGTATATGTATACACTGACTAAGCCTTCGCATTCATGGTGTAGAATCAGGGACATAAAAGGGATTTTTGAGAGGTCAACTAATCTATACCTTCTGTCTACAGGCAGGGCCACATCAAAACCATCCAAAAAGTGTGAGAACCTCTCCTGTTTTTAAAGCTCTCTGGAGATATTTCACTCTCTCAGCAGCCCATTTCAGTGTCTAACAACCCTTGTTGTCAGGAAATTCTTCCTTATGTCTAACCTAACCCCCTCATGCTGAAGATTAAACCCAATTACTCTTGTTCTGTCCCCAGTGGAGATGGAAAACATTTGGTTCCGATCATCTCCCTACAGTAATAACCATTAAGTCACCCCTTAACTTTCTCTTTTCCAGCTGGGCCAAATAATCCTAATTCCTTTAGCATTTACTTCATGGGTTTTGTTGGACAATATCTGTTTTGCCTTTTTCTTGGAGCACTGACCCTGTACCTTCTTTTTCCATAGACACATAAAGCATTAGAGCTGGAAAAAATCTAAGGGGTTATTTAGTCCAACTGTCTCATTTTTCAAATGAGGAAACTGAGTCCTAAAGAGGAAAATTAATCTTTTCAAGGTGACATCCCAAGTTAATTAGAAACAGAGTTATGGATAGACTCAGCTATCTTGAATCCTAATTTCCTACTGTTTACAAAATTAGGACACAAGGTGGGGTAGGTTATGGTGTTAGGATAACAGAAAAGATGGTGGTGGTTATGTGAACGATTACCAAATGACCATTTTATTGTTATTTTGTATTTGGAAAAATATAATTTCATTATAAAAGAGCATATACTTCTTAGTAGAGGTGACTGTAAAGTAATGAGACATTTCTTTATACTCTAAGATTTGAGAAGATTATTATGGATATTATGAATGGAAAAGATTTTGTGGATACAGAATCAAAGGACTCTGCACCTAACTGTATGAGAGAGAGGAGGGAATGGAAGAGTCAGAGGTGGTTTCAGGGTTATGATCCTGTGTGTCTTGGAAGATGGTGGTATCTAGAAATAGAGATATCAGTGAGAAGGTCATGTTTACCAGGGGAAATGATGAGTTTCGTTTAGAACCTATTAAGTTTGGAAAGCTGGTAGCATAACCAAATGGAGAAGCCAGCAAGCACTTAGAAACAGGCTAGTACTCTAGAGAGAGAAAGCGATTTGGAGTTAGGAGTCAAATGTATAGAGATAATCATTTAAATCATAGGAATGAATTAGATCACCAAAGGAAATATGTGGAAAGAAAAGAAAAGAGGGCCCTGGGTAGAATTTTGAGACACATCTATTTTTAAGTGCTGGTAGAAGGGTGAGTAGTCAGGACAAAGAAAAGTGGAGGTCATAGGCATAGGAAGAAGAATATTAGAGGACAGTAAGATGGAAATAAAGGAAGAAGAGAATATAAATAAGGAAGGGATATATAACAACAACAAATCTCAGTATAAAAAAGGATAAGTTACATAACATTATATTTATATAAAAGTTATATAAAGTAAATTATAAAAAATTCACAAAAACAACAAAAATCACCAAATATTTTGGAATTAATTTACATGAGGAAACCTACTATATAAGGAGGACGATAAAACTATAGAGATTAAAATAAAGGAAAACTTAAAACAACTGCAGGTCACTCATAGACAGATTAGATTAACACAGTAAAGAGATAATATTCCATTGATTACTTTATTTAATGCAATACTAATCAGGAGTTTCTAGATGAAATTATAATCAAAATATGGAAACATAAGTAGGCAGCAATATTAACCAACTCACTGAAAAGAAAAGCTAATGATAGAAATCTTGTATTTCTAGACATTTAAATATGGCATTACAAAACAATTATCAAAACTGGTGCTGAAGGAGGAAAAAAGAGAACTAGACTAATCATATACTAGATATCCAGCTGAATATTTGTGAAGGATTAATGTTTAGCAAACCTTTTAGACATCAAAAACTGGGAACAGGAGTCTTTCTTGGCACAAATGACTTAAGGAAACTAGTTAACTATTTGATAGGCAGGTGACCCACAAGCTTGCAGCATATACCCCATTGAAAATTTATTGGATGAGCAATCTCAACAAACAAACAAACAAACAAACAAACAAACAAACAAACAAACAAACAAACAGAAAAGGCCTCTGGAAAAAGATAAAAGTAAATGGAATGTTTTTTTTTAATCCCAACTGTGGATAATTTTTTTTTCCAATTCAGCTACTGGAAGGAATTTTTGGGCTAAGAAGAAGTGCTTGACAACATTAAAATAAAATAATGTTAAAGCAATTTAAATATAGAAAAATAATGAGAAACATGTATGGGAAGCTATCATTAAACTTGATATATAATACATATAAAGAATTGATAAAAATCATAGCAATAACTCTTAGATCCAAATAGATAAAACGTTAGGTAGATGAATTGAATACTTTCAAAAAAGGATATAGATTTAAAAAATCAAAGATATTTTATTTTTCCAATTACATGTCATTTCACACACATTCTAGGAAATGTTAAGATTCAAATAGTCTCACTTCCTTCCTCCCCACCCCCTCCAAGAGATGGCAAGTGATTTGATTTCAGTTATACATGTATTATCATGCCAAACATACTTCCATATAAGTCATTATTGTAAAAGAATACTCATATAACACCAAAAAAACCCCAAAACATAAATAAACAAATGTGACGAATAGTATGCTTTGATCTTCATCTGACTCAAACATTTCCTTCTCTGGTGGAGAATTGCATTATTTATCATAAGCCCCTCAGAATAGTCCTAGATCATTATATTGCTAAAATGAGAATAGCTAAGTCTTACAGTTGATCATCCTACAAGATTGCTGATACTATGTACAATGTTCTCTTGCTTCTGTTTTTTTTTCATTCTGCATCAGTTCATGTAAATATTTACAGTTTTTCTGAAGTCATCTTTCTCATTCTTATAGCACAGCAGTATTCCACAACCATAATATATGATATTTTGTTCATTCATTCCCCAATTGATGGATATCCCCCCTCAATTTCTAATTCTTTGCCACCACAAAAAGAGCTGTTTAAACATTTTTGTACTAGTTGGTCCTTTCCCCTTTTTTATGATCTCTTTGAGCTACTGACCTAGTAGTGGTATTACAGGATCAAAGGGTAAGATATAGATATTGTTACAAGTCACAAAATATTCAATTTCACTAGTAAGGAGAACCACATAAAATATTTCTGAGGTAGATTGTCATATATGTCAAATTGATAAAAAATAATTAATGGCAATGAAAATAAGTTGAAGACATTGTGGAGAAATAAGTTTACTTATTCATTGCTGGTGGTATTGCAAACTGGTGAAATACTTATTGTAGAAAATGTGGTAATTATAATATGAGAAAGCAGGTGCTCAGAAGACATGAGATCATGAAACTTTTTAGTAGACGTAGTTGACATAATTTTATTCTTTCCTTCATCTATGTTTGTAACCCGGTAGAAGTACTCAGAATTGAATCACAAGATGTTAGAATTGGAAAGGATCTTAGGAATTGTGTAATATACCTCTCTTATTTTAAAGAGGAGGAAATTAAAGCGATAATATGAGAAGTGACTTACCGAAGATCACAAAAGGATTAAGTACCAAAATTAAGACTTGAAATCTTCTAAGAAATATGTCTAGTGCTTTCCCATTATTTTGTAAACCTTACTTCTATCTTAGAATTGATAGAAGTATCAGTTCCAAGGCTGAAAGGTGGTAAAGGTTAGGCAACTGGGGTTGAGTGACTTGTCCAGGGTTATACACCTAGGGAATGTCTGAGGTCAGATTTGCATCCAGGACCTTCCATCTCCAGGCCTATTTCTCTAGCCAGTGAGTCACCTAGCTGCCCTTGTCATCTAATATTAATAGTTAAAAGAGTTAGAACTCTGAAACATCAAGGGAATTCAAGGGGAATAAAGAAGGTATTGATAAAGTGATTAACAATTAATTTAGACTGGGTAGGAAAGAAAGTGAAAAAAAATAGCTTGTATATTAGAAAAAGTGAATTACAAGTCTTAATGAGAGTAAAGAAAAAAGGAATGAGAGAAGTAAAGGGGAAGGACAGGTAGAAGGCAGGGGATTGATTCAAGAGAGGGATTTCAGAGTTTGGGATTTAGAAGTTGAATTTCTTTTAAGTTGTAGTGAGGTCTCAATTGTGGCCATCCTACTGGGATGTTGAGGTAGAAGAAAAGTAGAGAGCATTATTATTGAAGAATATGGGAAATTGTCAAAGTGTCAGAAGATGATTATATAGGAAAGAATAGAGAAAAAGGATTGAAAACCTATAAAAAAAGTCTTGGATAATGATGGGAGAGAGGTTAGAAGATCGGCATATAACAACAACACAAATTGGTAAAGTCATATAGTTTGAAACAATGGTATAGCGAGATCACCAAGCAATGGTGGATGAACTTGTAGTTAGAAGGTCTTGGGTTCAAATCTTACCTCATTTATTTACTAGCTTTAGGATCCTAAACAAGCCATTTAGCCCTTCTATCTTTCAGTTTTTTACTTTGTAAAAGTAGGAATCAAACTTGAACTCTAGGACCCCTTCCAATTCTAAATCTGCTTGTTTATGATTATAAAGGAAGGTGCAATATTGAATAAAGAGAGACAGAGTTTATTGAGAAGGTCAAGGTTCCATTTAGAAGGTTAGTGTCATGAAGCAACCTTCCATCTTCCAGGCTCCAGTAAGAAGAGCTTTTCCCTTGGTTTTCTGAATGGTTTAAAGAAGCTATGTTGGGAAGGGAAAACTAAATATTTTGGATTTGTTTCTGTTCTAATTTTTTTCTGAGATACGTTCTTTCTATGTGGACATATGGCTATGATGGTGCACTCAAACACTAGCCCCCACACTCTTCACTCTTGGCATCATCTTCATTTTCTCTACTTAAAAATGGGATTTGGAATCACCTTGTACTTTTATAATCTATTTTAGTTTTATTTTAGTTAGTTCTAGACCTCCATAGCACTTCTCACATTATTTCCAGACATTCTACAGATTACTCTTCACCACAATTTCTAACTCTCATTTTTGGGGATATTCTTTCCTTTTAGAATGTAAATTCATGGAAGCAGAGCAAAGATAATGGATTAGAGGTATCCACTCAGCTGAACTCTCTCAATATCCCCTTTTAAAAAATTCTAAATAATTTCTCAAATCAATTTTGGAATAATAGTGCCAAAAAAAAGAAAAGTTGGGATGAAATATTTTCCCACTGCAAGACCACTTAGAAGGTTGGTAGGAAAGACCTGGGACACTGAGATGGAGGCCAGCCAAAAGCCCACTTGATGGCAGTGTGCTATTGTTGGGCCTTGGATGTGGCTGCAATCCAACAGCAACTTCAGAACTTCTCAGCCCAGAAGAGGCAAGGGAGGTGGACAATAGAGAGAGATTATAGGGGATCCTTCTGGAAGAAGCACAAAGAAGCCTGAAACTTGGAACAGTACCTCACCCAGGTGAGTGGAGCCCAGATTTAACATAGAATTCAAAGTCAGGAAATAGACAAGAAAAATGAGCAAACAACCAAAAAATAGCTTGGTCATAAAACCCCACTAGAGTGGCAAGGAAGACAAAGGAAAAATAGGACAACAATGTGAAAACATCTACCAGCAAAGCCATAAATAAAAATCCTAATTGGACCTAATCTCAAGAAGAACTCCTAGAAATAGAAATGAAAGAGATGAGTAGAAGAGGGAAAAGAAAAGAAAATGAAGCAAGAAAAAATTATGAAAATAGAATTAATAGCTTCATAAAAAGGGAAAAAATACTGAAGACAATAACAACTTAAAAAAGAGGAACAAAACTTTACCAAAAAAACAACCTAAAAAGAAGAATAAGCCAAATGAGAAAAAAGATACAAAAATTAATAAAATAAAAGAATGAAAAAAGACAATTAAAAAAGAATAAAAGCAGAATTCATCAAATGGGGAAAAGGTACAAAATATCAATGAAGAAAATAATTCCATAAAAATACAATTTGGGCAAATGGAAGCCAAAAACTCCACAAGACATCAAGAAACAATAACATAAACTTTAAAAAATGAAAAATTAGAAGAAAATGTGAAATATCTCATTAGAAAAAAGGTTGAGGAGAGATCATTTAGGAATTATTGAACTAAGAAAGCTAGGATTAAAATAAATGAGATCCTAAACATCATATTTCAAGAAATTATAAGGGAAAAGTTTTCTGATATTTTAAATCCAGATGGTAAACTATATATAGAAATAATCCACCAATCACCTCCTGAAAGAAATCCCCAAAATAAAACTCTCAGAAATATTTCAGAGTTCCCATGTCAAGGAGAAAATATTGCAAGCAGTTAGAAGGAAATAATTCAAATATTGCAGAATGACATTTAGTAACGTCCATACTAAAGGAGCAGAGATTTTGGAACATGACATTCTTTAATGCAGAAAAATTGGGATTACAATAAAAAATAACCTAACTATCAAAAATGAATATAATCAAAGGGCAGCTGGGTAGCTCAGTGGATTGAGAGTCAGGCCTAGAGACGGGAGGTCCTAGGTTCAAATCTGGCTTCAGACACTTCCCAGCTGTGTGACCCTGGACAAGTCACTTGACCCCCATTGCCTATCCTTACCACTCTTCTGCCTAGGAGCCAATACACAGAAGTTAAGGGTTTAAAATTTAAAAAAAAATTTTAAAAAATGAATATAATCCTTTAAGGGGAAAAATGAGAATTTGATGAAATAGAGGACTTTGTAGCATTCTTGAAGAAAAAGCCAGAGCTAAATAGAGAATGGGACATTTAAACACAGGATTCAAGAGAAACATAAAAAAACCTAAATAAATACTAAAGAGTAATCATAAGGAACTCAAATGGAGTTAAACTATTTACATTCCTAATGTATGTAATCTTTAAGAATTTTATCATTATTAGAGTTAAAAGGAATCTACATAGAGGACAACAGTCTGAGTCAATTATGTTGGAATGATCTAAAAAAGTTAAAGGGATTAGAAGGAGGAAGGGAGAATGAGAATGGGGAAAATTTTCTCACATAAAAGAAATGCACAAAGAAGAGCTTTTATAGAGGAGAGGATAATGGGTGGAAGGCAGAATGCAGTGCTTGTACCTTGTTTTCATTTAGTTGGTTTAAAGAGGGAAGAATATATATACAAATTCAGTTGGTTACAGAAATTTATCTTATCCAATAGGGAAACAGGTGGGGAAGAGAATAAGAGATATAGGGGATAGGATGATAAAAGGGAGGACAGATTAAAGGAGGCAGTGGATAGAAACAAAACAGACTTTTAAAGGACAGGATAAAAAGAAAGAAAAATAAACAGAAGTTAATGGGATGGAGGGAAATACACAGTAACCTTAACAGTGAATGTGAATGTGGTGAGCTTAACCATAAAACAGAAGCAGATAGCAGAATAGATTAAAAATTTGTTGTTTAAAAGAGAATACAGTAGAAAAGAAAAGGCATAAAGTTAAAATAAAATGCTGGGGCACAATGTTCAACTGAAGCAAAAAGGTAGACTACTAATCATGATCTCAGATGATGTAAAAGCAAAAAATATGTCTGATTAAAAGATAATCAAGGGAACTCCATTTGCTAAGCTATACCATAGATATTGAAGTAATATATAATTTTTACAGTAAGTTTTTCTATTTAAGTGTGGCTCATTTCTCAAATATATAGAGAAATGGCTTAATTTATCAAAATAAAAAATTTCCATATTGCCAAGTAGTCAAAGGATACGAAGACAATCTTCAAAAGAATAACTCTAATGTGTCTATAGTCATATGAAAGAACACTAAATTACTTTTGACTAGAGAAATTTCAATTAAAATCATGCCAAAGTACCACCTCACATCTATCCCATATGACAAATGCTGGAAGGGGAGAGGGAAAATAGGTACACTAATAAACTGTTGGTAGAGTTGTGACTAGGTCCAACCATTCTGGAGAACAATTTGTAACTATGTTTAAAGGGCTATAAAATTGTGCATACTCTTTGACTCAGCAATATCACTCTCAGGTCTATTCCCCAAAGAGATTAAATAAAAAGGAAGATGACTCATATGTACGAAACATTATTTGTAGAAATTCTTTTTGTCATGACAAGGAACTGGAAATTGAAGGAATGATCATCAATTAAAGAATGGTTGAATAAGTTGTGGCATATGATTGTGATGGAATGCTTTTGTGCTATAAGAAATGAAAAGGGGGATAGTTTCAGAAAAATGTGGGAAGACCTAAAAGAATTCAGTATAAAGTAAAGTTAGAAAAAAATGGAAGATCATTATGCATAGTAACAGTAACCTTGTAATGACAATTTTAAGTTAAATTTTGCAAGATTTGCAAGAAGCCATGTCTGGGGGCAGAGCTGCCAGTTGGACACTTGGAATCTTGGAAGATTCCTGATGCCATGCCAGGGCAGGAGACCTATTGGCAGTTGGGCTGTGCCCTATATAAGGGAAAGAGAAACCCAGCCCAGGGACTCAGTCTGGAGCCAGGGATCCGGGTGGGTAGGACAGACCTTTCTCTTCTCGATTTATTGATTAGACCAAGAATCAACCAGCATACCTTGAAATTACAGGATTTACTACTGAGCTTTAGGGTCAATTGACACCATTCAGCAAGTTACTACAGAAGATTTATCCAATTAATTCTCTTCAATCAAGCTGTAACCTAATCCATCTATAGGCAAGCAGTGTCCATTACAGCAGGCCTGTAGCCCTGGCTCAGCCCAGCCTCAACATTCTAAAACTGTTGGATTTTATACTTTGCGTTAGGAATAGATTTTATTTAGGGATTCCTAAAACCCCCTTCCCTTCCCTTAGCTTCCTTTGATTATTTAAACAACTCAAGAAAAATCATTGTTTTAAATATTTGCAATCAGATGTGTTATTGACCTTCATCAATACTTTAATAACACTGATTCATCTATCATCAGTTGATCATCGGTTGATACTAGGAAGCTAGTCTTCCTGAGGAACCATACTGTGATTGGTTGAGGGAATTCCAAAGGAAATCTAGTTATATTAACAGACTTCCTGGGGATACCAAAGGGAGGCTTAAAGCTTTTCTAACCTCTGGGGTTTTTTGCTTTATTCCTCTGTGCAAATACAGCATTTCTACTGATTTCCTCAACGATCATAACATGATCAACTGTGAAAGATTGGGCGACTCTAGTCAGTACAGTGATCCAAAGCAATTCCAAAGGACTCATTATGAAAATATGAAATGTTATTGAGAGAGAGAGACAAAGACAGAGAGAAAATTGAGAAATTTCAATGTAAATTAAAGTATAATTTTTCACTTAATTATTTTTGTCTTTTTTGTAACATGGTCAATGTGAAAATGTTTTGCAAGATTTCGCATGTAAAATTGATGTCGTTTTGTTTGCCTTCTCAGTAGATTAGTCAGAGGTTTAAGGAAAGGGGAGAATTTGAAACTCAAATTTAGAATGAGAATAATGTTAAAATGAATAATAAAATAAAACAATAATTTAAGCCCAGTGATGGCAGAGCCTATCTTACCTGATTTTATATGTATTCTTAATGCTTAGCACAGATAATAATAAATGCATTTTCTTCTACCAACCCACCTAGTTACTTACCTACTTATCTACTTTATCTGTCTGTCTATCTATCTATCTATCTATCTATCTATCTATCTATCTATCTATCCATCTATCTGTCTATCTAACTTGACTGAAGCATGGGATTTGGACACAGCTTCTAAAAGATAATAGAGTATAGTAGAAAGAGCACTGAGAAAAATGGTCAATGTGACCTTAAGCAAGTTATTTTGCTTCTCTGTGCCTTAGTTTCCCAGGATTATAAAATTTAAGAGCTGGAAAGGTATTGGAAAGATCAAATTTTATGATCTCCTCATTTTGCTCATAAGAAAACTGAGTCTGGAAGAAATTTCATAATCTGCCCCAGAGTCATGTAGTTGATAAATATGAGAATATTGATTGGATCTCAGGTTTTCTGATTCGAAGTCCAATAATCTGCTCCCCTTACACTTTGTTCCTTTACCTCTAAAACGATAGGGATAGATGACATAATTTCTGAAGTTCTTTCTGGCTTTAAAAGTCTATGATTTTGGGGCAGCTGGGTAGCTCAGTGGATTGAGAGCAAGACCTAGAGACGGGAGGTCCTGGGTTCAAATCTGGCCTCAGACACTTCCCAGCTGTGTGACCCTGGGCAAGTCACTTGACCCCCATTGTGTACCCTTACCACTCTTCCACCTATAAGTCAATACACAGAAGTTAAGGGTTTGGAAAAAAAAAGTCTATGATTTCGTGATTCCTTGAAATGAGTAGTTTGGTTCTCTCTGTCTACCAGATGCAAAGTGAAGAAAAGGGGGAATGCAGAGTAGGCTTGCTTTTTCTTTGAGGTGGATGCTCTCATTTTCTGCAATGCAGGGAAGAAACACTTTGGGGAAAAACAAAACAAAACAAAACAAAAACAACTTCTCATCATGCACATGAATTAAAATCTATTTAACATTTCTTCAAATAGTGCAGGCCAAATTCATGATTGTAAGAACTATAATGCAACCCCCAAATGTTTTTCCTCTGGGGACAATTTATTAAAATCTTCAAATCTTTAGTCTGGTCATACATCAAAGACCTGTGATTTCATCAGTGTGAGAACTCCCTCAGGCCATGCACATGGTAACCTGTCTATAATTTAAAAGCTTAAAGAAAAGGAGAGACAGGGAGAGAGTTTGTCAACAGAGATGTTCAATGATTTACCCTTACTCACACAGCCCATGAGCACTAGAGATAGAATTTGAACTTGGGTCTTCTTTTTCCCAAGTTCAAAACTCTATCCATTTGAATATATTGCTGTTCTTAGTCTAGCTAAATTGTTCTGAACTTGCGCTCTTGCAGGGACTTGAGAAATTTTGCCATTTGAACTTCTTTTGAATGTTGCTTTTTATGTTTGAGTCAGTCACTTTGTTATGTCCTGTTACATGTTATCAAACCAGCCTTGACCTTAAGTACTTGTTTATTACCGCTCAGACTGCTTCCAGAAGGGTCAAACATGCCTGGAAATCCCCAAGCTAGTCTCTGACCTATCAGAGAACAAAAAAATAAACTGGTACATTGTTTGCCAGCACACTACCTAGATTTCTGAACTGTTCCTTCAGGGTTAGGGAAAGTGTTTTAAAGAGAACAGAGTGAGCAATTCATTTCACACTCGGCTGACTTCCCTTTCCCTTTTTAATAGGCATGTTTAATCTGGATCCATTCCAGGCACTGTAATCTTATGCTCCATACATTTATTCGCTGATGATAATAGGGTGTAATGGCAACAAACAACACTTCCATTTTCAAAGTGCTTTGGGCAAACATTTAATTAATAATCTCTAGGGGGCATATGAACTTTCTAATTCCTAGCATATTGTGTGAAGGAGGACCCAGAGAAGAATTGGGTTATCAAAATTCCCCTTGGGCCCAAATCACAAAAGTGATTATTTTCTCGTGGCATAACCCAACAGTTATGGTGTTTTTTCACCAAAAGTAGAATGTTTACATACCTGAAAACATTCC
The DNA here is from genome assembly GCF_016433145.1 of Gracilinanus agilis. Taxonomy (NCBI): domain Eukaryota; kingdom Metazoa; phylum Chordata; class Mammalia; order Didelphimorphia; family Didelphidae; genus Gracilinanus; species Gracilinanus agilis. The sequence continues at coordinate 126,474,016 of NC_058131.1, read as the reverse complement.
TGAACATAGAGAGATAAGTATCCTATGAGGAGTCACTTTTACTCCCCTTGCGGTAGCTTTTTATTCTTTTTGAACAGTAGAGGGATATAATGGCTAGAGCCTGTGTTCTGATTAAAGAGGGAAAAAAAAAAGTCTACTGGATTTATGTACTGTCTGTCAAATCATATTCATTGGGACTCATTGGAATTTGAGAGTATTTCTAAATAACCTTTGAAAGAAAACAGCTTTTGGCAATTAAGAAAAACAATAATTTGCAAGCATCATATATTGACTAAGGTTGGTCAAAATATTTATAAATAACCATAGAAACACATGACTAACAGGATCTACACAGTTGCTTCCAAAACTCCTTGCCAGCATCGCTATATTCACATAACGCTCCTAATCTGAAAGACCAGGTGATGGCAAATATTACTTACGTGAAGGTAGAAGAAGCAACCATGCAGGAGGCATTCCTTAATGGGGATACTCTGCAAATAGGCCAGCCATAGTCAGAGAGGGTTGAGAGCATAGATGACTGATTAAATCATGATGTATCTACAAGGATTTACTTGATGCTTGTGGTTTGAGAAAGCTGTAGAAATACATAAAATAGATCTGCTCTATATATCATCAGGCTTATTGGTGGGAAGCAAAAAAAAATCAAAAACCCATAGAAAATCAAAATAGATCATGTCTCTTAAAATATTCCTGAATATCTGATCCAAAGGAGATTTGTCTGTTAGCTGCTTGTAAATCTCTCCTGCTCAGTGACAGCCCATATGACTTTTTCAGGGTAACTGCTAGGATGTTAATGCTACCATTGTGGCATAGCATCAAGTGAACCAGAGGCAGCCCTCACATCCAGAATTAAAACCATCAATCCAAGAAGCAAGACACTTTGCAATGACACAGTTTTCTTTGAGAAGACAAGAAGAAAAACAGAGAGGTAGCATGTGAGCTCCAAGTCACTGGACAGCTCTAGAGCTGAATGTTGGGGAGAGAGAGAGCTCTTGAGAATGGTGTTACCGCCCTAATTAAGCTCAGCCTATGATGTCATTTGGGGAAATGCACTGTCCCGAGCATCACTTACCCAAGAATGATTTCAGAGGGCTGAAAAAAATAATAGTTCATTTGATGCAGACGTGTAATTAGTGGAAATTCTTTCTTCATGCGTGCTAATATCACACTTCATGTCTGTTCTTAAAGTAATACGATCACCTGGTTCTATCAGGAGAGGAAATCTACCCTTACATCTCAGTCATTTTTCCTTGCTTCTACCTGAAAGGAGTAAGTGGTCCAATGGATAGAGTGCTTAGAATAGGTAAGGAAAGCTTTTGAGTTCAAATCCAGCCTCAGACACTCACTAGTTTTGTGACCTTGGGTGACTCACCTAACCTTGTTTGCCTCTATTTCTTCATCTGTAAAATGATCTGGAGAAGGAGATGGCAAGCAATTCCAACATTTTTGCCAAGAAAACCCCAAAAGGGGTCATGAGGAGTTGGACATGACTGAAAACCACTACACCATAGCAACCTGTTAAAAAACTCCCAATGCCTGTCATTAATATGACACTTGATGGTTTTCAAAAGTGCTTTTCTTTTTTCCATGAAGGTAGAAAGTACATCTTAATGAGTATTGCATCTTCCCTAGAACTCCACTTTGAATAATAAATTTTGGTTGAATGAATGAATGAATACATTATCTAATATTCTTACAATAGCACTGCGAGGCAGGTAGGAGGAACAGATAGTATTACCTCTATTTTGCCGATGTGGAAATTAAGGGCCAGTAGTGAAATAAATAACTTGGTCAAAGACACTGAGTGAATCAAATGGTAGAATCGGAATGTGAACTTCCTAAGCCTTTGGAGTGCCCTGCTCTCATGCCATGCTGTCTTCCTTTGGAGGGCAGGGAATATGTAGGTCCTGGTTTATTGTAGGAACCCTTCAAAATGACAGCATCAAAGCTGTGGATTGCAATGATTATTAAGTAGTCGTATTGGAATTGAGCTCCAAACCTCCCACCCACAACAAACTAAAGTAAGGATTTCATTCATTCCCCAAAGTTTACTGATTTCTGTCTAAATATGTTAACAGCTATCCATGGAATGCTCACAGGGTACAGAGTATTTTTTTGATTGTTTGAGCACCTATTAAAGTATTTCAAATGACTTTAATGCCCTTGACTTGCTTGTAGTCTAACAGGACAATTTTCAGTGAATATTACATTTATTAAACACTTATTATGTGTCAGACACTATGCTAACTAGAGATCTGCAGAAAGGTAAAAGTGAATCCCTGCACTAAAGGAGCTCATAGTTTAATGGGAGAGACAACATGCAGACTATGAATAAATAATCTCTGTACAGGAAAAATGGAAATAATCAACAGAGAGAACACACTTGAATTTTAAGGAGAATCTCAAAAGACTTTATGTAAATGATGGTAGTTTAGCTGGGACTTGAAGGAAGCCAGAAGAAAGGGATGAAGAGGGAGACCCTTCTAGGCATGGTGAACAGTACTCAAAATGCTTAGAGTTGGAGGTGAATGTTTTCTTTGAGAAACAACAAATGGTCTGACAAATTGGAGGCAACTAGATAGATAGGTGGATAAGAGCCCTGGGGCTGAAGTCAGAAAGATCTGAGTTCAAATCTGGTCTCAGATATTTACTAGCTATATGATCTTGGGCAAGACGCTTAACTTCTGTGTGCCCAGGTGCCTCAGTGGACAAAGTGAACAAAAAACTTGGTCTGGATTCAGGAAGACTGGAGTTCAAATCTGGCCTCATACATTAACTAGTTGTGGGACTCTGGGCAAGTCACAACCTTTTTGCTTTAATACACTGGGGAAGGAAATGGAAAATGCTCCAGTATCTTTGCCAAGAAAACCCCAAGGACAGTAAAGTCTTTGGGATCACAAAGAGTAGGACATGACTAGGCAACTAAACAACAATAAATGGGGTAGTATCACTGGATCACAAAAGACAAAGACTGCTATAATTTTAAGTACATATTTACATAAACTAATTTACAAGAATGAATTGAATGAAGAGTGAAAAAGGTTACAGGACTGGAGAATAGTTAGAATTTGCCTAAGAAAATATCTTGGAGACTCATAAAAGTTTAGAGTGTTAGATCTTGAATCAACCTAAGAGAGAACAACTAGTTCAGGTTATTCATTTGACAGACTAAGAAACAGAGACCCTAAATGGTAATATGATCCATCCAAAGTTACAGAACCTTAGTGACCCAACAGACATTAGAAACCAATAAGACTCTCTCATTAAGTGCGATTAAACACCAGTTAATTATGGGCCTCAAATTCAGTAAAAAGCAATCTTTAAATACAGACCAAAATTTAATATTGTAGTCTAAATTGCATTGAAATCGAAATAGTATCACATACAGAATCTCACAATCATTCAAGGTTGAGGGAAAAGGCCATAGATCATCTAGTCCATATATGAAAATGTCATACCTTTTCTTCTCCTGACTCAGCTTTCTTATTTTCTTTAACAAACTTCAGTGGCATAATCTTAAAATCCTTCATTGTCTAGTTTGCCTTCTTAAAATTCTCCAGCTATGTCAATCAATAAGCACTTAGTAAGTGTCTACTGTGTGGTAAGCATTGTATTAAGAGACATACAAGTACAGCTAGACCCAATTAGTTGGAAAAAAAAGTGGTTTCATTATTTGAATTCACATTGCCTATTTCCATTGGACTTGAACCAATGACAATATTTTACATAATTAGAATAGTTTGTGAATTTGAATATATGAAATCACTTCATGATCTTCATTATTTGCATTAATGAGAACCTAAATGGACAAAGGAGGAAACAATACCTGTTTGCAAAAGTTTACATTCTAATTGTGGTCAGGAAAAATTAGAAGTATAAGCACATACAACATAAAATAGTGAATAAATTAAGTACACGATTGTTTTGCAGGGAAGAGCTTCTTTTTGGGAGGACAGAAGGACCAAGAAAGTTTTCAGGATATGTCTGAGTTTGATCTTAAAGAAAAAGAGCTATTTTTTGTGGTGCTCAGGATTGAATACAATACTCTAAACTAAGAGTAATCTGGGCTATTACCTCCCAAGTCATGGAAACTGTATTTCTTTGAATGAAATTTAAGTTGGAACTACCTTTTGGAGGACAAATGTATGATGTTGTTAAAACTTACTGAAATTTTAGTCTATTCAAACCCTCAGACTTTTTTCCAGGATAACTATTGTCTATTAACATCTCCCTCATCTATATTTGGGTTGATATTTTGAACCTGGCTATAAGGATTCACATTTATCCATCTGAAATTTCTTTTTATTATAGTTAGCATAATGTTATGTATAATCTTTTTGGACTCTGGCATTTAATGTATGATCTACCCCTTCCAGCTTTATGCCCATCAGCAAATCTGATGAGGGTAGCATCAACCCTTTATCTAAGTCAGTCATTGATGAAAATGCTAAACAACACAGAGAAATACCTGGGGCACTCTGCTGGATTACTCCTTCCAAGATGACATCAGAGCATTAGTAATTATTCTCTGGGTATGAATCTTCAACCAGATCCCAAAACACCTAACTATACATCTTATATTCTTCATCTGTTCATCTTTACCAAAAGAAAAGTATGAGAAATTTATGTTCTTGGTTAAAATCTAGATAAAGCATATCTGCCAATCATTCTAGTCTCATAAATCTCTGAAATAAAGAAAATAAAGGTGGTCTGGTATGTTATTGATGAAACCTCTGCGATCATCACTTCCTTTGCTAAGCATCCATTTAATATTATATTCTTAAAGATTGACATAAATCAAAAGGTAAAAATCTATATTTCTCAGATTCCATTCCTTTCCCTGTGACTATCAACATCTATCTATTCAAAATGGAAGCTAAGGTAATAGATTTGGATCTGGCACAAGCCCAGTGGGGTGCTGGTGGCTATGAGGTAACCGGCTAGTTACACTCAGCACTTTCAAGAAGGTCCTCTATCTCTAGCCTCTATGACATACATAATCCAGGAAACAGACACAGGGAAAGGGCATCCTGTTCTTGGATTTCAGGTTGCAAATACAACTTCACTTCATATTTCTCCCTGCTTTCTTTTATAGGAGCAAAGTAAAGATACTCCCAGTCACTGTTATAAACTGAATAGCATAGCAGAAGTTTCTCACCATGATAGATGCCACATGTAGCTTATAACTCATCTGATCTCTGATTATTAAAGAGAATACTTAGAGTTAACATCACCCAATAGCCCATGAAGGGAAGCAATAGGTGTAGAAAAAAATCTTTCAGTCCTCCAAAACAATGAAGGTGTCATGGAGCTCTGCTTTCATTACCAGCTGATATTCATTATCAGATTAGTTTTGTATTAGGCAGAACTGCTATTTTGATGATATTTTGAGAATGTTCAGAGTACCACTCCAGCGTTTCCCCAATCACAGAGACCCATCTTGGTGCTACTGAATCCCTTTGTTTCTTGGTCTTGGCCTAGTAATCAATTAAAGTTGTTGTCTTGTCATTTCTTGGGACTTCATACCATAGTTCCATCTCTAAATGAAGGATAGTCTGTGGAGGTACTGTGGGTTGGGCTTATTCAGCCATGCAGCATTGTTCTTTCTGTGGTACCAGACATGGGTTCCTTTCTCAGTCACTGAGGACTGATTCTTTGGCAAAACTGTAACCAGACAATGAGTATCACCTTTATTTATTTTTACAGATATTATCTCTTTATTTTTGCCTCCTTAATGAAGTATACTTAAACTGATTTTGAGGCTATGAAAACTGGAACAAAGAGAAACTAAATGTTTAAGATCACCTGCTAGGAAATAGGTAGGATCAATAAATAAATTAATTCAAACATTTAAAGCTCCAACTATATTATCTGTCACTATGCTATGTACTAGGGAAAAATCCAAAAGGAAATAGGGACAAAAGTGTCCAGCCCTTGCCTACAAGATGCATCTATTCTATGGAGGTGGGCAAGATGAGTAGAGCAGAGTTTCATAATTTCTTATTTGGACCATGTCCATTTCACCAAACTTCCTTCAATATTGTCACAATTTCCTATTTTTTCTCTGATATTTTCACTTATTTTAAAGTCCTAATAGTAAACATCTTAGCAAAGGGCTGAACAAGATGTAAACATTTAACAACTCTCCCTCAAAAAATACTTATGATACACTTTTAAGTTTAATCTGAATTATGAGCATTTTGTCTTTCTTTCTTACATCTAAACAACTAATAAGACAAGTAATAAACCAAGCTCTAATTTGCAGCAGTTGCTGATTTTCAAGGAGTAAATGTTGACACTGAAAATTTAATACTTGGCATTTGAGACCCCATACAGGCCAACTCCAGCACCATACGGTAAAGGATAAAGTAAAAATGTGAATCTATCATCTGACTTCAAAAATGTATAGCAAACTGATGCATGTCTTGGCTTACAGACTGAGTGTGGTATTATGTTGTAGCCAGAAACATTACTGAACCAGGCATCAGAGGACTTGGATTCGAGGACCATTTCTGCTTGTTATTTGTCTGTGTGACTGTGGGCAAGTAATTGAATGACATTTTCTTCATCTATGAAATAAAGTTGTTAGATAAGTTGAACTCTTGAGATTTCTTCTACCTCTGACTTGTAGATGAGAGGATGCATACATATGAACAATTTATTTCTTTAACTTTATTTTCTACGGTTCCCCAAAACATAACCCCTGTTTTCCTCAGATAATTATACTCATTACATCCTGACCACATGATGTTTATATCTTTACCCAATTTACTTTTTGCTCCTGTTTTATTGTGTCCTGGGTGGAATAATTTCTCACAGCTTGTGTTTAAATAAATTTCGTTCATTCTTCAAGACTCATCTAAAATCATAATGAATTACTCAATGTATTGAGATAATCCCATTTTGTCTAGTAGTACAGTAAAGAATCCTTTTATCTGTGAAAGAATTTTGAAAGAAAATAAGGGCTAGTCTAATAGATTTTTTTCTATTCTATGATTTCAAAATGATACCAAAGAAAGGAAAGATCCAAAAAGATGGATTAGTTACAAGTTGGAAGAGAGCTAACTGATATAACAACCTGCATGCTCTACCAGTATTCTTGAAATGTTAAGATAAAATTTGTGGAAGCTTTCTATATTTTGGGTGGACTTGGGTCAAACAGATGGAATGACATGGACAGGAAGGGTATTTGTTGGATAGAACATCTACATCAGCAAGAACACAGATCTGCTTGACAATTGGGTATTTAAGGAAGATGTAAGGTTTTATTATTTCCACTACGAATCCTATCTTCTCCCTGAAGTCTTCTCTATTTCAGCTTCCTTTGTATTCACCTGTAGTCTTTCACTGCACTTATGATTTAATTTCAGTATAATGTGGACTAAAATACTGACCTGGGATATAAGGATTCTAGATACCTAATTAAGGTAATTAAGGTCCACCACAAAGGATCTTGATGCAGTTTCCTTTTTTACATTCATCTGGCCACTTCATAGCTCTGTCTTTTAATGTGCCTCTAGGCTAGTCTCAACACTCACATGTTCAGGAACACAATTCTGGCTTTGTCACTAACTTGCATTATGAAATTGGTTTAAGTCATGTCACCACCAAGCTAGGCTTTTAGTTTTTTTAGTTGTAAAATGAGAGGATTGTATTAAATGGTCCTATATCTCCCTAATAGGACTATGATTTTAAGTCTCATGATGACTACATTTTGGTTTTCAGAAGTTTTTGCTTATGTGAGGGGTTTTTTTTAATTTTCCCATTTAGGAAAATACCTCTTTTCTTTTATTAAAAGGGATTATGGTGCTCATATCCTCCTCTTTAAGTGCCTAGCGTGATAATTAATACATAGTAAGGCATTCAACAAATACCTGGTATTTGAATGATTACTGATCTTCATATTTCTTTCCTTTTATTTCTTTATGACAAGAATGAATATGGTGCTTTTCTACAAAGCAGCAGAGTCAGTTTGGCATGGGTTTGTGCCAAGAAACCTGGAATCAGATTCTGATTAAAATATTAACTAGCAACGTAACCCTGAACAAGTCACTTTTCCACAACTGAAAATTTTTTTATCGTCACATTTTCCCTTACTCCTCTGGGTTATTGGAGGAAAAGTGCTTTTTCAGCTTTAAAAGCATTATATGAATGTGAGCTCCTAATTCAATTCAATAAGGGGATCAAAAGTCTACTTTGTGCAAGGCACTGTGCTGAGTATTGGGGATACAAAGACAAAAATTAAAAAGGCCCTGCTTTCAGGAAGCTTTTATTCTCTTAGGACCATGAGAATTAACATCTAGAGCACTAAGGGAACTGATAGATTTCTGAGGCTATCTCTCTTTATGGGGGAAATAGTAATACCTGAATATTTGAATTCTTTTACAATCCTTATCCATTTGCAGCCATAGCAACTTTGTGACATAGATATTCCAGATATTATTTCCCCCATTTTGCAGTTGAGAATACTGAGTCTTAGAAAGTTTAAGTGAATTTTCCAGAATCAAATAGCTATAATATCCCAGAATCATATTTTTCCAACACTCAAGTCCAACAATCAAGATCTTTCCAACACTCAAGTCCTCTACACTGTCCTGAGTACCATCTGGGTCATTTACAAAAGACAGTAACTGTTATTCTTCGGTGATCTGACTAAAGTTATAGTCATTACCTGCCTTAGGTATATCTCACACCTGCTGTCATATTTCAATAAACTCCAGCTCCAGAGTTTGAGTGGTAGAATGGGAGAGCTCATATTCGAAAATTTCTCTGTTTTACAAATAAAGTAACTGGAGATTAAAGAAGATAAGGGATTTGTTTGAAGTCATATCACTGGCAATTGAACTGGAATTAATCCCCTGGTTTTATCATTTTTACTGATGGAATCTTCCCTTTCACTGGTAAAAATGTAACATTCACCTTCCTCTCCCTTTGGTCATTTAAATATATTTAAATTTTCATGCATGTTCATGTGCTTATGAAAGAATTGATAAAAGGGGTGTCTTTGGAACCAGGAAGATTTGTGGCTTTGAATCCTGTACTTGAAACATACCAGTTGTGTGATCATGGACAAGACTTTTAACCTCTCATATATGCTCTAAGATAAGAGATGTCAAACATGCTGGCCACATTAAACACTCTGTATTAGCCTGAACCAGATGAAATGTAATTGGAAACTACTTAGAATAAATAAAAAATACAGTAGAACATAGATAATGTCCACATGTAGTTTTGTTAAGGCAATATTGCAGCCTGCAGGGTTCCTTATATACAGTTTATTGGTCCCATTTCTATTTGAATTTGACATCACTGCTCTAAGCAATTTTCAAAGACCATAAGTTATAGATGAATTGCTAATGTGATTTAGTGAAGGGACTGTCTATACCAAGAATTGTAGTAGACCAGTTCTACACCAGATGAAATCAGATGTCTGTACAACAATAAAGCTAAAACAAAGAAACGAAAAATCATGACCATATATAAATATGTGGGTACATACACATTTTTATCTCTATCTGTGTCTGTATCTGAAACAAACATGCATATTTCATTCATCTAAAAACTGAATGGACCAGGTGGATGGTTCATAATAATTTATATGGGAATTTTAATTAGGAATCACTCCAGCTATATATTTTAATGCAGTTGAAATGTTTCCATAACTTTTGGGAGGGGGAGGATGATCTCAGAAGATAGCTTCCCTCAGAATAGATTTGCAGGCCTAGGCGATCTTTTTGGAATTTCCAGGAGGAACAAACCCAGTGAAGAGGTAGATTTGAGAAACAGATCATTTTCTGTTTTTTTAGAGTGTGTGGAGACTTAAAAGAAATTGGGTAACTCCCCCAGATGGAAGCCACGCTAGCTCTACAGTGATAAAAAAGCATCGACATCTGCAAAAGACTCATTTGAACCAGCAATGGGTTTGGAAATAGGAAGACGAGCAGCTGCAGACAGTCAGCGGGGGCAGGGTGGGGATTCGAAGCTTACAAGTAAAAAAAAACATTTTATTGTTTGAAAACTTTGTGAAGGATAAAATGGTATGGCATTTCCAGGTCCAGCTGGTTACCCAATTTGTAATATAATTGTTTTTTTCTCCCTATTTTTTAAAATTCTGCAGGTGTGCAGGGAAAGAGACATGAAAGATCCTTCTCAAACATCTTTGTGTCTTCAAGTGGGGTAATGTAGGAAGGACCAAGGGCATCATAATGATCTATAACATGCTTTTAAAGTCATATCAGGCTCTGATCACTTGTCATTTTTCATAGTACATGTGTGTAGAAGAAAGGAAAGGGAATAGAAGGGAATTCCATTAAAATATCAACTGCATTTATTATATGTAACTATAGACTTCATTAGCCACTTTCTTTAAGCCTCAGTTTCCTCATCTGTAAAATGAGTCTTGGAATAAAATGATCTATAGGGACTTTTCCAACTCTAAATCTATGTTCTTGTCATTTGCCTTTCCTTGCTTTCCCTTAGAGAACCATCCCTTGACTTACAAAGAATAGAAAAGAGGGAGAAAAACAATTCAGTAAAACTAATTGGCAAATTGGTCTATTCTAACATTATATGTAGAATTCCACACCAATAATCTTCTGTCACATGTACCTCCATACTCTTTGCAAAGAAGAGAGAGAGATTTGTAAGAGAATGTCACTCTAAGGCTTCCTCATTTCCCTGACATGGGAGCCACTGGACAATGTACAAATATGGCTACAAGAAGAACTCGTGGCGTTTCCCAAACCACAAATTTCTACTTAATGGCATTTTTATGTCAAAATTCTGAGAATAAAAAATAGTAGATCATCCTACTGATTTTCAAATTCATAGAATGAATTAATTCTGAGGAAATTCTGCAATTTAAGTGGATTTACAAAATAGTATTACAAGGTCTTAAGTTAAGACAAGAATATAATGGCGGCCCTTCAGAATTTTCCTCTCGTGATTCCATATGGAACCATCTCACCTTTAATATACTAAAGAGAGAGAACTTTACTTGTGCCTCGCTATGTCTGAATGTATTAGAAACAGGTGAAATGTTGGTGCTTTCACAGTGGAGGGAATCAGGAAACCTACCCAAGCACAGACAAGGAAGGATTATGCATCATTCAATGTAATGCGACCCAGCGCTGCTTTGGTGGGTCAGGACTTTACTTTAATGTCAAAAATCATGAAAAATATTGCTAAGGCTGGGATATTTATATCTATATATCTATATAGACATACACGTATATATACACATATAGTGCTAGGTTTCTTAGCATGACATATATATGTCTGTATATTTCAAATAAATATGTCTATATATTTCAAATAAACATGTATATGTATAGAATATATATGCATTTATTTCATGCTAATAAACTTAGCTAAATCATAATTTAGACCTAGGGAAAACAGATTATCTTGCTAAACCTCAAAGACAGATTATGCATACCTATATACATACATACACACAAATATATTTGCTGACCAGTTAACAGGATCACAGTTGTAGTATTGCTATTATCTTTTAACCTAGTAAATCAGATCAGACTAGTAAAGTAAACATCAGTGGTTTATAAAATTATAGGACCAAAGCAAAACCTGAACACTATTAAAAAATCCACTGAACCACATTGCTATTTGGGACCTCTCTCTGCCTCTGTCTCTCTCTTGCTCTCCCTCTCACTTTTAAACATCCAAGTGTATCTTTAGTCTGTACAGAATGTATATCCTGGTCCTGCTCAATTTCCTTCAAGAATGACTTAAACACTAATGCAGTCGGGACAGAATTTATGCTGGGAAATTATTTCAATCATGTCACTTAGTGGAGTAATTAAGTGTTTTTGTTGTTCTTTTTCTTAACTAAAAAGGAAATACAAAGTGCAAGACAGTTTTCACATTTTCTGAATCAAAAAATAGAAACAAGAAAATGCAGGAGAATAAGAATGAAATTTGAGTCCACTTAGAATTTAGAAAGTCATGTAGGGCTGGTTAGGTTATTGGAGCACATCTGTCTTCCTTCTATAGAGGAAAGAAATTGACCTGCTAAGGATTTAATTTTCCCTTTATAAATGTGCAACAGGATCATTGTTGTGGAGCTCTTATTAGTCTTTTCTTTGCCATAATTCTTGATGTTTGCATTAAATCCCTGATGGTTTGAAAACCTGAAATCCCCAAATGGGCCACAGAGTCTATCATGATATCTAGTGACATGAGAATGTTTGATGTTCTAATCCAATTCATCAAATGTGTTTTGGAGAAACCTCTCAGCAGTGAAGAGGCCTGCCCAGAATTCCAATGGGCAGCAGTTTTGCCAAACTACTTTGGCAGACCTAAAAGTGAGAGTTATGAAAAATGATCACAGCTCAAAAATGGATGAACGCCGGCCATGTACCTTGTTCTGATCTTTCTCAAGTACCTTCTAAGCCATCTGCTCTCCTTGTGAAGGCTGAGAGAGCAAGCTGGCCATACCTATATCAAAGTGAATATTTATGAGAAGAAGGGGGATGTCTCAATACCAGATCCATGTGGAAGAAAGCTAAATTGTTAACCTCGTTCCATCAGGGTTTTGGTTTGTCAATTAGGCAAGAGAAGCTGAAGCCAGCGGACTTTGCCCCAAAGCATTAAATACCTGGCGACATGCCACGTCCTGTGGAGAGTGGACCTTCCTTTTGATTGGAAAAGCAGCATTGTGGCAGAACTTTGACTTAACTGGCTCTGTTTGCAGCTTTTGAAATGCTCTTCCTTGAATGTCAGTATCTTTTACCAGGTGTTCCTCGGGAAAGATTGCTCAGAAATCTGTGAAGAGTTTTGTATTGGTCTATTAACATGCACATCCATGTCTGGACTCACCGAGAAGAACACTCCTAGACAAAATGACAAAGCTGGAAAAATGTAGTAAAGGTCCATTGAGTTGATTTATTATTATTATTATTATTTTTTGGTGCGTGCGTAATAAGTGAAGCCTTAGTCCAACTCATGGGAGGAGAAAAGAAATACTTATTCAATCTGACCATAACAAATATTGGAAGGACAAGAAGCTGGAGTGGATGGTCTCAAAAGAATTCTTGTTTTCAACTAGAATTAAATGAACTAGGAGTGAGTATTATCTTATAGAAAAATATATGTGAAGCAAAGTGGAAAGGAGGGAAAGGAGAACCCAGCAGAAAGCCTTGGAAAGACTTGGCTTCTCTTCCCAGTTCTGTCACTAACTAGAGGTCTCAATTTCTTTACGTATAAAGGAGATGACTGGAGTTGTCTCCAAGGTCCCTTTTAGCTTTAAAAGTCTGCGAGTACATATTTAGCACTGCACTTGCAAACCGACTCACTGTGCCCTCTACCAACTCTCTTAGAACACAAGAACATAAAATTGGTATAATATCTTCCATTTTTAGCCGTGAAAAGTAATACAGCATGTTAAGGATAGGGATAGCACTAAGTATTCAAGTCCCCAAATGCCTGTTGTTCTTTACTCTGAATCTAGACACAATGCTCCCTAATATCAAGTCTGTAAATATTCTTTAATACAGGCAGTATGAGCTGAAACTGCGCTATTTGATATCAAACTGGTATCGTGACCTCAAGTGGTGGTAAAAACTATTTGTAGTTTTCAACTCAAACTCTTATTGTTAAAAACGAGGCATAATGCAATGTTTAAACAGATACATTTCCTGCTGTGATCTCTGGTACAATTTGGTTCTTCTCCCAGTGCTACAAGGAGTAAAGATTTTCTCATCTGGTTGCTTAACAAACTATTTATGAAAATGCTGCTTTCAGATCTTAGCTAAAATCTTGCCTCTGTGAAACCTTCCTTAAACACTCCAACTCTTCCTTTCACTAGTCTCCCTCTGAACAGTGGTGATGGCCTTAACTCAAATATATATAGTGGCATAAGTTATGCAAAGCCCTGTAAGTCTGTTATTTTATTTAATCCACATATTAATTTAGGAAATAGTTGCCATTATCAACCCTGTTTTTTGTTGTTGTCCTTGTTGCTCAGTGGTTTCAGTTCCTTTCAATTCTTCATAAGCACATTTGGGGTTTTCTTGACAAAGAGGCTGGAGTGGCTTACTATTTCCTTCTCTAGCTCATTTTACAGATCAGGAAATAGAGGTAAATAAGGTTAACTGACTTGCCCAGGGTCACATAGTTAGTAAGTGTCTGAGGCTAGATTTAAACTCAGGAAGATGAGTTTTAAGTGTTTTTAACTAGGGTGAAAAAGCCAGCAAAACCCTAAAATGGTTTTTGAACCTAGGTTTTCTTGACTCCAAGTTCAGCACTCTATCCATTATGGCAAGCAGCATCTCCAACAGAAACCTTAACAGACCTGTCACTCACATGAGACGAACGGGATTTTCCCATAGAAAACCCGGATATTGAGTAGGTGGTGCTGTGTGGGGACTATCTTTCTATGGAGAATATCTCCACACACCTCATCTCGTAGTACGCTGCCAGTCTACACAGAAAGACACGTCATTCACCCCTTGCCAACGAAGTTTTTCTTCTAGTCTTGCTATCATGCTGTTCTTCCCAGGGAGACACACTCCCCATGAAACCCTTCAAAGCTCACTTGATCATGACCGTTAACTACAGTAAGATTATTTGCTGTATTCTTGATACACTTACCTTAAATGTTTTTGCCAGGTAAAAATATTTGTAGGTACAATGTAGCCAAGATGGAAAATTGTGCCTTGAACATGAATCAGTGATATTTGCTAAACTATGAATTTACTAACACAATCTGGGGGGCAAAGAAGGGTGCTGAGTGATCTTAAATAATTCTTATGATTAAATGTGAAATCTGGGACCTAGTGGTAGAGTCACAGGTAAGATTACTGATGTTTCTGGGGCTGTTTCAATTTCAAAAAAAGAAAATATGCTTTTTAAACATGTTTCTGCAAAAGGACTATACTTTGCCAGACCATATGGCCTGATTTTCAGTTCAGAAATATGGTCACCATAGAATCGAGCCAAAGAGAAGGAAATGAGGGTTCAGTATTTCTATACAATGGAGTTCAGAGTAAAGAGGTGGAGAGCTCACTGAACACTGTGGTCTTTCTAAATAAGTGGGAAAAATTCTGTGAGAAGAGTTCAGAGTTCTTATCGACTTCAAAGGGAAATAGAGACTTATGAAAAGATACACAGTATACATTAAGCTAAAAGAAGAAATGCTCATTAAATTACAATCAAGTTTAGTTTCTCCAAGTAAGTATAACTATTCATCAAAAATCCACATAGAAATCCTATGGGGAAAACCACCTATCTGCCATTTCTTTATAACACTGGCTTTGATGTAAAATCCTGTAAACTCTTGTTATATGTCAGGTTTTCTTGGACCTAACGGGTTTGCCTTTTTTTTGCTGATCCACAGGAAATACTAAAATATTGTCCCTTGAAAATTTTTTTTCACTGATAGGCATAAGATCTGTTTTTGCAATTGTACATAGAGCACACATGTTTGCTACTAAGGGTGAAAAATCTGTAAAATATGGCTTCATTTTGTTTAATGGGATTGTATAAATAAAGATGATCTGCATATGTGCACATGGATCTTTTTCTACAATATGTACATTCTGCAAATTTATTCTGTATATCTCCTCCTTGATTCAAGTATATATCATGCCAATTCAGCAAATACTTAGAAACTGCCTTCTATGGTCAAGTCACTTGTCCTAGAGTCTGGGAATTGAAATGGAAACAGTCCTTACTGTCAGCAATCTTATATGTATTTTACAGGGTGTGATGCAACATGCACAGAAGTAAGCAAATACAAAGTATGTGCCAAAAACAGTAATTTCAAGAAGGAGGAAGTTGTAATTACTGAGGAATTGAGGAGAGCAAAATACTCTTCTACATGAGGGGGTACTGGAGTTGTCCTTTGAAGGAATCTGGAAGGATGAGCAAAAAGGATCTTTCCAGAAATGAGGGAACTATAAGTGCAAATGAAAAGAGGCATGACACAAATGATTGTATTTGGGCAAAAACCAGGCAGTCAGTTGGAATAGAATGTGAAAGGAAAAAAGGGGATAATATGAAATAAGACAGAAAGGGTAATTGGGAGTTAGATCATGAAGAACTTTGAACATCAAGAGGGTAATTGGGAGTTAGATCATGAGGAACTTTGAATATCAAGGTGGAGATTTTTTTATTATATTCTAGAAGCCACAAGTGTTATTGAAAATTTTGGAGAGAGAGAGAGAGAGAGAGAGAGAGAGAGAGAGAGAGAGAGAGAGAGAGAGAGAGACAGAGAGGGAGAGAGACAGAGAGGGAGAGAGACAGAGAGACAGAGAGAGAGACAGAGACAGAGAGACAGAGACAGAGAGACAGAGAGACAGACAGAGAGACAGATAGACAGAGACAGAGAGACAGAGAGACAGAGAGACAGAGAGACAGAGAGAGAGAATGAAAGTTGAAGTAAGATGGATTATTAGAGGTATATCTATGTATGCTTGGGGTGGTATGGAAGGAGAGGGGTGTGACATGATCAGAACCATGTCTTAGAAATATCAGTTTGGGAGCTTTGTAGAGGATACATTAGAAAGGGAATACTGGATAGTTATAAGTAATTTTAATGCATTTTATTTCTCCTTTTCTACAAGTAATTGTTACAACAATTTCAACTAACATAATTCATTATTTTTTCCATAAGCCCAAGCTACTTCCTAGTCAAAACAAAGTTATCTCTAATGGTAAATCTTTCAAGGAATTTAGAATAGTTTTGAATGGATGAGAAACACCTTGCTTAAAGAAGGCCTTTGAGAAAGCAAAAAAGTTCAAATGCTTTTTTTGCAATAAATAGATAAATAAACAAAATGTACAGTGGGGTTTCTATTTTAGAAATCTCTCAGTCAATTGCAATATGGCAAAAATGTAGTTTACTATTTTTTCCCATTAATAAATCCATAGAGAAAGCCCCCCTCCCTAATTCCCTTCTCTCTGTCTCCCTCCCCTTCTTCCTCTGTCTGTCTCATTTTCCATAAAGTTTTTATAGAGATAAAAAGATAGAGATGTTTAAATTGGTTGTTGAAATACCAGGAGGTGTTTTTTTTTTGCTACTAAGAATTCTGAGATATTTTCTCCCCACACACCTTTGGCCTTTCCCCTTCCATATGCCTTGTGATCCCTCAGAATATTCATAATAATGATAAGATTGTCACCACCAGCACAGATCTCTGATTCTAGGAGGTGTTGAAGCCAGCTCATGTTGGTTTGTGAGAACCAAATGATAAATTTTTAGTGTGAACACTTACCTCAGATATCAGCGAATGTTATAAATCAGTACATGATTTATTTTTGTTGCTGTTGCTGTTTTTCTATGCTTCAGAAAGTGATGGAGAAAATGTTAATAATACTTTGATTAGATTATCTTAGGGTCTTCATAAGTTCTAAAATTCTGCCACTTCTGTTTCTAAAAATATGGTCATTATAGACATATAGGCAAAGAGGAGGAATGATCTCTAAGATTTCTGTTATGGCCTTTAAAGAGAAGATAAGCGGGGCAGTTAGGTGATTCAGGGAATTGAAAGTCAGGTCTAGAGATGGGAGGTTAAATCTGGCCTCAGATACTTTCTAGCTATGTGATCCTGTTCAAGTCACTTAACCCCTACTACCAAACCCTTGCAGTTTTTTTCCCTTGGAAGTAAAACACAGTATTGATTCTAAGATGGAAAGTAAGGATTTTTTTAAAAAGAGAAGATAAAATGATGTTCCTTGTAAATATTATGCTATTTCAAAATAACTCTCTACATTTTGCTTTTTGGGAAAAAAAAAAGACATTAGCTAGTGCTCAATCTACATAATGTGTACATTTATTCATTTGAAATCATTCCTTTAATTCCAGGAATCATGGAACTGAAAGACATCTCAGAAGCCATTCAGTGCATCTTCCTCATTTTGGAGATGAAAAAATTGAATTCAAAAAAAGTTAAATGATTTATCCAAGGACAAAAGGTAGTAATTATCACAGCGGGGATTCCAAGCTAAATATTTAAAGAAGAAAACCAGGATTCTTTTCACATTCTTAATGCAAAATACTTCAGAAAAGAATTCAAGAATCATACATTAAAACATGGTTATTATTTGGATAATTAGAATATTGATAAATAGGCACTATGACTAAACACATTTAAAACTTCTCTGAATAGATCTGTTTTCAAATCCTGTCTCAGACACTGAATACGTGACCCTGAGCAAGTCACTGAATTTCCCTCATATATTAAATAGGGATAATAATAATATATACTTAACAATATTGTTCTGAGGAACAAAATGAGAGCCTCTAAAGTGCCTTGCAACCTTAAAGTTTTCCATACATTTATTATTATTATTGTTATTATTATTATTTTACCATCTCATATCATTTCACCAGGGGATTCCTTGCCCTGGGACAGGTGGATTAGTTCTTCATGACTCTTTTTATATTCTTAACGTGAGAATGGAGCTCTGTTATAGTGTAAAGTTACCAATTTCCTCCCAGCTGACTTTAAACTTAGGCTTAAGTTTCAAGCACTTCATTTTTCTTTTACCTTTAAGAAGAGGGCTTTATTTTGGCCTCTGACTTGATTTTTCCATATTTCTCTTTCACTTAATCAAAAATAAAGAGCTTAGTGAAATTCTGCAGGTTGCTAATATTGAATAGTCACGATGGCCTTCCAAACAGGTAGACTATACGGATTGTAGTGGAAATTCTCTGATTAGTTCATATGATTACATAATCTAATGCTTATTGACGTATAACAATAATTAGAGAAAGAAAAAATGCTGGAACACAATTTGTTCCTGAGGAGCTAAAGTTGAGAAGTACAAGAGTCTGTTAATAAGCCTTTCTCTGTGTTGATTTCCTATAAGAGTTTCAAAGATGACCTAATCCAGGGGAAAAAAAAAGAAAAATAAAACAAAACCCCAAACCATCTTTCGAGGAAACAAAAAAGAACAAACAGACACTTTAAAAACAGAATTTGTTTTTTATTAGAGCCATGTTTTTAAATGGTTCACAATTGGGAAAAAAAGACATATGTTACTGAAAACAGCTTTTAAATTTTCATTGGCTTCCTCTAGAGCTGTGGTGCCTTCAGACAACATTTCTGACAAAATCAGAGTGATGTCTCTTATTTGTCTGAAGCCTACAGCAAAGCTTTGGGTAATGCCAGATTTCTAAGAAATATCATGTCCTATATTGGGAACTGAGCATAATGTTAGAGTGTGAAAAGGATTACAAGGTGAAATCATCGTAGAAATCATGGATCTCATTTGGAAAGGTTACTAAAACCTAATGTTTGCTTATTTTCAACTCTTTTTGTAAAAGAGTTGAGAGATAGCTCTAGGGAAAAGTCAGGGGATAGGAATGGTGAGGTCCCACATTTTCTTCTATCTGCACTGAAGTCTGGACAGCCTCTCTATTTCTAATCCATGGTAGTAATAACTGGCAGTGATATGATAGGGAAGATGAACACAATCTTTTGGTTGATTTTTAGAAGACGAAGCAGCTTTGTATAAGAAGAAAAAGACTCAGGAAGGGCTTAGAAGACATTATAGCCTTCTTATAAATTTTGGAGATGTTATGTTATATCAGTATTGTTTCCTGTGTGACTAGGAAGACGGGCACGTGACCCACGTCTTTTCCATCTGCTCACAAATTGATTACATATTCATTAGCTCTAAGTGATAGACTTTAAGTCAGATCATGAGTTCCTGTCTTTCTACCTATCTTTAGGAGTCAGAATAATAGTATTAAAAGGATAACTTTTATTCACATAATCATTGATGGTTTACAAAGAAGTTTATATGTATTATTTCATTTGATCAATAACTGGTGGAGGGAGGTGCTATTATGTCCTGAAAGAGGAAATCAAGTTAGAGAGGCTAAATAACTTGTCTAGAGCCATCTAGCTAGTAAGAGTCTTGGGTAGATTTTGAATCCAGGTCAAGTCTTCTCTTCAAGCTACCTTACATGACTAAAGAGGCAGAAATTCTCTAAGCCTCTTCATACTCATCTATAAAATGGAGATCATCGTTCTTACACTACCAGCTTCAAAGGGGAAGGAAAACAACTCGTTAATTGTCAAAAACTATATAAATGGGAGCTACTATTTATTAGCTATTTCAAATGAACTCTATGGAGTGAGAGTATTCCCTATCCTATCATGGCTTTTCTTCTACAACTAGCAAATCTCCTATTTCACACAAACCACGAGAGGCTATGGGGTCAGTTCTGCTGCCTGGTTTCCCTTACCTCCCATAGGGAAGGGCCAATCAGTGGTTACTGCTGAAAATTCTTCCAGATGCATGACATATATAAACTGCTCAGTCCTTATTTAGAAAATGAAATCCACTCAAACTTGCCACTTTTTATTTATTGAATGTTTAATATAATCATATATAATGACCTCAACCAAATGCGGACTCGTGTGGACAACACTGGAGCATTTTTCCACATCGATCCAACAAGCATTTACTTTGCACCAACTTTGCTTAAGGCATAGTGCTGGGTATTTGGTATAAAAAAGCAAAACGATTAAAAGAAAAAGTCCCACCCCCCAAGAGCTACCATGATGATATTTTGTTAGATGGTATTTATATCCTCTCTTTCTTTCTCTCTGAGTAATGACTTTGGTCACTAGAATGCTTGATATAGTCAGTGACCCGCTCTCTTGGCACTGGTTGTAATTGGCACTGCTTTTAAATAAAACCATCCTGCTCCTCTTTGCCTTGGGTAGGTCATCCATCTGTTCCTCTTCATTCTTTTATTTCCCACTGAGCCCTCCACATCATTTTGTATAGTGCTGAGCTCAGTGCCGTGAGTTTTGAGGTGCTAAATCACCGTAATTCGAGGGTGACTTGAGAATGACAAATTACAAAGGTGTTAAAGTAAATACATTTGAGTGAATATTGCTGCATTTGCTTCACCCTCCAAACCACACCACCAGGGGCCATTTGTGCAAGGAGGTGGGCTACTCGGCTCTGTCCTCTCTCCGTCCATGTTGCCTCACATGTATATTTTCCTCTCTACTTCATGCTATGAGAATTTTAATCAAATCAGCACTATTAGCAAAGTTTCTGGAAAGGCCCCATCAATTGACTGTCTCATTGGTGATTTCTTAACTACTTAACATCTTTGTGACTTCCCAGACCATTGCACTCTTTTTTGGCCACTATTCCCTTATATATGCTGTCTGTCCTATTAGAATATAAGCTCCTTGAGGGCAGATACAATTTTGTTTTTCTATTTTTTTTAAATTTTAAACCCTTAACTTCTGTGTATTGACTTATAGGTGGAAGATTGGTAAGGGTAGGCAATGGGGGTCAAGTGACTTGCCCAGGGTCACACAGCTGGGAAGTGTCTGAGGCCGGATTTGAACCTAGGACCTCCTGTCTCTAGGCCTGGCTCTCAATCCACTGAGCTACCCAGCTAACCCCTTGTTTTTCTATTTTTATCCCCAGTGGTTATCACCCTTCCTCCTCCATTCTGTTCCTTCCTGATTTGTATGTGCAGTGGTATTATTAGTAATGAAGCTTCAGTAAAAAAATGCTTTGCAAATATATCTAATGAGGTGGTGCTGTATAGTGGAAAGAGAGTTTACGTCAGAAAGACCTAGGGTGAAGTACTGTCTCTGACACATACTGGCTATGGGAAGGCACTCAGTGTCCCCATGCAAGTCATTAAAACCATGAATTGTGGAGCATGTTTTTTAACGAAATGATAGTAGAAGTGGAAGTTTGTGCCTCATTGAGAACACTCCTTACCAAAAAACAAACAAACAAACAAAAAAACAAAAAAACAAACCAAAATCTTACAAGTCTTCTAAAAAAAAGAAAAAAAAAAGGAAAAGCCATTTGTGATTAACAGCGTGTTTTGAGTTGAGGAACTGTTTCTTTTTCTCCCTTTACATTTCTAGTCAAAGGATAGAGTCTTGCACAAAATAGCTCTTTAAGAAATGAGAAATTTCTGATAGAATTGATATAGGAAGATGACTCCCAAAGGAATTCATTTATTTATTTTGGAAATTCTGTGGTAGGCACAGCAACAGTTTTATTCTTGTACTTTTCTGAATGATAATCATGCAAATGTTGGTTGTATTTGTGGGTTTTGGTTTGCTTTTTTTGCGCATTAAGTAGGCCCTTGAATGTCACACAATGGAGATGTGTGAGGTGAACAGTATATTTATTTGAGGGACTTTAAGCATCCAGTTCAGATTATGAGGGCTGATGAACTACAGAGATCAATTTACTGTCACTTATATAATGCAAATAAATGGAGTAGGCAGGCCCCCCTCTGACTTGCTGAGTGTTCCCTTTGTAGAGGGGATTGTGATTTTTGGCTTCAGGAGAACAGTAGGGGGACCAAACAAAGCAATGATTTTTTTTTTCTTTCCACCAGCCAAATCTTAGGTCTATTGCTTGCCAAGAATGTAACTGTAATTTACAGTATAAACACAAATTCAATTATATACTAGTTTAAATTAAGTTTGAACTGTACAATATAGTTCATGAGTGTCAGACTTTTAACTTTTTTTGTTCTTTTCTGGGGGTAGGAGGGAAGAAAATCTCTTAAAGGAGAAGACTGTATATTTGAGAAGGGGACAAAAGAAAAAGCCATAAGGAAGAGGAATTTTATTTTAGTTTATTACATAATGTCACTATTAAAATTCAATAGCAACTATTGTCATTGTAACAATAATACTCTGATTTTTTTGCTTCCTTCCCTCTTGTCACTTAGCACAGTACTTGGCATAGAAAGGTAATAAAAAATGCATTATCATCTATCTATCTATCCATCTATCATCTACCTTATCTATCTGTTTGGGCAATAAATAAATCAAATATTACTGAAACACTTTTGTGTATTCTACTCTGAACTTCTCATTTGGTCTTGCATGCACCACTAAAGGAAACTTGGTTGAGAAAACATATATGTAGTGTGAATTTTGGCTTAGAAACAAGAACGAACATAATCTTTGACACACTAAGGTCTTGTATCACAAGAGATCAAAGACAGAGGGAAAGAACCTACTTATACATATATACTTATAATAGATTTTTTTGTGGTGCTAAAGAATTGGAAATTGAAAGGATGGTCATCAATTGAAGAATGACTGTAAAAGTTGTGGTATATGGTTATAGCGGAATACTATTGTGCCATAAGAAAGGATGAGCAAGATGATCACAAAAAACCTTGGAAAATGTTGTATGCAGTAACAGAAATAATGTATGATGATCAACTGTGAATGGATGCACTATTATCAGTAATGTGCAATCCAATACAACTCCAAGGGACTCATGAAGAAAAAAGCTATCCACTGCCAATAGAAGTAACAGAGAGTCTGAATGAGGATTGAAGCGTAACATTCTTCACTTTATTTCCTACATGAGTTTTTCTCTACTGTAAGTGATATGTGCCTTCTTTCATAAAATCATGAAATTGGAAATAAGTATTGTATAATAATACATATATTACAGCCTATATCATATTGCTTTGCCATTTTGGGAAGGGAGGAGAGGGAGGAGAGAACATGGATCGTAAAATGTCAGAAAAAGATTAATGATTTTAGTGATATGTGAAAAAGTGAAAAATTGACAAAAAAAGTCAAGAACTTAAACATATACTTCCTTGGTCTTGCTTATTGCCAAAATCCCTACCTGTATTCTAACACAAAACTCAGAGAGAAAGCCTGTTTAAGAATAATTTGGAGGCAAAATATGAAGGACAAGGAAAAGGTAAAATTTCTAGAGATACTTCCTTCTATTTTTTTTTTCATGGTTATTAGAAAGATCAACTTGAAACAAAATTTCAAAATAGGTAAGTTTTATCTTTGGAGCTATTTTCCTTTTTAACACTCCTTGCTACACATGTATTTTGTTTTCTGTTTTTGGCCTGTGTTTCTAGTTCACACATGCTGACTTTTGTCTATCAATTCCTTGATAAAGAATCTTTTCATGACTGTTTTCTTTGAAGGGTGGCCAATGCATACCAAAGATAAAGCTCTACCCTAACCATTGACACAACTTACCTGTCCTGGTTCCCATTCCTTCTCAGTAAGTGGTGAAGTTGGAAAACGGGACCCTCTGATGTGTTAACTGCTAATAAGAAAGGAGGCAGTTATGATATGCTAAACAGAGCTTTGGTCTTGAAGACAAGAAAGACTGAGTTTAAGTTCTACCTTTGACTCATACTGGTTGCGTGATCTTAGCCAAGTCAATTACCTTTTCAGTGCTCTGGTGAATTCTCTAGGATTACAAATTTCAGAGAAGCCACTGATTTACTTTGTAGAGTTTCATCACCTTGGAAGGTGAGAAATATAATGCCTTACAATTATTATTTCATTTAATACTCACAACCACCCTGGGAAATAGGTGCTATTATTATTTCTATTTTACAGTTGAAATTGAGGCAAAAAGAGGTTTGATGATATGTTCAGAGTCATACATCTAGTGTCTGAAGTTATATTTTAATTCAGGTCTTCTTGACTCCAGGACCAGTTTTTTTTTCTCCCCTATCTACTGTGTCGTTGATGGAATCTCCCAATCAAATCACAAGTGCTCTATCTATTCCTAACCAGTCTGGCCTCAGACACTTCCCAGCTGTGTGACCCTGAGCAAGTCAACCTCCACTGCCTAGCCCTTACCACTCTTTTATCTTAGAACCAATACTCAGTACTGATTCAAAAATGTAAGGTAAAAGTTAAAAACAAACAAACCCAATAAAACAAGGCTCTAATATGGTGCATGACGGGGCTGGGAAGTGAGAATGCTGGGAAATGAGAGCATGGTCATGTGATCGGATTCTCCCTCCATTACCAAGATGGCGGGGTGCATCGCGGTGATAGCCAGAGAAAATTACAGAGTCTACATCAGAAGCATCCCGGTAGAGCATGTGCTGAAGTTCTGTTACACAGTGCACATATATCTTGATGTGGTAGATGAGAAGATTTCGAAAAGCTACATAATTCATATACAGATGTCATGTGCAATCCCTTCTATAACCCTGGAGACCGTATTCATTCTAGGGACTTTAACAACGTGGTCACTTCCATGATGGTGCAGGTTGGTTGAGAGAGTAGAGCTTCCAGCTCTATCTGAAAATGCCATTTTTGTAAAAAAACTATATCCTCTGTGCGTATATATTGTGTATATATTGTCTTCTCTTATGTATGATATAAAAGATGCTCTATTTGGATGTCCAGAAACTCTTGTATGAAATGAAAGACTCAATTAACTATTTAATTTAAATTCATTTATCATTTTGTTTACTTGATGCTAGAAATCTAGACATAGTCTTTCTTGGTGGGGAAGGGGATATTTTGAGGTAGTAGGCAGTGTGGTCCTGAATATAGTTTTCTAACCAGAAAAGGGAGACTTTTTTCATAGTGCCAGAAAATGTTGGAGCCAGCTTCTCACTACTCTCAAGAATTTACTGTTAAATTTTCAGTGGGAGCATTTACACATCAAAAGTTGACAAATGCTTCAAATCAGGACTTGATTTATTATTTTATTGATAGTCTAGGATTAAAGGAGAAATATCAATAATGTAGATAACACTTTAAGGTATATTATGCATACTTTTTTTTTTCAGAAAACTGATGTTAAACATCTACCAACACTCTCCTAAAACATCCCAAAATTCACATTTCCATGTTCAAGACACAAGGGATCAAACCATGTACAGAGAAAGGTGGATTGCCTAATGCAGCATACTCCTTGAAAAAAAAAACTTGGCCAGTTTTCTTCTAGGTGAGCAGAACCATGATAATCAATAAGCATTTATTAAGCATTATTAAATTATTTATTTGCGCTAGATGTGTGTCTAGGATAGTGGTAGTGGGGGAGATCTAAACTCCTCATGAATTCTTGATTTTGCAATGAATTATTTAGATGGGTCAGATATGATGGGAACAGGATTGCTTATTTAGCATCCTAAATCCACTTAAAAATATCAAAAAGCCTTTAGGAATGATGGGTTCTTTGGCAAAAGGGAACTTAATGGAATGTCATGAGTTTGACCAGATGGAAACTCCAAGTTTAGTTCCCATCGGAGGGCAGCTACTTTGTCTACTTTATGTATTTATGATTCCCTTTATAGGCTTTGGTGATTTCTTTACATCTTTTGCATTACTATGGAGTAAAATAAAAACCGTCCCACCCATGGTCATCCCTAACTTTTGGGCCTTGTTGGAAGTAGAGAATCTCTATTAATTACCTTTGGGGAAATCTAGATGAGAAGTATATCCACCTATGCTTGGAGATTTCCTGGAACAAGTAACTCCAGGTGTAGGCAATGAGCCAAAGAGAGAAATTGATCACTTTGAGTCGTTCTGAGATTGGATCAGATCTTTGTAAATTGGGAGGAGGTCTTGGCCATAGGTTACAGGTTATGTGAGTTAGTGTGTATTTATACATATATGTGTGTGTGTATGTATGTATGTGTGTGCATGTAACCAAAATTGAATATTTATATGTACATATAAATGAAAATTAGGAAAATTTGGCTTCTATTTAGGTACTTTTAATGAAAAACTAAATGTTTGAGTGGATAGAGAGCCAGGCTTAGTGTTAGGAAAACTTGATACAGCCTGAGATATATACTAGCTATGTGACACTAGGTAAGTCTCTTAACCCTATATTTTTCAGTTTCCTCACCTGTAATATGAGCTGGAGAAGGAAATGGCAAATGACTCCAGTATCTTTGCCAAGAAAACTCCAAATGGGGTCATGAAGAGTTGGACAGGACTGAAAAGCCTGAAGAACAACAACAAAAAAAATTAAAACCTATTAGTAATAACAATGTGATGAAAAAGAATTCAATAGATTGTAGAGTAAAGGAATTTAGTTTGATATTCACCAGCTGGAAAAGGAGGCCAAAAGTGACTTGGGATGTCCAAAGTTTTGGAATATCCTAAGGAATGAAAAATGCACTTTGGAAGGTATAAACATTTTGGAGAAGAGTCTTATGGCCAATGTGGGTGTCACTGTACAATTCATACTCCTTGGCTAATTCTTAGGCCAGTTATCCCCTGCACTTTCCTGAAACTGAGCTGGCAGAAACAAACTAGATACATCTTGCAATTGATTATAATTTATGGCATTTTATAAGGATTACAATTTCACCTAAGTACCACATAAGTGGCTAATTTAAACATCTCAGTTATATTTTATAAGGTGGATTTCTTGTATGCTTAAGGGGAAAAAATGAAGCCATTAAGATTTGCTCTTTGGCATTGTCTTCAGTATTTCCATTAGTTAGGCAAATTAAAGATTATATTATGCTATTAAGAACAGCTGGTCTTATTAAATCAGGCTCTCTAAAATGTAAACAAATGGGCTCTATCTCCTCTGCCTAAAGCTGTCAGATCAACACGTTCATTAGGGGATTTTCAGCCAAATGGGTCTTGAGTTTTTTCACTGTTGGCCACCTTAAAGAATAAGAACCAGAAGCTATCACTTACTTTTGAAACAGACTACTTCCCCTACAAATCTCTTCTTCTCCTTAACTATATTCTGGGAATTAAAATCTTGGGTGTTAAGAAAACAAGGATTTACATAGTTGGTATGGGTTTCAGAGATGATCTGAGTCTGTTAATGCTATGGCCTTCTTGAAATTGCTTTGCTTACTTTCCTTGACAATTTATATTTACTTCTCTGCATTCCTCTTGAATTTTATCTCCCCCAGGCTCCAGTGGAAGGTAAGTTTGTAGAAAGCAGGGACTGATAGATTTTTCTTTGTTGCTCTGGCATTAGAGTTTGGGCTTTACATAGAATCGTTAAATGAATATAGTAGTGGTTAACCCTCTCCTTGTGCAGATGAAAGGACTGAGAGGCCTGTTGACAGTGAGTGATTTGGTCAAGGTTACATAGCTAGTTAGAGGCACAGCCAAGTCTTCTCATTTCTAGGCCAGTTCTCTTCTTTACCAAACAATGTCATCCTCATTCTAATATCTACCTTACTATGTCAGGACTCAGAGAACTTAAAAGTTTGAGATCTTCATTTTATTTTCCCCTGTTGTCTCAGTTTTGAGTCCTTGAATGTGAGGAATAGATCCTTTTATGTTAAAGACCATGACCTATTGACTTTTTGGGATAAAGGGATTTATGATTCCGTTCCTTGGTATTGTCTTCACTATTTCCATTTGTTAGGTAAATAAAAGATTATATTATGCTATATAATAACAGCTTCTACCTCACAGGGTTTTAGTGAGGAACAAATGAAATAAATATTTGTAAAGTTCTTAGGATAATTTGTTAAATTTTCAGTATTAAACATTTTCACTTCAGAAATCAGTAAATGCTACAATGTAAGGCTTGATTTAATATTTTGTTGATTTTGCAGATCTGAGAAAGTGAATGGAAAATCATAATAAGGCAAATTAAGCTTAAAAGTGTGTCTTGCATATATTTTTTGGGGGGAGGATCAGTTGTTAAATTTTTACCAACACATACATCTCTGTTTCCTTCAATGTCTAGTTCTTTACCTCGTTGCTGGGCTTATGGGAACAAGGGGGAAATATCAGAGTTGCTTTAACTTACTCTTCTTTTACTTGTGATTTGGAATCATGCCTTAAGACTCTTGGTCTTATGCATTTATATTAATTGATTGGCTTCATTCTTCCAACAGTGCTTTCTGTAGAAGTAAATTTTGTTAAGTAAACTGAAAAATCTGAAAGTCAAGCGTCTCTCTTCTATCATAGTCCTTGTCAGTTCTTTTTTCATCATCTGTTTCTAGAATATGTTGTCAAGGCTTTGTTTTGTCTAACGTAAGATAAACCAATGATATTAAATCATGTATTTCCCAAGATAGAGAGGCATAGGACTGTGTGCTTATAACAGATTGAACCACAATGAACTGAGCTGATTAGGTAAACTTATTGAGATTTTCTTAGGACATTCAAAATGATGCTTTTCTGGGATGTCTGCTCCTCTTGTTAATAACCTTATATAAGTCAGACTAGGATCTAACGAATTCTCTCTGTGGGGATTTGGGAGCTATTTTTCATTCTGGGATATCTCTGACTTCTCTGAGATTATTTAATAGCCTCTTGAATGTGCATAAGGAATGAAGAACTACATAGAAAGCCTCCCAGATGATGTGTGACCAAAAGGTCAGACTGTGTTCCTGATATGACTCTCACCAAGAGTGGTTCTCTGGAAAAATAATTTACCATACCAGTTTTTCCCCAGACCAAGTGGGTTCATCTAGAATTCAATTCAATTCAATTTAATAAGGCAAAAGGACTTTAAGGGCTAGGCAACTGTGGTTAAGTGACTTGCCCAGGGTCACATTGGTCACTTGGCCAGAAAGTGTCTGAGACCATATTTGAACCCAGGATCTCCCTTATCCAGGCTTGACTCTCTATTCCTGAATCACATAGCTGCCAAATTTCATTCTTTATAGAGATAACAATTGAAGAAGTTTATATAAATGATTTATACACGTAATTCTAATGTGGTAGTTCAGACAGATTTATGAGAAATTTTAGGAGGAAGAAATCATGTTTGGTAGAAGGGATGTGGGAAGGTTTCATGGAGGAGGTGATACAGAAGGGGAGAGTTTTTAATAGACATTGTGGCATAGTGGATAGAATGCTGGAGTCAGGAACACATGAGTTCAAATTCTACCTCTGAGAGTTATAAGACTGGACAAATAATTTGACTTTTCCAAGGTTCAGGTTCCTCAGCTGTAAAATGAGTGAGTTGAGCTCAATAGGGTTATAAATCCTGTATAATCCTAAATCTATGCTCCAGTCTTCCTATAGGAGGAAACTGGGTTTGAAAGGAATGTGAGGAAGGTGGACATAGCACGAGTAAAAGAAGAGATACAGAAGACAGTTGTGCAAAAATTGGTAATAGTGTTTTGTTCTATTTGGCTAGAATATAGAGTATAAAAAGAGAAAAATGAAGAAGTAAGCTTTAAGGCTGGAAAGGACGCCAAACACTGTGATAAGCAGTTCGTCTTTGATCTACCTCACTACCTAAGGTTTCCCCAAGATGTTCAACTGTGGGACTGGTAACATTCTCTTTGGGAAAAATGTCATGGTCAAGTTGGGAAATCAACTGCGGTTCAGTTCAGTGCAGACAGACGTGCTTCAGGCCAACATCTGAGAATGGTAATCCAAAATGAACTCAGCCTACTGATGTTCTAAGGGCTCCCCGGAACTGAACAAAGGAAGGAAGGGTATTCCATCAGGCAGATGGGAAACACACAGGACTGCTTGCATCCCAGTGCTTCTATGATGAAGTCAGTGCCAAATGGAACAAAGAAACCTGGATTTCCCACTCAGGCTCCAGTAGGCAGGCATTCGACCCAATCCCCCACTACTGCTTTTGGCTCAGCCGTTTACATAGTAGGGAGAGATCAAAGGACCCAAGAAAAGAAACACAGCTATTTGTCTGTCCAACTCCAGTGGACCTGCTAACATGAATGCTAGAAAACTCTGGATGCAATTTATTTTAAATGAGGAAAATCCTGATATTTTAACATACAGTTCTCATTCTTTCAGGGTATTGTCAGCATAGAAAAACATTAGGCCTGGGAATGGTTGTTTCTTTATTCTTACCAGCAGCTGGGTGGTCCTGTTCAAGAACATTTGTTAAACATTATTGAAGGCGATTGGGTAAAGGATAAACACTTGTTGGCAGCAAT
Source organism: Gracilinanus agilis (assembly GCF_016433145.1). Taxonomy (NCBI): domain Eukaryota; kingdom Metazoa; phylum Chordata; class Mammalia; order Didelphimorphia; family Didelphidae; genus Gracilinanus; species Gracilinanus agilis. The sequence continues at coordinate 126,443,403 of NC_058131.1, read as the reverse complement.
AGACATCAGGTAGTTGAAGTTGCTATATCCTGTACATGTAAAAAACGAAGATTTATTTCATCATTTTATGGAACCCAGTTTGACTTCATTTTTAATAAAGAGAAAACGGTTGTTCTTTTTGTTGATGAATCAGCATTCTTAAGACAATTCCTTTGCACATTAGCTTATTTGAGTATAAATTACTGCCCTTCGGGGGAAGACTTTTATGTGCTTGTCCTTTTGGGTAGAAGAGGTAGAGGGAAGATGATACCACAGATACACATTGGAACAATGCCAAGGTGTAGCTCTTCTTACTCATGAGGTAGCAGAACATAGTGAAACAAGTACAAGTCTGATAGGAGCTGTGGAGACTAATTTTCTGCTTTATGATGGTGTGACCATTAGCAAGTCATCTTTCAGTCTTCGTATCAATAAAAAGAGAATGATAACCATTTGCTTTACTGAACAGTAATGTTGCAGAGCTAAACACATTCGTGCGGAAGATTTGGAAGCCCTTTGGAAGCAGATTAAATAAACATTGAACATTTTTATTAGTGGTTTTCAATAATACATATGAGAGGAAATGTGGTATAATGTTTAGAAGAATAGCTTTGGAGTTAAGAACTCTGAGATTCAAGTCTTTCTCTTTTCACATGCTGGTTTTATGATCTTGGGCAAATCATTTAACCTATCAATGTCGCTGGTGCTAAGACTTTTAAGTTGTAGATCTACTATTAGTCTGCATCAAGGGACAAAGTTTCTGCATTGGAACTATATAAAAATATGTACATAGTTAAGACTACTTCTCCTCCCTGAATCAGGCTCAGCGATTTCCCTGGGGCATTGAGAGTTTAAGTGACTTGGTTAGGGTCCCAGCCACAATATATATCAGAAGCAGGGCATAGACTTAGATCTACTTGACTTGGGCTGATTCTCTGTTTCCTACCCCATGATGCTACTTTATCATTATTTTTGTTTGATAAAAATGATAAAACTCCAAAGTATCTTAAATATGGACCAAAATAATTTAGAGAGGGACACCACCATGATATTAACTTGTATTGTGTTACTGCCCACTTGATAATTATTTTTGGAAAATCAAAAGCCTTACTCTCTTATGTGCTCAGGAGAAGTCCTTTTTTTCATGCCTCCTGTGGTTTAGAGGTTCATTGAGGAGTAGAAGAGGAAGGATCCTAGAGATCATTTAGGCCAACCTCCTTGTTTTACAGAGGTGAAAACTGAATCCCAGAGAAGCTAAATGAAATGTAAAAAGCCACAGAGGTAGTTGTAGAACTGACTCTCTTGGGAACTAAATCTTCATGTTGTACTGCCTGTTGGCTGCCTCAAGGTCTTGGCTGTAGAAGTTTCCTAGGCAGCATCCTATACCATGGATACTTCTCTTTCCTGCACTTCATTACAGGGGAAGTCTCTCAAATCACACAAGTTAGTAATTGCCTAATCATGACTAATGCCATATCACCCCCTCCCCACTCAGAGGACATTCAAGGACATGGTAAGTGGACTTATGTGTCCTGGCAACAGTATCCCCTCCATCTTGGACACAATCAGACTTATGATGTCCCATTTATAAATATTTGCAGCATTTTCTTATTCTGAGTCCCAGGGATAACATTAAAAGGCAGACTCAATCTGTATTTAGAACTGAGAATTTCCAGAAGTCCAATTTCCAAATCAAATACCTGAACTGGCACCCAATTCCTAATTACCCATTGCCTCCCAAAATATCATCAGTCACTTTGCCACACTAAAATGGGAAAGGAACTAGAAAATATAATCTGTGGAGTCCGGATGGATATTATTTGTAAGAGTGGTTTTTTAAAACTTCATTTGGTTTTGAAGATCCGTTGCTTGGAAGAGACCACTCACTTGGCACTCTTTTATTCTGATGGAAAAATAATTGTAGGGCATTAGTATTTTTCAAGAGTGCTTATTTTACTAAGTCTAACACACTCTACTCTTTGTTTCCACATCCAGTCGAGGAACTCTGTGCTTGGCAATTGTCATTTGAGAGTGAGCATCCCATTTAAACAGCTGGAATCATTTTCCAATATGAGCTAGTATGAATAACTTAGGAAAAACTTATTATAGTGATAATGATAATGGACAAGATAATGGAGTTTCTTTCAAGCTACTATTTAATGTAGGTACAATTCAGAAATTTAATTGTGTCAAACATTGTACCAGGCACTGTACCAGGAGCTGTTTCTACAATGGAAAGCAAATCAAGACAAATAGGACTCTACCCTCAAGAAACTTAGGTTGGCTTCAGAATGGACTTCAGAATAAAGTGAGGAGGACATGAACACTCAGAAGGAAGGGATGGATGGTGTTAGAATGGAAGAAATAACAGATTATAAGAGAGGTGAGAAGGGTATAGGTCCCAAGAGCAAAGACTCAGAGGTAGGAGATGGAAAGAGCAATTTGGGGTCAGTTGGTTGAAATATAGTGTTTATGGATGGGCATAATATAAAATAAATCTAGAAAAGGTGATATCTTTGAAAAATTTCAGGAAAAATCTCTCTATATATATATCAAGTCTATTTCTCTGCTATATGCTTAGGCAGAAATACTTCATGTTGGGAATGGCTTATAGAAAAGTAAAGTTCCTGCTGGCCACAGTTGTGTGTATATTGTAATTTGTGTTTGGAAATGATAAAGAACCTAGAATGCTTAGAATGGGTTTTTCTTTTTACATCCAGAAATGTCAGTGAAAGAGGCATTGATCTGATTTTTCTTGGAACAAAGGACAGAAAAGAGAGAAGGAAAAGAGAAGGTAAAAATTTAATTCCAGATAAAGACATTTCCCCAAATTGGAGCTATTTCAAAGTGAAAGGGACTGCCTTAGGATTTATTGAGTTCTCCTTCATTAGGTCTTTTATCAAAGGCTAAATGATTTTGTGAGAAATGCTGGAGGGGGCCATTTCAGCTAGTTACATGTTTGACTAGTAGATGCCTTACATAGTCCTTTCCGACTTGGTGATTCTGTGAATCACAGTAAATATCACAGTCTTTGAAGCAGAAACTAAGTCAGGTTTTTCCTTGTTTTTTTTTCCTGGCTCCATAGGACCAGTAAGGGAAAGCTATAGAAAGTTAGATGCTTTATATAAAGAAATTCCTAGCAATTGGGTATGCTCTGAAGTGGAATTATTGCTTGAGATGATATTAATTAAACGCTTAGCATGCTGTTGGGCACATAATGGTAAATAAAGAAATGCTCACTGCTATTATTATAATCTTGTTATTAATAAGTAAGAGAGATTAGATTACCACTTAATGGGGGGAGGGTAGTATTGGGCAGGGTATTCCATTTATGCTAGGTTGGATTAGATGACCTCTGGTGTTCCTTTTAACACTGAGATGCTATGATTATATGAGTGCAGAAGTCTAAATACATAAAGATAAAAGGAAAATGAGGTCCAGATTTCTTGAAGGACTATGTGGAATGGAAGAAGAAAATGAAGGTGAATGGATTGGTAGTTAAATAGAGTGAAATAAAATAGCATGAAGAAAGAATGTGGAGTACCTTAAATGTGAAATTAAGACACTTGTACTTTATCTTTTAGAGCCATTGAATGGTTTTGAGCAGGAGATTGACTGATCAAATTGACAATATCAGGAGCCAGTTTTGAAAGATGATTTTTGGGAGCTGTTTGATAATTTACAAGGAAGAGAGACTATAGGTACAGAGATTAAAAAGGAAGCTATGAGAATAGTTCAAGCAAGAGATAATGAAGGCTTGAATAGAATGGTAGATGTGTGGTTGGAGAAAACAGAAAAGATAACAGAGATATTGTGGAGAAGAATCAACAGACAATATCTTTCTACTGCCCAAAAGGATAGTATGAAACCTTATTAAATGATTTGCCAAAATTTTTCTTAGCAAACTAAACATGTGATTAGTTGCTGCTGTCCAGTTGTTTCAGTTGTGTCCAGTTTTTTGTGACTTCATTTTGGATTTTCTTGGCAAAGATACTGAAGTGGTTTGCTATTTCCTTCTCTAGATCATTTTGTAAATGAGGAAACTGAGATAAATAAGGTTGTAATTTGCCTAGAATCACACAGTTAGTAAGTATGTGCTATGTACTATGTACTAGGTACACACAAGTAAGTAAGTATGAAGCTAGATTTGAACTCAGGTCTCATTTTTAAAAAAATGTAATTTTTATTTTATTTTTAAAAAATATTTTTCCATGGTTACATGATTCATGTTTTCTCCCTCCCCTATTCCTTACCATCACCAGAGTTGACAAGCAATTCTACCAGATTATACATATATTATCACTCAAAACCTATTTCCATATATTCATTTTGATAATAAACTTTTAAAACCAAAACCCCAAATCATATACCTGTATAAACAAGTGATAAATCACATATCACATGTTTTCTTCTGCATTTCTTCTCTAACCATTCTTTTTCTAAATGTAGATAGCACTTTTCCTCATAAGTCCTTCAGGATTGACCTGAATAATTGCATTGCTGTTAGTAGCAAAGTTGGTTACATGTGATCATCCTGCAATAGAGCTGTTACTGTGTACTGTGTTCTCCTGGTCCTGCTCATTTCACCCTGCATCAGTTCATAGAAGATTTTCCAGTTCTTATAGAAATCAAACAGTTCATCATTCCTCATAGCACAATAATATTCCATCTCCATCATATGCCACAATTTGTTCAACCATTCCTCAATCTAGGGACAGCCCCTCATTTTCCAAATTTTTTTTGCCACCTCATATAGCGCAGCTATCAAAGATTTCAGGTCTTCTTGATTCAAGGCTTGGTATTCTACCTACTTTGCCACCTACTTGCCCCAAACATGTTATATTTCCTTGATAACTCTGTACAAGGATTTGAAATTAATCTCGCATGACCTATTTTTATAATGCTATGCTGTCACTTTGAGTTCATTACTTCTTTTTGAGACGTACATTAATAATTCTGGACTTTTCCTGAGAATCAGTCAACTTTACTAATCTACAAACTCCACTCTTTTTTTTTTTGGAGGAGCAGGGTCTAAATGTTGTTTCCCTTGTGGGTACCTGAGATAGTGGAGGAGATAATAGCTAGCATAATCCTGGAAGGTAATTATTATTATTATTATTATTATTATTATTATTACTATTATCCCCATTTTACAATTGAGAAAACTGTAGCAGAGAAGAGGTTATGTAACTTGCTCAGGGCCACAAAGCGATTTAGTATAGAATTTCAAATTTGAACTCAGCTCTTCCAGGTTCTAGGCTAGTGCTCTATCTACTGTTTACCCAAGCTGCCCCTTTGTAGTTCTTCTCAGACAGCACACCTCTTCCAAAGACCATTATAAAACTCCAATAGAAACAAGGCCATTCAACCTTACATGAGGAGCTATATGTCCTTGGGGCATGTTGACTTAGAAAACCACATATTAACATTACCTGTGTAATTTTCTTTATTTTGTTAAATAGTTCCTAGTTGCATCTAAATCTGGTTTAGGGAGCATCAGAGTGTTGCCTCTAGAATATTCGACACCTCTGGCCCAGACGATTTTCTAACATTTCTCAGTAGCACAGTGGAAAGAATACTGGACTTAGATCTAAGACCTGAGTTCAAATTCCATCCTCAACACTAAAGAGGTCTGTGACCCTAGGCAAGTCTCTTGACTTCTCTCATTCTCACTTTCGTCTTCAGTAAAATTGAGATAAGGATGGCTTTAACACAACTTTACAGGGTTGTTGTGAGGATATAATGAGGATATATGTAAATTTCTTGGCAAAATAAAGTACTAAATACTTTTTTTAGGCCATCATCCTAAGGTCTTTAGGCAGAAGTATTAGCATATACTCAAAGTTCACTTTTGAGTTTCTGAGTCTTTCTTTCGAAATAGCACTTAGTCAGTGCTATTGTCTGACAGTTGGCAGGGTGTTTGGTGCACCTTTTCTGTCCAAGAACTAGCACCATTGAGCAACAGGAAATAGGCTGGGTAACCTGTAACTCTGAAAGACAAGTCTTCTTGACTTGAGACAGTGGCTCACTATTTTATAGCTATTATTGACTTTGGGTACCAGGAAACCTCTGTTTTTGGCTAACCAAACATTTGGTACCTGCAGTGGCTGAAGCAACCTTAATGATAGACCACATGTACTGCCCAGAGACATGTGACAGGTAACCTCTACTCAGGGCCTGTTTGCATTTTGGGGGCACAGAGTTTCAAAGGAGAGACGCTGCTTCCTCCGCCAGTCATGTTTTCTCCCAAATCCAGCATTACAGCAGGTGCCAGACTGCACTGGGTTCTGATGTAGAAGAAACAGCTGGAGATCAAGTCATAGGACATAAGATGACCCAACCTGTGTTTGTGGAGCAGGTTGTGACCAAAGCTGTCCCCAGATACAGAGCTGCAGCAAGGTGACGAATGAAGAAGATTACTGAATGGTATATTCCTTGTGGTCCAACTCCTGATTTGGACCTATTTAAACTTTGATGGTTACTACCAATTCTGCCACTACTTATAATCTTGCCCAACAATATTCTGGCGTTAAAATGTTCACTATCATGTTGTAATATTTTGTCAGCTCTAAAGGAAGGTTTAAGGTAATCTTCCAGGTAAAGGCTTCTCATCCTTTTTGTGTATCATGGATCCCTCAGGCCATCTGCTGACAGCTTTTGAATATTTCTTCAAATAACGTTACTTACAGAAATAATAAAATGCAGAGATTACAAAGGAAAATAATTATATTGAAATGTGACAACCAAAATTAAAATTAAGAACTTGCACAAAAGCAATGAGAACAGAGGATATTTTTATTTTCCCTCTAGGGTACTCATAGAACTACTCTAAAGGACCTGAAAATGGAGCTATACAACAACAGAGTAATAAGAGTTCTGTCCCTGAGTATCAAAATTTGGAGTGCCCCAGACAGTACTCCCAGGCCTTCAGCAATATAGAACTCTCTGTGCAACTTAGCTTCAAGCTTAGGTAGCAAAGATAATTTGCTAATGGCTGATGGCTTTCATCTAAGTGATGTAGCCCAGATGAGCTCCTTTCTAGTCTGGCACTGCTTTGTTCTCTTTCCAAAATGCCCTTGTTTCAACTGAGGTAAGGCTAAAGCTAGTAGACAGGGTGGCCCTCTTTCTTATTCTTATTCTTATTCTTACCTCAATTGAAACAAGGGCATTTTTATGTGTGCAACTTATCCAGGTTGCAAATATTGCTGGCTCTGGTTTGTCTTAGAATGCTTAAGTAAATTCCTAAAATTAGGTGAGAAGTTCCAGTTATAAGGTATTTTCTTCACAATTTTGGCAAGCTGTTAATATATGGTGGTAGCTGGTCTATTCCCTATTGCCATGATACTGCATGGATTGTGGCTGAGCAGGTTCCATGGTGTTAATTGAAGCTTTTCCCTTTGGGGGATTTGGTGGGGAGGTATCACCCTGAATAAGGAGGGAAAAGAAGAACTAGTGGAGTAGATGAGGCAAAAATTTTAGGAAGTGAATACCACTGCTACATGATTTTTTTTAAAACCCTTGTACTTTGGTGTATTGTCTCATAGGTGGAAAAGTGGTAAGGGTGGGCAATGGGGGTCAAGTGACTTGCCCAGGGTCACACAGCTGGGAAGTGGCTGAGGCCAGGTTTGAACCTAGGACCTCCCGTCTCTAGGCCTGACTCTCACTCCACTGAGCTACCCAGCTGCCCCAGCTACATGATTTTTGAAAGGTATTTTTCTTACAGCTTCTCATACACTTAACTACAACTATCAATTATTCAATCAGAAGGCGTTTAAAAAGTGTTTCCTATGTGTCAGTCACCATGTTAGACACTGAAGAAATAAATACAATGAATCAAATAATATCTATTCCAAAGAGCTTATATTCTATTGGGGAAGATGGTATTTTATTTATAAACATGTATACAAATACTTCACGCAAAAAGTGAAGCTTGAGCATCAGGCAAGAAGAGGGTAACTCCCTGATACAGAGGGGAGGAGAGAGAATCCATTCTAGTCATGATGGAGGGCCAGCGCAAAGGCAAAGAGATGGAAGATCATGTGCGACGAGCAAATCATAGTACTGATAATATTTTTACTTGGAAAAAACAAAAACCAAAAAAACTAAGACTTGGAGAAGCCATTAGTTTCTTGTTGCTACAACATGCACATTCAGGGATATATGTATATGTATATATACAACATATGATTTTTTTTTAAACCCTTAACTTTCGGTGTATTGTCTCATAGGTGGAAGAGTGGTAAGGGTGGGCAATGGGGGTCAAGTGACTTGCCCAGGGTCACACAGCTGGGAAGTGTCTGAGGCCGGATTTGAACCTAGGACCTCCTGTCTCTAGGCCTGGCTCTCAATCCACTGAGCTACCCAGCTGCCCCCACAACATATGATTTTTGATTATTTGAAAGTTAAAATTAAGGAACTGGAAAATTTTAGGGGCAGCTAGGTGGCAGAATGGATAGTGTTGGCCCTGGAATTAGAAAGGCTCATCTGCCTCAGTTCAAATTTGTCCTCAGACACTTACTAGCTGTGTGACCCTGGGAAAGCCATTAAGCCTGGTTGCCTCAGTTTCCTCAAGTGACCTGGAGAAGGAAGTGGAAACTGCTCCCAAAACTTTGTCAGGAAAACCCCAAATGGGGTCACAAAGAGTCAGACATGACTGAAAAACCACTGAGTGAAAACATGTCTAAAACAGACCTTAGAGAAGGACGTATTCTAATCTCATTCTTCATGTTAGAAAACTGAGGTCTGGAGAGATTAAGCCCCTTACCCACAGTCTCTCAGCAAGTAAGAGTAAAACATGAGACTAAAACTCAGGCCTTCTGTTCTCCCATCCAGCATTCATTCCATTCCATTCTATTAATGTTAATTTAATATGAATCCCTAGACACAAATCCTGAATGAAGGGGATTGTTCAATATTTTGGGGGGCTCCATTTTTTTCATAACAGAAGTAGGTTGCTTAGACCATACTACCTTTTAATGTAATTAAACTACCACAGGTAATAAAATATACATAACACACTGAAAACTTGGACCCAGAAGATTTAAAATGCTGAAATTTAGTCTGACTGCTTTAATGGATCCCAAATTGTGGCTTTTCTTTTCACGTGTTCTTGAATTCACAGAACTGTGGGATTTACATGGTGTTATTCTGACCTAATTTTATCTGAGTATATAGTGTGGTAATCCCATTTCTATATTAGTTTAGTGATGTATATTTATAAGTATTGAGGAAGAGACAACATTAAGTTTTTATTAAGCGTATCCACATTATATAACCATTTCTTAATCTTGACTCATTTTTCCATAATTCTCTAAAATACTGTTAGTTCTTTATTTTTGAGAAAAATAGATAGTTCATATAAAAAGAGAAATAAGCTTCTGGTTTATTCTTCTTCTTGAGTGTCTTAGAAATGATTCCCTTGTGACTTTTGTTATTATTATTTAACTTTTGGTTTACAGTTTCAGCATGTGAGGTGGATTTTTTTCCTCTTGGGTACTTTGCTTGCAATTTAGGCAAGCTGCTGTGACATGGTGGTAGGTGGACCTTCCCCTGAAGTCATGCTCTGGCATGGACTGTGGCTGAGCAGGTTCAATGGTATTGACTGAAACCTTTTGAATAAGGACAGGGAAGAACTCTTAAAAAAAAGTTTTATTGATGTGTTTTCTTTTTACATTAGAAACATTTACTGACTTCTACTTTGTGAGAAGATTCTTGTAACAAAGTATGACACAAGTAAAACTAACAATTTAATGACTTCCTGTGAAAGTGCATACACATAATGTTTGCTAACAGTTTTAAGTATATACTTATTCTGAGGAAAAACCCATTCATCCCTATGCTTTATTGTTTGAAGAATGAGTTGTATATGACCACCTCCAGAGAAAGAACTGGTAAAATAGAAATAAGCAAAACGTAGTTTTATAAATACATATATCTTTTTGTCAAATGATGGTTTCTCAAATGGGGAGGAGATAGGAAGCGAGTTAACTGGATATTTTAATAACATTTTATAATATTTAATAATTTAGTAACAAATGAATTTCAAACATTTAAATATATGCACACACATATATATATGTGAAAAGGATACTGGTTTGTCTCGTCGATAGTAGAAACTCTTGGCTTTAGATATATGCTGTTTATTATTTAAAGGAAAAATCTTTTTATTCCTGAGGTTTTTTCTTTTTTAACAGAAATAGGTTTGATGTTTCGTCAAAAGATTTTCTACATCTATTGAAATAATTATATTATTTTCATTGATTTTTGTTATTAATATAGTCAGTGATGTTTATAATTTTTTTACTGCCAAAACCACTGTGCCTTCCTCATATATATCCAATTTAGACATAATGTATAATATTTGAGAGATATTATTTTATCCTCTTTGCTAGGTATTTTATTTAATATTTTTGCATCAGTATTAATCAGGAATATTGTTTATTTAATTTTCTTTTTTTCTATTTGAGCTTTGCCCTGGTTATTTATTAAGATTATATCATAGAAGAGAGTTGGTAAGGGTTCTTTTTTTTTATGTTTGGGGAGATAGTTTATGTGATATTGTGATTGTTCTTTGAATGATGAAATTTACTTGCAAGTCCATTGGAGTTCTTTTCTTTGGAAGTTTATTTATGGGTTTTTGGATTTCTTCCTCTGGAATTAGATTGTCTGGATTCTCTGTTTCATGTTCTGCTAATTTGTTTTATACTTTTATAAATATTTATTTTATCTCTATTGTTTTATTTGCACATAATTGGGCAAAATAGTCCCTAATAATATCCTCTGTTCCTCATTTTTTCATAAATTCTCCTTTTTCATTTTTTTTAAACCCTTGTACTTTGGTGTATTGTCTCATAGGAGGAAGAGTGGTAAGGGTGGGCAATGGGGGTCAAGTGACTTGCCAAGGGTCACACAGCTGGGAAGTGGCTGAGGCCGGGTTTGAACCTAGGACCTCCTGTCTCTATGCCTGACTCTCACTCCACTGAGCTACCCAGCTGCCCCCTCTCCTTTTTCATTTTTGAAACTGCTAATTTGATTTTCTTCTTTCTACTTTTAAATTAAATTAGCTATTGATGTGTCTACTTTAAAATATTTTATTTATTAATTTTGTATTTAGTTTTTAATTTCATTAGTCTCTTGTGCATAATTCAGGATTTGTATTTTAGCATCAATTAAAAATTAGTCTTCTAATATTTTAATTTGCATTCTGAGTTCATTGATCTGTTCTTTTCTCTATATTTTTTGTTAATAAAATTATTTGCAATGTAACTTTTCCCCTAAGACTGTATCCCCAAATTTTGGATATATTCTCTCATTGTTGTCATTAATGTTAATTTCTATGATTTGTTCTCTGACCTACCAGTGTAACAATAAGAGCCAGTACCAATGTTATGATAGAAGGGGAGATAGAGAGAGTCTGTATGGAATGAGACTCTCTTCTAGCTCTCTCCTCCTGCCATATATATACACCCTGGGAGACTTTGAGGGGGTATCACCCTGAAACTGGGTGACCTGGATGGTCATGCCACCTCACAGGAGTTGGGGGCAAGACTTCCCTATAAAATGAGGTATGGGTGACCCCAATCTGATTCTGAATGTGAGGGCGGGGTTCACGCAAGCCTCCCCAAAGGTCAGCCAACTTCACAGAGGGTGGTCTGGCTTCAAGATGGAGGCAGCGAGACCAAGCTGTGATTCCCCTCCTCCTTGTCTCTCAGGCACTCTGGAACGCTGTCTGACTAATGAATGTCTTTTATTAATATCAATATAGGGATTGGGGAAAGGGGTGAGGGACAGAGGGATTTTGCTGTGCCCTCTTCTCTATTTCTATGGGGTCTGTCACTCAGGTGGGAACCTTTGGGGTTCCCACTCCTAAGCATCTCTCCTTGCCTCTTCTTCAGTTTCTATTTCTATTTCCTATACCTAACCTTTTCTATAATTGCAAGTCAAACCGGAAAGGGTCTCTCAGCAAGGTTGGGTAATGGGAGAAGGAGCCTAAGATCACTCCCTAAATGGAGTCCAAACACTTAGCTGACTCAATTATTGAAGTCTTGCTGGGTGAGAAGCAATAGAATCTTTGACCAGGGAATCAGGGTTTCAGTGTCCAAAGAAAGATCCTCAGGAAGCCCTCAGGACTGGATCCAAACTGAGATGTTCTCTTCCTCCCTCTCTCAGTCCTCTGCCAGAAGTCCTTTCCTCTCCTCTTTCCTCCGGAGAATTAACTAAAATCCTCTCTGGTCTCAACTGTCACCAACTGTCACCAACTGTCAGCCACTCCTTCTCTGGCTCCTTTTGTCCCATCCCCTTTGCACAAATTCCATCCTTTCACCACTTATTTAGAATTATTTAGTGTCCAGTGGATTTTTAGTGCATTTTTCAAGTTGCCCTGTTTAATATAATCTTATAACATCATGGGCTGTGAATGATATTCTAATATTTCTACTTTTCTGTATTCTTTATATTTTTATATCTTAAGATATGGCCAATTTTTGTAAATGTGCATACATAACTGAGAAATATACACTCCCTTTTATTTCCATTCAATAATAAAATATTTCTAAAATTCTATTCTGGTGCTTAACTTATTTTTTGGTTAGATTTATATAGGTGCCATGAGGGTAACTTGAAGTCCCCCACAATTATAGTTTTACTATCTGTTTCTCTTTACATTTCATTTAGTTTTTCCTTTATTCAGAAATGAAGCCATTAAGTCAGGAGTGGGGTGGTAAAACAAATTCTCTGGGAAAACCTATAGTGCAGCACACAAGTTTAATCTGCACTAATTAGTAACATTTTCTCCATTACTTTCTAAAGCCCAAACAATAAGCAAAACTATAAATCAAACTTTGATCTATAGAGTTGGCTGATTTCTGAAGTGTAAATGCTCACACTGAAAATTTAGCAATGTTTTCAAGTTGGTTGGAGCCGGCTCCAGCTGGTCTCTTCAATTCAGTGCACATATATAAAGTACTGAAATCATGTTGTCTATGCTATGTTTCAGAAAAATTCAGTATCCTATTTTATATCTTGTAAATAAGTTTATCTGTGCTATTGCCTTATCTAAAATCATAATTGCTTCCCTTCCTTTTTTTGGTATTCAGCTCACTTTTAATACCTTTTGCTCCAACCACTTATGGAGCTGACTCAATTTGAAAAAGGCAAACTCACTTTAAGGGACTCATGTTATAGAACAAAAGCCAGAGGTGTGTGTCTGAAAAAAAACCCCAACAAGATCAAAATTAGGAATCAGTGTCAAGTCCAAAGCATTAATGAGTAACCAGTTCTGAGTACTGGTTGAGCATGGAGGCTCTCCTTTTTTCCTGTACAATAGGCACCAGGATGTTTCTACGCTTGGTCCTGTGCAGTCCAGATATACCTTTGATTTTGCACTGAATTTCTTTCCAATGGAGATAGCTTTTCACTTTGCCTTCATTGTGTCCCATGACAGTGAATGATTCTGTTGGGATCCTGGGGTCCTAGATTCACATGGTCCAAGACCTAATTCACATGTTTTATCTGAGATTGAAATCACAGTCATAAATTGTCATTAGCAAGTGAAACCAAACAGCTAAACCAATGTTCAGTCAGTCAACAAACATTTGTTAGGAGTCTTTTAAGTTCTGATTCCTCTGCTAAGTGATGGGACTACAAAGAAAGATTAGATACACAGTTCTTGCTTTCAAAAATATCAGTCTAAATTGGGAGAAAACATGAAAACATTTAAAAACAAGATAATTTATAGCATAAATTGGAGATAATCAAGAAGAAGGCATTAACATTAAGGAGGATCAGGGAGAGCTTCTTGTAGAAGGTAGGACTTTAATTGAGACTTGAAAGTCAGGAAAGCTAGTCAATCAACCAATAAGCATTTTTAAAGTGCTTACTATGTGCCTGGCTCTGCTAAGTGTTAAGGATCCCCCCAAAAGGGTGGGGCAAAAGATAGTACCTGCCCTCAAGGAGCCTGCAATCTCCTGGGGTAGACAAAATGCAAACAAAAACATACAAAAAAGGATATAAACAGGATAAAAAGGAAATAATTAAAATAAAGAGAGTCCCAAAATTAGATGAGGTGAAGAAAGCTCCTAATAGAAGATGGGATTTTAAGTGGGTCTTGGGTGGAGATATGTAGCTCTCAAACAATGTGCTTTTTACATCAGTTTTTCCTGGGTCTGTAGCAAAATTTTGATCTCCCCTATCCATTGAAAATGACAAATATAAACTACCTGTTATGGCCTCATAATTCTATCTTCTTGAGCTCACAATTAATATTATATACTATCAGAGTACAAACAAAATAAAACAATCCTGATCTTCAAAAGGTTGAAAAATTTTATTTGTTTTGAAGTGTCATCTTGTGACTCAATCCCCCATTAAATTCCTCGTCCCACACCCTAAAGCTTCCATATTTCTCTGTCCTGACCCCCAGCAGCAGCAGGTTGTTGTTGTTGGGTTCTTTTTTTTTTGGCCTACACTTTCTGGCTTCCCTTCTGGGAAGGCCACAAGAGCATCCTTAACCAGAGAGGGGTAAGGCTTTCTTCTACACTGTGAGGAGAAATAAAAAAAGAAGTTGGTGAAAGGGTGGGGGAGTGGAAGGCGAAGTAGAATGATCCCAAGGTCTGGGTGATGGGTCTGGAGGCCCAGCTGCCTGGGAACACTTCCTTTTTTGCCAGATAAAACATTCAGTGTACCACATTTCCTCATGGAAAAGAATACTCTGAGGGGAGCAAGAAAAAAGTTGGAAAACCTCAAGCTAAATATAAAGTAGATAATATTAGAAGGCAAAGTTTTAAAAGATAGAAAAGCTAGGTACACCAGAATACTTTTATACCCATTCCATATGTTTTAATTAATACTGATTTCATTTCTAGACTGTGATTAGAACACATATTTCTGATTCATATTGGATACTGTGTAACAGGTGATCGATAGTTTTAAAATATAATATAGCTTCATTTAAAAAGTCATTCATTTTTTATCAATTAATATCCTTTATTTTTTTTATTGTCATGAAAAACATGCTTCCATATCTTCCATATTGGTCATTGTCCTAAGAGCAAAGCCACACATAATCAAAACCCCAAAATAAAACCATAAATACACTGATTTGAAAGACGACTCCAACAGTTCTTTCTCTGGGGGTGGATAGCATTTCCCATCATAAATCTTTCGGGATTATCCCAGATCATTGCACTGCTCAGAGTAGCCAAGTTTTCAAGATAATTGTCATCGAATATTAATGTTATCCTGTACAGTGTTCTCCCAGTTCTACTTATTTTATTCTGCATCAATTCCTGTAGATCTTTCCAGGTTTTTTCTGAAATAATTTTGATTATCATTTCTTACAGCACAGTAGTATTCCATTAGCAACATGTACTGTAGTTTGTTCAGCCATTTGCCAATTGATGGATATCTCCTCAGTTTCCAATTCTTTGCCATAACAAAAAGATCCACTCTAAATATTTTTGTACAAGTAGGTCCTTACCCCTTTTATTTATAATCTCTTTGGGATACAGACCCAGTAGTGGCTTTATTGGATCAGAGTATGAACAGTTTAAAAAAGTAATTCTTAGCAGTTTGTCTTCAGCTTTCTGGTTGCCAGGAGTTTAAAAGTCCCAAACCTAGCCCTACCTTGCAAAGAATCCTCACTATGTCATATCCAGTAAATTGGTCATTTAAATTTAATTTATGAGGGGCAACTGGGTAGCTCAGTGGGTTGAGAGCCAGCACTAGATACGGGAGGTCCTGGGTTCAAATTTGACCTCAGACACTTCCTAGCTGTGTGATCCTGGGCAAGTCACTTGACCCCTATTGCCTACCCTTACCACTTTTCTGCCTTGGAGCCAATACACAGTATTGACTCCAACATGAAAGGTAAGAGTTTTTAAAAAAAACAAATAAATAAAATAAATTTAATTTATGGCACACAAGTAATAGGGAACATACTACCCTTTAAAGCAGTCAATTTCACTTTTGGTTATGAAGTTCACTAATTGTTATGAAGGTTTTCCTTTAATTGAAGTTATACATGCTTCTATGAGTAATAATAATAATAGTTAATGTTTATATAGCACTTGCTAGTGCCATTCCCTTTACTAAATTCTTCACAATTATTGTCTCATTTGATACCTTGGGAGGTAGGTATCCATTTGATAGATGAGATAACTGAGACATACAGAGGTGAAGGGATTTGGCCAGGGCCACACAAGTAGAATGCTTCTTAGGCTGGATTTGAACCCAAGTCTTCCTGAATCCAGGCATGGTGCTCTATCCATCCATTGCAATTAAGTTATAAATTGTATCAACAGCTGGATTTGGAGTCAGGAAGAACTTAGTTCAAATCCTGCCTCAGACAGTTACTAATTGTACAATCCTGGCCAAATCACTTCACCTCTGTGTACATCAATTTCCTCATCTGTCAAATGAGGATAATAAAAAGCACATACCTACAATGTTATTTTGAGGATCAAATGAGATAATATTTTTAAAAATACTTAGTACAGTACTTGGCACATAATAGGTGCTTAATAATTTTTCCCTTCTCTTCTCTTCTTCCTCCTCCACTCAAATTACATGTAATTCTTACTTCCAGGACTGAGGAGAAAAAAAAATCTTTCTTTTGCATGAAAGCCCTTGCAATCAGATCAGATTATCTTTATGGTTGCTTCTGGCTATGAATCTGTATCCTTGAGATTTTTTTTTATTGCTCTTTTTTGGCATGATTTCAAGACCTCTTAACAATCCAGTTATCCTTTATATGATATGCTATGGCACAGTAATGGTGAACCTTTTATATACGGAGTGCCCAAACTATAACCCTCACATAGCATGTGAGCTGCCCCCTTACTCCAGACAGGGGAGGGAGGAAGTGCTCCCACTGGTCTGCTGGGCAGAGGGGAGGGTTATGGGGGAAATGTCTTCAGGCTGTGGAGAGGGGGAGGGGAGCAGCCCCCTCTAGCACTTGTGCCATAGGTTTGCCAACATGGCTCTAGCATATCAATAGCTTGACATGCTGAACTGAACACAATGAGATTAGGATACAGTCTGACCAAAGCAATATCCCACTTATTTGTGACATTGTTTTCCTTTAGTTCATCTTTAATCTCAATTTATTTTTTGTTTGTCATATCATACCAGGCACTCTTATTGAATTTACAGTTCATTCACAACCCATATCATTGGTTTTTCATAAAAACTGCTTGCCATATTAGCCATACCATTTATATCTTGGACTTGTGAAGTTGATTTTTTAAGGTTAAGTGTAAGGCCTTGTATTAGCAAATATATTGCCTATCCTTTCAAGCTATGTACTTTTTTCAAAAAATTTTAAGCATGTCATTTATATTTTTATTCAAGTTAATTAGGAGAATAGAAATAGCATAGATCGAGTCACTTCTCTAGAGACCCATCAAAGCATTAATTGCTTCTCCTTGGTTCCTGTCATTTATTGAGTTCTAAGTCCACCCAAGTATATAGCCCACATCTCTCCATGTTATTTACAAAGTTAAAATGAGAGTCTTTGTCAAATACTTTTTTGTAATCTAGATAAAATATATCCATGCAGTATCCTCTCTAGGGCAAGTTCCCAACTTACACTCAGAGATTTGACTCCCCAGGGAATGACTGCCCCAATTTCAAGACGGTATGTGGGTTGGCATTCTTAAAACTATAGCAATGACCCCCTATTGAAGAATTCACTTCCAACAGTCAGCCATTTGATATAATTAGCTCAAAATAAAGGCATTTACTAAAATGTTTTGACATGAATAATAGCAACAACATTATTCCCATAAGTCTGTAGTCACTTGGGAAAATGAGCATCACATAAAGTACACAGGTAGAGAAGGACACACATAGGGAGCGCAAATGGCCAAGGAAACTCATATCTCTGGTGCCACAGGACTCTAATAGCTTTTTCTTTTTCCATGATAACCTCACATTGCCTTCCCTGTATATATTGTACCTGTCAGGGAAGTAATTTTGTTAAGATCCTTGGGTCTGTTTCTCTCTGCTGCCAAATGCTATTTCCACTGGTAAGAGAGGGAAGAAAAAACTTTTTCTCTCTCTAGCTTTAAATTAGAAAAGAAGCAAACTCTCTCTGAGGAGTTGGATTTTTCTTTTATAACTAGTTTTCTTCTAATCTTCTAGGGATAAATTTATCTTGGCTGGCTACTGAACTGACAAGCTTGTAGTATAAAAGGTACCAGGGATTTCTGATCTTATCAGTCAGTCAGTAACTAGGTGTCATATTTTTCATTGTTTGAGGAGCTTTTTACTATATCCTAATAGGGCAGAGAAGTATAAACATACCCTTTACACTTCCCTCAGATGTGCTTTTCTTCTACAATAATCTCTAGATCTATCATTTGAATAAAGTGATAACAAAAGGAAATGACATTAGTTTGGCCCTGTTCTGTTGTTGATAAAGTTACTGCTGGTCCTATATAAGGACTAATTCCTTTTCATATATATATATATATTTTTTTTCTTTTCAACCATACTTTTAATAATATGTTCTCTAATGAATGTAGAAATATATATTGCATGATAGTATATGTATAACCTATATCAGATTACCTGTAGTCTCAGGGACTGGGGAAGGGATAGAGTGAGGGAGAGAACATGAAAGGCAGTGTCAGAAAATGACTATTAAAAATTGAATCAACATGTTAAAAAATAAAGAGTAAAACATTTAATAATATGTTCTGAGTGTTTTTTACTGGAATGGAATAAAATTCATGAAGCTTTGGAGGATCCGAGGCAAATAGGATTTCAGGGCTAAAGGATCTTCAACTATAGTAAGCATTCATGTTACTACCTCCTTTCCCAACTTACTGTTATCTTCCATTGGTTCAATGGCTTTATATAATCTTAGAGCTATTTTTTGAAGACTTCTTTTTTTTTTTTAATCCTTGCCTTCCATTTTAGAATCAATACTGTGTATTAGTTCCAAGGCAGAAGAGTAGTAAGAGCTAGGCAGTGGGGGTTAAGTGACTTGCCCAGGGTTACACAGCTAGGAAGTGTCTGAGACCAGATTTGAACCCAGAACCTCCCCTCTCTAGACCTGGCTCTCAATCCACTGAGGTACCCAGATGCCCCCTTGAGGACTTCTAATCCAAACTTTCATCTAATCCTTTCCATCAAATCCAGACTCCGCTTGAATATTTTTTTTTTTTTAGTGTTGAGAAGCTTACTCCTACATCAAGCAGATCACTGGATAGCTTTAATGAAGAAAAATTCATCTGCATTATCAAGTCAAAACTTCTTCCTTATATATACTAAACTTTGATCTTAGTTCTGATCTCTGAATCAACACAACATTCTAGTTCTTAAATTTTTTGAAGATGGCTAACTATCTAGGGTTTCTCCTTAGTTTTGTCTTTACAAGGCTTAACATCTTCAGTTCCTTCAACAATTCTTTATATTATCCAAAACCTGAAGACTATTGGTATGGGACTACCTCCTTACTGATGGAGGTCAAGATCTGAGGGTTGAAGTGGAGTTGGTGAGATCAGGATAAAGGAGAATTTCAGTCTTCAATCTTTGGGCTCTGCAATTGTTTTGAGGACTGTTAGTTTCCAGCTTCAAGAAAGGAAATGGACAATACCAACCTCACTTCAGGTTGTTATAGAGAGAATAACACTCTGGAAAGAAGCTAGCATAAGAGGAATTAACTGCTTCTACCATGTACTTATCCACAGTTTACAACACTAACACCTTTGAGGATTTTTCTACTTTGGTGAGACGTAGGACTTTGTTGGTTGAGCTGAGTTAGTTCACTCACTTTTGGAGAGCTGCTTCATTCTCTATTGTTTGATACATAGTTTATACATATATTTACTCTTATTTGTGTTTTGCTCTTGACTTAGATAAATGGGTTTATTTGCTATTTGCTATATGTGCATTCATTGTGGAACAGGTATGTGGTGGGAAGGAAGCCAAGCCTTGGATACAAAACTTGAATCATCCTTTTCCCCATTAACAAACAGAAATCAGAAGTTTAGCTTAAACCGAAAAATTGTATTCCTCTGACTAATAATATTAAGGGAGCAGAAAGATACAATTCTAACCCATCATTCCTTTTCTCTCTGAGAAGGGCTGAGTGGCCAAGCTTATGTCTTTAAACTTCTACATACCCTCTTGGAAGGAATAAAACTTTTTTCTTGGAGGAAGTTGAGGAGGGCAGGAAAGGATAGAAATATCTATTCGTCCTCACTTAAAGTTCCACAATGGCACCCTGCCCACATGGGGGATAGCTGCTCACTAAATTAACATATTTTGAACATTTTTTTCACCATCTTACTTATGTAGACAAAATGATAAATTCTCAATTTACCAATATCCTTCTTTAAAAAGGTTCCTAGCAACTTGAGAAATGTTTATAGAGGAAAGGGGGAATGGCTGTTCCTCAGCATCGTCAAAGATATTTCAAGGACCAGTGATTTCCCAGTGTCAGGAAATAACCTCAGGGCTGGTCAATGGAGTTTCAAAGACTATGAAATAGAGACCAAGGGGCCATAGACAAAGCAAATATTTTTGTTAAGTATTCTGATGTTATGCTTCAGAGAGTCTGGGAAGTGGAAGAGTATTTGCTGAGGGAAATGTTAGTGAGTGTATATGCAGGATGAAAGGTATAGCTAGCAAAACGTGGGTGTTGAGCCCCAGCCAGAGAGTACTTTAAATTGGGTTAGACATTGATCTGAGTCCTAATACTCATTCTTACAATGAGAGTAGGAACAGAAAGCTCTTAATTAGATTGTTTAGCTCATAGTACTAGAATTATTATTTCTAAACTTTGTAAATACTTCATTCATATATACCCTTTTTTCTCCTTTGACACTGCTACTATATTGCTGATGAGACTTTCATCACCTCACACCTTGACTATTGACATAGCCTACTGGTTGGTTTCCCTGCCACAAGACTCTCCTCATTCCAGTCTACTCTCCATTCAGATGACAAAATTATTTTCCTAAAACACAGGTCTGATCATGTAACCTTGTTTCCCCTCCCATAATTTAAAATCCCGTGGCTATCTCTTCTAAGTTCAAATATAAAATTTTTTGTTTGGTATTCAAAACTTTTCATTCCCTCCTTGCCCTGGTACTTACTCTGTGATCCAATGACACTGGCCTCTTCTATTATTCTTTAAATAAGGTCCCTCCATTTACTGACTCCAGGCATTTTCTCTGACTGTCTCTCCCAAGCCTGGAAAACTCTCTCCTTCATACTTCTCTGACTTCTTTCAAGAGCCAGTTAAATGACACCTTCTATAGTAAGTTTTTCCCTCTCCTTAATTTTTAACTCAGTGCCTATCCTATGTTGATTATTTCCAATGAGTCCTGTATATAATTTGTTCGTGTAAGATT
Organism: Gracilinanus agilis; assembly: GCF_016433145.1. Classification (NCBI taxonomy): domain Eukaryota; kingdom Metazoa; phylum Chordata; class Mammalia; order Didelphimorphia; family Didelphidae; genus Gracilinanus; species Gracilinanus agilis. The sequence continues at coordinate 126,422,065 of NC_058131.1, read as the reverse complement.
GTTTGCATGTTATCTCCTGTTAGACTGTGAGATCTTTGAGGGCAGGGATATGTCTTTTGCCTTTTATAATAAATGAATGAATGAATAAATAAATAAATATACTCAATACTTAACATAGTGAATGATACATAGCAGGTACTTAATAAATGCTTATTAATTGACTGGCTTTTCCTAGTTATATTTTAGAAAGATATTACATAAGTTTCTATCATAATAAGGATATCCATAATTCACTGCAACATTTCAAAAGTGGTCTGACCAGGTCAGGCTAAAATGAAATTTTCACCTCCCATTATCATAGCCTCAATTCTTCTCTTCCCTGTGGGAGGAAGGAGTAGACAAAACTCTATTGCTTGTGTCTATTCTAAGAGTACAAATAATTTTGTGATTCATTTTTTCCTCAAACAAATGAAAGTAATTTTCCACTCTACTTGTAAAGAGACATCCTCCTAGTAGATTTTTTTCAATTTTTTTCTAAGAGCAGCTTCCTAATTTCCCTGAAGCTTTTTTTCTTTTTGTTAATGGAAACTAGAGCTCACAATTGCTGCTATTACAAAATTGCCTTCCTTTTCAGATCTTCCACATGTATATTTAAGCTTATCATGGACTAAAACCTTTTAAAGAAATAGAGAAAATGTGATTTTTTTGTTTGTGTGTTTAGCACAGAGATTTAGTTTTTCCTCTAAAGTCCCCAGTTTTTTTTGGAGGGGGGGATACAGCACCATTCTTACAACTCCCTAAATTCATACACTTGGAGTCATTTTTGTCTCTTTATTTTCCCTCATTTCCTATCTTCTTTCCTATATCAATGTGCTGCTGACTCTATTTGCATATATCTCCACATCTCACACACTTCTGCATTTCTTCCTCTTCTATTCCTACCACTTTATTTTAGTCCATTATCACATCTTGCCTGGATTACTTTATTTCTAAATAATATTTTATTTTCCCCAATTACATGTAAAACAATTTTAACATTTACTTTTAAAAAGTTTTGAATTTCAAATTCTCCCTTCTTTCCACCTTTCCTCCCTTAATTCCTCTCACCCTTTTCCTTTCCCTGAGGTAGTAAACAGTATGATCTAGATTTTATATATGCACTCATATGAAACCTTTTTACATATATATTTTTTGGGAGAGATATAAAATGAAAAGAAAAAAGAAGAAATTGAAAGAATGTAAAATATAGTATGTTTTGGTTCATACTCTGTCTCCATCAGTTCTTTCTCTGAAGGCAGGTGGCCTTTTTTAATCATCAGTCTCTGGGATTGACTTGGGTCACTGCACTGTCATTCATGGTTTGTAAAAAAATGCTGTTACTATGTACTTTGTTCTTCTGGTTCTGCTCACTTCACTTTGGATCAATTCATGTAAGATTCATGTAAGTTTTTCCATATTTTTCCTCCACTATTTTAATAACTGGGCTCTTTGCTTCCAATCTTTTCCATCTTCAATCCATCTTCATACAATTGCCAAAAGGATCTTCCTTAAGGTTGGGACAGCTAATAGAGTGGTTCTTTAATTCCTCTAGGATAAATTAGCATCTCCTTAGTTTCCTATGTAAGTCTCTTCAAAAGATGGCTCTAGTCATACTTTCTAGATATCTCAACTCCTCTTCTATACTCTGATTTGTCCAAATTAGCCTATTTGCTGTCTCTATACAAAATATTTTATCTCCATCAAGAACTAAGTAAAAGTGTCATATCCTCCACAAGGATTTTCCTGATTTCTCCCACTTGGTGCTCATACTGAAAAAACAAAAAAGTGCTTTGTATATCCTTATCTATATATGTGCTCTATATCATCCCTCCAGTGCTGCTTAGACCTTCCATCAGTATATAAGCTATTTCGAGGCAGCGATTGTTTTGTTTTTGTCTATATATCACTAACACCAAGCTTTATGCATTAGGTTCTTAATGTCTTTTTTTAAACCCTTATACTTCGGTGTATTGTCTCATAGGTGGAAGATTGGTAAGGGTGGGCAATGGGGGTCAAGTGACTTGCCCAGGGTCACACAGCTGGGAAGTGGCTGAGGCCGGTTTTGAACCTAGGACCTCCTGTCTCTAGGCCTGACTCTCACTCCACTGAGCTACCCAGCTGCCCCCTCTTAATGTCTTTTAAAAAATTAACTAACTAATTTTTTCAGTTATGTTGGAGACAATTTTTGACAATTGTTTTCTGACATTTTAGGATTCAGATGTTCTCTCCCTCACCCCAGCTGGTAAATGGTTTGATATAGGTTATACAAGTGCTTTCATGTAATATGTATTTACACAATTCTCATGCCATAACATAAGATGCTTAACACATATACAATTAAAAAAACTCATGAAGGAAGTGGAAGATAGCATGTTTTGATCTGCAATGAAAACTAACATTTTCTCTTTGACTATGGATAGCATTTTTCTTTATGGGCCTATTGTTGATATCTTGGGAATTTGCTCAGCTGTTACTAGTTTAATTCTTTACTGTTAGTTGATCATCACATAATATTTCTATTACCAGGAACATTGTTCTCCAGGTCCTGCTACTTTGCATCAGTTTATTTGCTACAGTGCATCATTCATAAGTCTTTCCACATTTTTCTGAATCCTGTTCATGATTTTGACTTTATTCTGTTGTATGGTATAAAGTGTTGGTTTATGTCTAGTTTCTACCATGCTTTTTTCAGTTTTACCAACAGATGTCAAATAATTAGTTCTTTCCCAAAAGCTTGGTTTTTTGTTATGAATATTAATTACCATTTATTGATTACCTAACCTATTCCATTAATCCACTATTAAATTTCTTAGTCAGTACCATATTGTTTTGATGATCATCATTTTGTAGTATAGTGTGGAATCTGGTATGACTCTACCTCCTTCCTTCATATTTTTTCCCATGATTCCCTTGGTATTCCTTACCTTTTGTTCTTCCAGATGAATTTTGTTATTATTTTTTCTAGTTCTATTAGATACTTTCTGGATAGTTTGATCGGTATGGCACTGAACACATAGATTAATTTAGGCAGGATTATATTTAATGACTTTTAATTGAATTTTTCAATTATCCCTTAAAATTGATTTCTAATTTCCCAATTACAAAGATAATTTTTTGGTCAAATCTATTATTCAGGCAGGTTCTGCCATTCCTTGAGGCTAGCTTTCCAGCTTTTGTTTACTATCTTTTTTTCATCAAAATGAAAATGTCTAATAATTCTGCTTTCTATTTTTATAGTACGTATATCAAAATCTTTAAAAAACTAGGATGGATTTTAATAATCTTAGAAAGTTTAGCTATAATTTTATTATTCAAGATCCTTCATAGATATATATATCCATATGTATATATATATATATATATATAATTTTATCTACATTAGTCAGTGTTTAAATTTTTAAAAATATTTAAAATATATATCTCCAAAAAATAGAAAATGAGTCTTACTCAGAAGGAAATGGAGAGGTTCATGGTATATGAATGAATGTAGGTTACAACACATTACGAAGTATTATAAAGGATGTCATCAGAGAGATAACGTGATAGCAGATTTGTACATTGAATGGGATTTCAGAGGTCATCTGTTATAATTTATGTACAAAAGGAGCCTGATTGTAATATAACATACCAAACAAGTGTTTGTCTCTCTACTTCTTTTAAACCCTTTCCTTCCATCTTAGAATCAATACCATGTATTGGTTCTAAGGCAGAAGAGCAGTAAGGGCTAGGCAATGTGGGTTAAGTGACTTGCCCAGGGTCACACAATTAAGAAGTGTCTGAGGCCATATTTGAACCCAGGACTCCCATCTCTAGACCTGGCTCTCAATCCACTGAGCCACCTCTCTATCTTCTTCTTGAAAACCTTTAAGTGTGGGGAAATCTCCTTTGTGTCAAAGTAGCCCATTCTATTTTTGGAATTCTTCCCTTATCTCAAGCCTGCAGTATAGTTCTTTGAAATTTTGAACCCTCTGGTTTCTGCCCTTTGGCCACACAGAGCAAGCTGGTCTAACCTCTCTTCCACATGAAATATTAAATATTAAAATATTTTAAGACTGCTATCAGGATTAAGAAATATGGGCTAGTCATTTCTTCTGAACAAAAGAACTCCACCAGCATCTTTACAATAAGATGAAATCATCAATTCAGGTGATCCCCTGTGGCAAAACTATGGGAGGATGTGGACAAGAATCATGCAGGATGGATGAACATAAATGGAATGGAAAAGAAATAGTCACCCTAAAGAGTTAGTTGACATATCTGTTCGAGTTCTGAGAAATGGGCACACAATAGTGCTTTGTTGGTATTGAGAATACAAAGATGAGCAAGTCATAACTCCTGACATCAGGAAGAACCCAAGAAGTTTTGAAGTTGAAAATTTACAGAATATGCCCAGCATTATGTTAGGAGCCATGAAAAATACCAAAGGGTAAAATAATATTAGTGAAAATCATAAAATATATTTGTTATTTTATCAGAATAGTGAATTTACAGTGAAGACTATCTATCATTTAAATTACAAAGGACTGGGAGAAAAATGCTGTCTAGCAATCAAGTAACTTTTCCTAGAAGAGGTAAGAGCTAAGCTTGCCTTAGAAGCAGTTATAGTAGAAGAGAAGCCAGGGCATCTTATTTGAAAGTTCCAAAGTAAAGGAGAGATCAAATGTTAGAAATATGCATCTTTTGTATTTGGGACAGTGAAGAAACTGTTTAAACAAAGTTGATGGTATGTTCTGGGGACCCAAGGATGTATAGAGGTCAGATATATTAAATAAATCCTTGAGAGCCAAATAGAAGAGTTTGCATTTGTCTGAAAAACATCTATGAGAACTTCTTTTGTCATTCCGGGGATACCAATGACAGAGTTTGGAAATAGGGTATGCTAGAACATCTCATCATTGTACCACTTCAATATTAAAAGAATCATTGAATATATCTTCTGTCAGTGGAAACTCTTACTCATGTTAATAAAGTCTAGGAAATATACCTCAGGGAAGATGAGCTTTCTGTCAGGGCAGCTGTGTACTTTTTACTTCAGGGAAGAGCCTAATGCAGTAGGGATTAATTGAATGTAGGTCTACCATCAGAAGCTTCCTGTGAAGAAATCTATTGTCTGTAGAAGGAAAGGGCTTGGATCAAGAAAGGCAATGACCTAATCTAATATTAGATGGCTTAATTGTTTGTGGTGTCCTGTTTGGATTGGCTGCATAACTATGAAATTAGAATCATAAGAGTTAGACCTGGAAGGGACTTTAGAAAGCTTTTAGTCCAATCCTCTCATTTAGATGTAGAAAATGAGACCCATAGTGGTGAAATGGCATCTATGTTAGAAATTCAGGGGTTCTTAACCTGACGGGTTTATTTAAAGAAGTTTATAACTGTGTTTCGATATAATTGGTTTCCTTTGTAATCCTGAATAGTTTATATTTACATTTGAAAATGTTATTCTGAGAAAGGTTCTTTTTTGTTGAGTTTAAGAAACTAGAGTTTCTAAAAGGTAGAATAAGGAGGGAGTTAATTTTAAGTATAAAGGATGTCCTTCTTGAAGTCTATTGAGAAGGATGATAAAATAATTGTGTGAAGTACCATATGGACATCAGTTTTGCTGGACCACAGATTGTGTAAAGGGAATGTAGTTCAACCTCTTGTAAGATGTATCCTTCAGAATCTGAAGTTTAAAATAATCAGTATCTTTAAAAATATTCAAATACTCCTAGTATAATAAATTCCAAGGAAGATAAAAAGTCACTGACAAGAGAGTTTAGAAAAGTGAATAAGGGACTTATCTGGGGTCCCAAGACTGTCTTATTAGAATCCTAGTGTTGCTTTTACACCCTTCTTGTCCAGAGAGTCCACATCTGGATCCCATATCTGTCCACTTTGGGTCAAAGTTAACTGAAACTGCCCTAGGTCTGTTCCATAGTATCTTTACTCACAGCATTCCCTAATGATATTGTTGGAGACTGAAGCTTAACTGCCTTGGCCCACAACACTCCAGCCTCTGAGCCCTGGGTGCCAGGATCACAAATGGCAGTTTCATAGTAAATAGCTCTCATCTCCTCATCCTTGCAGCAAAGGTGAATGGACCCCATCAAAACAGCAAAACGAGCCTTCAAAGACCTACCCTTGTTGGCCAGCTGGCTATAATCTGCTAGAATTTGCTCGTAGCTATTTGTGGTCTGTGCTACTGTTGGTCTGGTTGGCTCAGGCCTGCAGACTAGGGTATCCCTGCTCTTTCCACGGTCTTGATGCAAGTGCTATTGGAAATGCTGTCTGTAAGCTAACATCATTGCCAAGCTCACTGTTTCACTGTTGCCATGGAAGCTTTGGAAGCCAAGGTGCTGTTATTTTCCCATTATCTTGCTGCTGTTGCAACTTCTACTTACAAGGGTTATTACAGAGCAGGCCGGGGCACTACTGTTTTCCTCATTATCTTGCTACCTGCTGACCAAATGTCAATACCTTCACCACTGCTTTTCAAAGTTAAGAACTTGGATGGTTGCAAGAAAATTGTAAACAGCTTGGTGAAAATTTAGAGTAATGGCTAATGAAGATGTGGTCAAATAGGGGTGATCTAGTTTGGCCAGTTGCAAAATTCCATTGATTGGAAGAGCTCATATATATTTTCTATTGCAAAAATAGTTGATTCTGCTGGAGACCCTACATAGGGATTTCCCTGAACCCCTTTTTAGATGGGCAGAGAAGAATATGGTATAACTGGCCTCACACAGATAATTTCTCTCTAGAGTAAATTTCCAGACAAAGGACAGCAAACGATGGTGTAAAATATTAAAGAGATGAATTTGGTGGATTGGATTTTTTTCTACTCCACAATCTCTTATTGCTTAAGAGCATCATGTTTTAGGTGCAATTGGATCATATTTTTTGGGTGGACTCCCCCTCCTCCACCAATGAACACATCATAAGCTTTGATACATTAATTCAGGATTTTATATCTTACTTTCAAATTGCTATAATTTGTCAGAGACCTGAAAGAGCTCCCAGTTCCTGAAGGCACTAATGTCCATGATTATATCAATGCTCTAATTCCGTTTAGGTTAAATAAGGTCATAGTGGCAGAAGCCTTGAGTCAGATGGGAGCAGATGGGGCAAAGATGGGAAATCAACCCAAAGAAGATTCCAACATCAGCCTTTTCAAATAAGTTTTTAGGGCCCCATAAACAAGATGTTGACACTTGTTCTTCCACTGGTTAAAAAAGTTAAATGGATTATAGAAGTCTTCAGAATTTAGAATGTCAGTATTCCCCTTTGGTGTATTTTATGACTACTATTAATCAAAAATACTTGTAAATATGCCTCTTTTGAATGGGGACTAGACCAGAATGTAACCTTGGATAATTTAGAGCTGTCTCCCTATCAGTCTTTCCTCTTGTGGCGATATGAGTTTATGAAGTTCATTTTCCTTGAGGTCTTTGTTCATGAGGACTAGGCTGAGAGTAGATTAGACACTGGCCATGTTCAAGGGGTGGCAGAATTTCTGAAGCTATATATTCAATAAAAGAGCTACTCCTTATACTACAATTAAGAAATAATTGCTTTCCTGTTATTGAGTTTTGGTTGATCCTATTAAGTTTGAGTCACATTATCTTTTTTCTGAAATTACACATAATGAGTTGGGTAAAACAGGAGAGGTCCTGTAAAAAATGGATAAGAGCACAAAAGACTTCCACTGTTATATAGAAATGATAAATTAAATATTGTGCTCATCTGGGTTTCTCTTAGTACCTTTTATGAACAAGTTATTACATTGTTAGAACTTGACACTTCTACTTGCACTAGTATTTCATCATTTCTGTTATTCTAATGGACCCATTTCTTTAAGAACCTAGCTCTTGAGGAATATAGTTTTATTTGGTTTACAAAAGAATTCTGCCTATTATGAGAAGGATATACATAGTTTGAATCTGAAAGTTATTGACTCAATGACTAGAGAAACCTGGAGGGTGAAGTTGAGTGATAAACTGCATGTCTGGGCTGTGAGAGAGAGTTTTTTTTAAACCCTTAACTTCTGTGTATTGACTTATAGGTGGAAGAGTGGTAAGGGTAGGCAATGGGGGTCAAGTGACTTGCCCAGGGTCACACAGCTGGGAAGTGTCTGAGGCCGGATTTGAACCTAGGACCTCCCTTCTCTAGGCCTGGCTCTCAATACACTGAGCTACCCAGCTGCCCCCTGTGAGAGAGAGTTTTGAAGGACAAACTGGATAAATTTTTTATTTATGCTCATTCCCCAGTGATTATGGGTTTTCCATAGTAGAATTGGAAATAGGGAGAGTATAAAATGACAGTTAAAAGTTCTCTGCTTAGGGTCAGGATTAATGGAAGAATTTTACTTATGTTTCTCATAGCATACAATTGTTTGTAGTGTGTTAGTCAAGAAACAATTATTAAGTACCTACTAGATACCAGACATTGTGCTTAGAATGCCTATTATAGAGATCACATACCTTGCATTGATAAGTTTATTCCTTCACTAAGCCAGCAGAAATTTTAATGGTGAAAGGTTCCTCTTAAAATTTCTGAGACTTTATCAACAAGGGGTGGGACGTAGTAAGAGTGGGTGGGCTCCTGGGCTATTTCACCTGTTGTGGCCATAGCTCAGTTTCTACCTCAATTCTTGGATCAGCTTCTTCTTGTACCTGAAAACCTGATGGTATGAATTATAAAAGGACTATCTCGGAGTGTGAGCAGTTGTAAGGAACATTTTCCTGTGCTTAAATTGACTGTAGGGCACTTTCTTTCATTTTTGACTATTGAAGGAGATTTGCTTTTTTATAACCTTTTTTATTTCTGCATTAAAATTTCAATTATTAAAGATATTTAATTGGACTGTATGGCTCATGAAGGCCTATTACTTCAAGAAAAAACAAGTCCTTGGATTTGATGAAGTAAACCAATTTTAGCATAACCCACAATAGGGAGTAATGTTTAATAAACCTAGAAAACTAAGTTGGAGCCAGATTGTTAAAAGCTTTAAATGCTAAACAGAAGAGTTAATATTTGATACTAGAGCTATAAGGGAACCACTGAATTCTATTGAGTTGAGATGTAAAAAATAAAATAGTGCTTCAAGACTATCTATATCTGAGTGGAGGATGGATAAGAGCAGGGAGAAACTTAAGGCATGGAGACCAATTAGAACCCAACTGAAATAGTACAGGCACAAGGAGTTAGGGACTTGAATTGAGGTAGTAGACTTGTGAAGAAAGAGGAGACTAATTTGAAGGTAGATAGGCATATATTTAAGAGGAGAAACATGCTTTGGAAAGCTGCGAATTCTCCCTCTCTAGAAGTCTTTAACAAAATAAGAAATAACTTCTATTTTAATTTCTTTTTATTTTTTGGACAATGGAAAGCTATTTTTATTTATTTTTCATTTTTAAAAATTAATTTAACTAATTCAGAATATTTTTCCATGGTTACATAATTCATATTTTTTTCCACCTTTCCCAGAACTGACAAGCAATTCCACTGAGTTCTACATGTATCATTGTTCAAAAGCTTTATCCATGTTATTCATATTTGCAGTTCAGTTATCTTTTAACATCAAAACCCTAATCATATCCCCACTGAACCATGTGATTGATGATATCTTTTTCTTCTGTGTTTCTACTCCCACAGTTCTTTCTCTGAATGTCGATAGCATTCTTTCTCATAAGTTCTTCTGGATTGTTTTGGATCATTACATTGCTGCTGGTAAAAAAGTCCATTACATTTGATTGTGCCACAGTGTATCTGTCTCTGTGTACCATGTTCCTGGTTCTGCTCCTTTTGCTCTGCATTAATTTCTAGACGTCGTTCCAGTTCACACAGAAATACTCCAGCTCATTATTCCTTTCAGCAAAATAGTATTCCATCACCATCAGATACCACAGTTTGCTCAGCCATTCCCCAATTGACGGACACCTCCCCATTTTCCAATTTTTTCCACTACAAAGAACTCAGCTGTAAATATTTTTGTATAAGTAATTTTCCTTATTATCTCCTTATACCCAGCAGTGGTATGGCTGGATCAAAGGGCAAGCATTCTTTTAAAGCCCTTTGGACATAATTCCAAATTACCTTCTGGAATGGTTGGATCAATTCATAACTCCACCAGCAATGCTTTAGCATCTCAATTTTGCCACATCCTCTTCAATGTTAATCACTTTCCTTTGCTGGCATATTGGCCACTCTGCTAGATGTGAGGTGGTATCTTGTCATTGTTTTGATTTGCATTTCTCTGATCAGGAGGGATTTAGAACACTTTCCCATGTTCTTATTGATAGTTTTGATTTCTTCATCTGAAAACTGCCTATTCATATACTATTAGTTGGTTGGGGAATGACTTGATTTTTTTGTAAATTGGATTTAGTTCCTTATATATTTGGGAAATTAAACTTTTGTCAGAAGGTTTTGTTATAAATTTTTTCCCCATTTTGTTGCTTTCCTTCTTATTTTGATTGCATTGGTTTTATTTGTACAAAAATTTTTACGTTTGATATAATTAAAGTCATTCATTTTACATTTTCTAATGTTCTCTATCTCTTGCTTGGTCTTAAATTCCTCCCTTTTCCACAGATCTGACAGGCATACTATTCTATGTTCATATTTATGATTTCACTCTTTATATTTAAATCATTTACCCATTTTAAATTTATCTTGGTATAATGTGTGAGATGATGATCTAAACCTAATTTTTCCCATACTGTTTTCCAATCTTCCCAGAAGTTTTTGTCAAATAGTGAATTCTTATCCCAAAAGTTTGGATCTTTGGGTTTATCAAACACTAGTCTGCTGAGGTCATTTATCCCTAGTCTGTTCCATTGATCCACCAATTTGTCTCTTAACCAGTAACAATATATAAATTCCTGTGGATGGTATAATTTTTATTATATTTACACACCCCAGATGCAAGTCATTAATATAATGAGTTATCTAAGATGTAGTTGGTACTTAAGAAGAATTTTATATATTTATTCATTTAAGTACCAAGTGCATCTTAGTAAGTTGACTCCTATATATTTATATATTGTTTAATTTAATACCATTTTCACTATATTTAGTTCTATTTTCATGTAAATTATGATACTTTTAGTTATTTCTGTTTCACCAAGGGAATATCAAGGACCTTCATACTTATGCTTTACAAATTACTGCTTCATAGGTTTTCTGGGAATCATTTCAATTACATTTTATTTCACATACCACAATGATTAATATTTTGTTTTTTCCTCCAACCATCTGAACAAAAATTGTAAGTAAAACAAAAATTTTAAAGCAAATAAGTGGTCATAAAAATAAAATTCTTTTAAAAGAGTTAATAAACTTCAGCTCACTTCACTTTGCATCAATCTATAGATGTCTTTCCAAGTTTCTCTGAATCTGTAACTTTCTTCTTTTAAATGTTAAATTGCAATATTATGTAATAATTGATACAGCTATTCCTCCACTGAATAACATACCTCCATTTTCTTGTTCTTTGCTACCACAAAAAGAGCTGTCATAAATATTTTAGCATTTACATTTGCCTTTTTCTTCTATCTCAATGGAGAATCAGCCTAATAGTGATGTTGCTAGTCAAAAAGTATGCACAGTTTGGCAGTGTTAGGAAAGGAATTTTTTTTTCTGAGAGAGAAGTGAATCAGGAAAATGACAGTAAAGCAATACTTTCTTCTGATGTATGACAAGTTTAAACAATGAGATCCAGGCAAAAGCTTGCTTACATGATTATTTCTATTCCCTTGCTTCTTAGCAGCAAGATGTAAAATGTCAGGTATACTTTAATAGATGTAAAAGAGAAAAAGGGGTTTGGGGTTGGATTTATTAATATTTAAAGGTGTGATTGCTGAGAATTGAATAAATATCAATTCTAAAATGATTTTAATTATTTATTTACAAAATATAGGAGAGAGTTGAAGTAGAGAAATGAGAAGAGGGTAGAGTAAGAGATATAGTTTAAAGAACTAGACTCTGTACTGTAAGAGGGGAAACTAGATATTTAAGGTATGGTCACCAGGAATCCAATTAGCTCAATTCCAAATTTAAAATAGACTCAAGACAGGATGGCTTTTATGGAAGTTTATTTACAATTAGGAGGGTTGAAGGTAGGGAAATAGAGAGAGAGAGACTCTGGCCCGGATCAGAGTCTGGCCTGGATGAGGATTTAGAGGTCCCAGCAGAGGGGCACAGAGGTTAATTAAACAAGGCTTCTACCCCCAAGGCCTTTTACAATTAGAGAGGCAAGAGAGGCCTCCCTGAGGGTAGAGCCTCCAGAAACGCCAAGGGAAGAGAGAGTCAGCCTGACTTACCCACGTGACAATTCAGAGGGAAGCTGCCTGAGGTCTCACCAGAGATCCTTCAACACCAAGTTCAAAGCGCCAACTGCCTCCACAGGAAGTTACCATCATATTTAAAAGATGGCAGCTTTAGTCACTTCCTGAATCCACCTTCAGTTTCAAATGGACAAATGGCAGCCTCAACACTGTTTTGGACTGCCAAAAGGTCTGTCCCTTGTTCTTGATTTGTTGGTTATTGTCACGTGTGGGTAACTAATCTCCCCTCCTCACTAAGATGGGTGGGATGACATTATTTCTGATGGCTAGAGTCTAACAATGAATGAGGATGAGCTAATTCCATTTATACAGTACTCAGTCCCTGGCTTTACTCTGGCAGGACTCCAGAGGTCCTAGCTGGAGAGCCTAAAAGTCAATTAAAAAGGGAGCATCCAGGAGGCTGGTACCTCCAGCAAGGCTAAGGTAGTCAGCCTTCTTCACTAGCCATGTTTGGGAGAGATTTAAGAACAGTCTCACCAAGGTCTCAGGGTCCAAGGTCTCAGGTACAGCAAGCAACATCTCTAACTCCAGCTCCAACTCCAGGAAAAATGAACAAGAACTGCCCCACAGGAAGTTGTTACTCTCTTTTAAAAATGCTTCTTTTTCAACACTTCCTGTGCCTTTCTCTTAGTCCAATCACAACGGATGCTTTTCTTAGGACTGCCAAGGAAGCAGTCAGTAAATTTTGATTCATCACTCATTCTAGCACATGTGGGACACAGACCCCCCAACTTGTGAATTAAGTGGTGATGTTGTCACCTTTTATGATTAGATTAAGAAAGAGCAGGGCAGATTTAATTTTATTATCACATAGAACATGGTTCTAAATTGCTTCCCAGAATGGCTGAAATCAATTTATAGGTCTAAGAATAGTACATTGATGTACATGTTTTCCCAAAATCCCTCCAGCATTTGTTGTTTTCCCTTTTTTGTCAACTTTGTCAACTAATCTAATGGATGAGAGGTGGAATCTCAGAATATTTACTTTGTAGTTATTTTCCCCATCCAGTTTATTAGGTTTTGGCAGTGTTTTTCAGAAGGGCTAACTGTTGTTGTGGATCTACTGCAAGTTGCATTATTCATTGTTTCAATTATTTTTATTCTAATATCTTGGTTTTCCTACACCATCATGAAGCAGCTGTTGACTCAGTGGACAGAATGATGAGCTTAGAGTCAGGAAGACATGAGTTCAAATATGACCTCAGATACCTAATAGCTATGTGACCCTAGGCAATCACTAAATTTTTCTTTGTCTTTCTTTCTTCAACTCTAAAATAAGATAATAATGCCACATATTTTGCAGTGGTTGTTTGTGAGAATAAAATAGAATTTAGCATAGTTCCCCTACGTAGTAGGTGCTATTTAAGTGCTGATTCCTTTCCTTTTAAGCAAATAGCAAAATTTCCTGTTTGCTTATTCTTATTGCCATAGAACTACAGACCGCTGTTTACTTCTTCTAGTACATTTAACACCCTGCAGTAGAATTCATCTAAATTTGGAAACACAACTAATTTAAAGCAGGTGAATATTTTCATTATCTTTTCTATGATGGATGTTATTTCCTTCTTATAAATATTGTTTTGCCCATTCCAGATAATGATTTTTCTCTTTGATGATGAAGATAGAAGCAAATCAAAACATATGGTATGGCAGCGAAGTAGCACAGTGGATAGAGTGACATGTCTGGAGTTAGGAGGACCTGGGTTCAAATCTGGCCTTAGATATTTCCTAGCTGTGAGATCTTGGGAAAGTCACTTATTGTCTAACTCTTGTTGCTCTTCTCTCTTAAAATTGATACTAAAACAGAATGTAAGGGTTATGAAAATAATTAAATTAGAAAAGATATGGTGATTTTCCTCTTTGTTTATTAAGCAGTTACTGGGAAGTACACCAAAGGCCTGGGATTATAATTATAAAGACAAAATAGTTTGCATTCTATTGGGGATGGATTAGATAAAATATGGTACATTATTTCATTTTTTTATTTATATTCCTGGCACCTAACAAAGTACTTTGCACAGTCAGTGCTCAGTAAATATAATTGAACTGAATTTTCCTTAGTGTTTCTTTGAGTATGATATTGCTGCTTCTTCAGAAAGTTTACCCCCCCCTTTCCTCCCTCTTTTCTTTTTGAGTCATAATATTGATAAATTATAATTTATTGTTTGGTTATATCTGACTGCTTGTGACCCTATCTAGAGTTTCCTTGGCAAAGGTGCTGTAGTGGATTAAAGCAAATAGCGATTAAGTGACTTCACTTGTCCAGGGTCACATAGCTATTGAGTATCTGAGACTCGATTTGAACTAAGCTCTTCCTGATTCCTGGTCCAGTGTTCTATCCACTGGTGCACTTGACTGGCTCCTAAATAATAATACTTTACAATTATATCACATTTTCAGACCTGTAAAACAAGATAGCACAGGTATTTTCCTAATTTCCTATAAACACATTAATAAGAAAAAGCAAGAGAGCAGATATTATGTATATTATCCTCCAGGAACAGAAGAGTTAAATACATCCCCAAGTATCCCAAACCAAGTTGAACCAAATCCAAGTATGAAATTCAGTTCCAGCTCAGATTCCTCCCTGTTGACTTTCGAAATGCTCACCATTAACTTGACCCATGGTAAATTACTTACAAGTGCAAAAAGACCCAACTGCAGAAAAGAAAAAAAATCTGTTCTTTTTTTCAGCTTAAAAATTTTCACCGTGGTTTTGCTAGAGCTACACCAGAGGAAACAGTTGAAAATAATGCAAAATGTGGGTTGTGTGGGGGAGTGGTTTCAAATAGCAAACCATCAAAGCAATAGGTTTTGCTAAATTCCTATTTTGAACGTGGGGAACTTCCCTTGCATTAATTTAGGTCACAGAGACTTATAGAATGAGCTGGTTGTGACAACAGGGGGCACCCTTATGCCAACAGATGACTGTGACTGTGCCAGTTGGGATGCTTCAGTATTTTTCTGACCAATCTTTTCCAGTGCTCCCTGGGTACCCAATAGAAATGAAGTAACAGCCTTTGGATGATGTGATGCTGCTTGTGCTACTACCTGACCACTCAGTAATTGTTTTGCATGCTTTTAAAAATGATCTTTGCAGCTCTTTAAGTTTTCACAAGATTTAAAAAAAATATTTCCTGTTAGAGTTTGAGAATTACAATGAACAATCAGCAGACTACTTCAAATTAAATAACCTCTGCATGATTTGGGTCAGAAATGCACTTAAAAAGCAAATTTTGGTTTTGATAGTGTGGAACAGTGGTGTCAAACTCAAATAGAAAAGGAATCAGTATACCATAGCTAAGGATCCTTGTAGATGACTTATTGACTTAAGAAAACTGTATTAACATTACCTGTGTGCGATGATATTTTAATTTATTTTGTTAAATGTTTTCCAACTATTTTTTAATCTGATTAAGCCTGTTCTGACCTGTGGGCCTCTGATGTAGAGTATTGGGGAAAACAAAAACAAACCAACATTGCGCTGAGCATCAGGAGATGTAGGCTGAATTCCAATTCAGCTGTGTGATCCAGGGAAGGCATGCAACTTCTCTGTGTCTTTATTTCCTCATTAGTAAAATGAGAGTTAGATTAAATGATCTCCTAGCAAAAATGAGTTGTCAGAATCTAAAATTGGATTCTATTAGAAATTAGAGCTGGCATGTCACACTAATAAAACATCCATCTTTGTTATCCCTTGATATACAAGATCTTTTCTGTTCCTTTGGGAGTATTAGAAATGAAAGCACCTATTTGGAGAGAATTTTACATTATAGTATTGAAAGAAAAAAAGGCCTTAATTTCACCGGTGAATATGAAGTTTTTGAGAAAGGTGAACTAGTTGACATTCACTTGGAGAATGCTTTCTTTTAGGTGAGGTATTCTAAGCCAGACTCAAAATCATGCTTGGTGGCACAATGGCTGGCTAAAGCAATAAACTTGGGAGGCAGGAAAAGCCCAGTTCAAATTATTAGCATGTGACCCTAGGTAAATTACTGCTTTTCAGCCTCAGTTTCCTCAATCTGCAAAATGGTGATGACATTTACACTTGGGAAATGAATAAGGTATATTGCCTTCATCTTGTCTTGTCTGCTACTGGAATTGGGCCAAGGTTGCTTGCAGTAAGAATGAATTGACATCATAATACTTCTATTAAGCCACAGAAAGCAGGTATTTTATCCACGTGTATAATAATTAGAAGAATGTTAAATATAAAAGGATAATGGCTGGAGAGAAATTTGTTACAAAACTATTTCTATTTAAATTCTGCTTAAAAAGATAAAAACAATAAGATAATGACAGACTTAAGCACTTTAAGGTTCTCAAGCTGTTTAAATGTTATTTCATTTGAATCTAAGAATTTTAAGACTGTATTTCCATTTTATATTGGAGAAAAAAACTAAGGCATGAAGACATCTTTTCCTTCAAGAGTTTTGAAGGGTCTCTCCAGAGTCAAACCAGAAATTTTTGTTTCAAGAGCAAATGGCATGAAGGGATCTCTCTTTTGAAAAGATGGGCAAGACACCACTCCCATAGCGACTCTCAGACCTTTCTATGACTTAACATTTTATTTTTTTTCTTCTCTCTTTTTTAAAAAAAATAAAATCCTTACCTTCTGTCTTGGAGTCAATACTGTGTATTGGCTCCAAGGCAGAAGAGTGGTAAGGGTAGGCAATGGGGGTCAAGTGACTTGCCTAGGGTCACACAGCTGGGAAGTGTCTGAGGCCAGATTTGAACCTAGGACCTCCCATCTCTAGGCCTGTCTCTCAATCTACTGAGCTACCCAGCTGCCCGATGACTTAACATTTTAAAAGCGATTATTGAAGAAGAAAGAAGAGAATTTGGAACTCAAAAGTTTAAAAATAAATGGTAAAAAATAAATAACCATGAAAACAAATAAATAGTGATTATCAAGGTAGCTAAATAAATCAGTGAATAAAATTCCAGGCCTACAGATGGGAGTCTTTGTGTTCAAATTCAAATGTGACCTCAGATATTTCCTCACTTATTACCCTGGGCAGGTCATTTGATCCCAATTGCTAAGCATTTACCTCTGCCCAATACTTAGTGTTAATTCTAGGAAAGAAGATAAGGGTTACTAAAAAAAAGTTATTGTTGAATGACTCCTAAAAGAAGGTAAGAACTAACCACCTTAAGAACCTGAGAGTTTTTTCATAGGATAGACATAGCTAATTTCATCCTTATTATGTTCTAGGAATTTCATTAAGAAATGGGAATACACAGGCCTAGAGACAGGAGGTCCTAGGTTCAAACCCGGCCTCAGCCACTTCCCAGCTGTGTGACCCTGGGCAGGTCACTTGACCCCCATTGCCCACCCTTACCAATCTTCTACCTATGAGACAATACACCGAAAGTACAAGGGTTTAAAAAAAAGAATTGGGAATACAAATACATTAAAAAAGAAAGATGGTTCCTGGCCTAAAGGAACTACATTTCTGAAGGGGGAAGGTGTGAGGAGTAGTATTGTAAGTTTAACACTAGAAGAAACTGGGACCCAAAGAGTTTAACTGACTTAGCCAAGATCAAACAAATAAGTCAAAACAAAGCAGCTAACCAAAGTCTTTTATTTATAAATATAGTTCTCTTTCGATTACATCATGGTTCCTCCTTTGAGATTGAACTTTCTAGGAATTGCTGACAATGTCCTTAGTTACACTTCCTTAACTCTGCACTACCCCCAACCCAACCCCAATCTATGTTCTGAAAGCTTTATTCATTCTTCCACTCTGGAAAAATACCCAAAATTCAGGTTTTTCATGAGGCCATTGAAAAAGTGATCACAAAACCTTCTAAAACATCCTGTCTATTAGGAGATATGGATTGTACCTGTACTCCATGGGGGATATATATATATGGATATATATATATATATATACATATATATGTATATATGTCTTATGTTGCAACATAGAGACAAACAGAACTGACCAAAAGGTGAGTTAACAAATCCACTGTAGTTTGGAGAAATCATAGGCAGAATCAATTACTATTAATGGATGAAATTAGCTGTGCAGATGACTAAAGTAATTTCTAATTTCTATAAAGCTTATATATGACTTTTTGGGGTGGGAGGGTAATTTATATTTTGTTAAGATTAGAATTAAAAGTAATGGTTCTGTGAACTATAGTTGTCCCTTACTTTAAATAATATATCTCCTTCAGTTCTACCCAACAATCAGATTTAGCTGAATTTTTCAGAATTGATGTCCATTTGGAAATGTTCTCAACTACCATTTGATTTCAATATGGCAGAATAATTTCAGAAAAGTAGGTAGAATATTGGAGTTTTGAAGATGGGTGCAAATCTCCCCTCTAATATTGCCTATGTGACAGATGGACACTTCTTTACCTTCTCTGTGCTTCAGTTTCTCCCTTTGTAAACCAGGAATAAAAATACCTATTATAGCTGTCATAGGGTTGATCATGAACATCAAATGTAATAATGTATATATGTATATATATATACATATATATATACACACACACACACACACACACACTTTGTATCTACACACACACACACACACACACACACACACACACACACACACACAAACTTTAAAAGGCTATGAACACAATGATGACAAGTTGAGCTACAAATGGTAAAGAAGTATCTAAAACCCTTCAAGAAACTACCAAATGTCAAAAACAATGCAATGCTTCAAAAGTGACCATGGGAGAAAGGAAGCCAACAATAGCCAAACAGTGGAGAAGAAACTGACTGCAATTTACCATACTCTGAGTTTACACCAAGGACTATGGAAGTTAAAAGTGATAGAGAGAAACCACAGCTGGAAAGCAAGATTTTTTTCTGTTTGGGATTAAATATGTACACAAATAATGTAAGGAGAATTGGCTACTCTTTTTGCATTGAAAATACAGATCAAACATGATTTCAGTGATAATAAAGGGAAGGGAATGTGACAAAATTGCTTTCTCAATTAAGTCAACACTTTCTGTGGCCTTTGGCTTAGCAAAAATAACAAAACAACAATATCCTTGTAAATCCTCTGGTCATGGATATTGTTCACTTGAACGGTCTTTGTTCTCAATTTGATAGGCGAGCCTAGAATACTGTGTTCCTTGGTAAAAATTCAATAGTTTTTCCAACTTTTGAGTCTGGAAGCTAAGAAATATCAATTAAAAAAAAGAAAACACTGAAAAAAAAACCATTCCTTTCTTTTCCTATCCCCTGACTTTCTGTGAACTTTGAAAATATTTTGATTTTTTTCTCCCTTTGGAGAAAGAAGTCTGTTTTGATTTCCAAAGTAAGGATTGTCATATACACAGGATCACAAATTGTCAGAGTTGGATGAGAAATTAGAGGAAAAGAAGGCCAACCTGTACCTGAGTAGACAACCTATCTAAAGCATATCAGATAAGTGGCCACTATCCAGATTTACCTTGCTGAACCTCAGTGAGGACTAACTTCTTGCCTCCTAAGGGAGTAGGGATACAATTACTAGGATTTCTCCCCCCCATTTATAACAGACCTATAAATTCTTAACTTACAGATTCCACCCTATTTCCTTTTATTTTTCACATGTTGATATGATTTGTAATAATAATTTTTGGACATTTTGTAATTCCCATTCTCTCCCTCCCACTCCCTTCATCCCCAAGATGGCAAGTAATATAATAAAGGTTATACATATAGTTCGTGCAATACATATTTCCATGTTTGTCATGTTGTATAAGAAGACACATTACCTTTAGGCAACAAAAAAACTCATATGGGAGATCAAGTGAAAAATAGTATGCTTCAAACTCCATTCAGACTCCATCAGTTCCTTCAGTGGTGGTGGATAGCTTTTTTGTTGTGAATCTCTTGGAGTTGTCTTGCATCCTTGAATTATTGATAGTAGTTGTTAAGTTATTCACACTTGATCATCATAGATTATTGTTGTGTATAATATTCTCCTGATGCTTCTTACTTCACTCTGCATCATTTCATATAGGTCTTTCCAGAGTTTGTTTGTTTTTTGTTTTAATGATGGTCCTGTTTGTCGTTTCTTATGATACAATAGTATTCCATTACAATTGTATCTTACAATTTGTTTAGCTATTCGTCAATTGATGGACATCCCTTAAGTTTCTAATTCTTTGCCAAGAAAAAAAAAAAAGCTTATATCTTCTTATGAATTTCTACCCTATTTTCTTAGGAACTAAGCAGGAAAAAGTCTAATCTATTCTCAACATTATAATAATGTTATAATGAAGAGGTAAAATGAAATAATAAAATGAAATGAAATAAATGAAAAGCTAAAATGACCCTCTCCATTCAGTTTTCTCTTCCCAAGGCTAACTATTTTCAGTTCCTTTAACTGATCTGTGTATGGCACAATCTCCTGACTGCTCATCGTCCCACTGCACTTTCTAGTATGTCAATGTATTTAAAAATGTACTCCTAGAACAGAATACTACTCAAAATGTGGTCTGACTACAGAAAGATCATGAGACTGTCACCTTCCTTCATTTGAATATTATTCTTTTCTTAATGCAACCTGAAGTGGACTTAGCTTTTTTGGCTCATTTTGACCTTGCATTCTGCTGAAAGGACAAAATCTTTTAAAAATATTTATTGCTCTTTTTTTTTTGTTCTATATCACCCATGTTTTCTTCTATTTCTCTCCATTCCATCCTAGGAAAGTCATTCTTTAAAATGAAAAAAGAGGAAGAACTGCTCCCCCTCCCCAAAAATAACACCTCATCAACATATTGAAAAAATCTGATATTTATTCAGTCTCCCTACCTATGGGCCCCTGACTCAAAAATAAGGAGGCAAAGATATTTTCTCGTCTTTGGTGATAAAACTTTATCATGATAATTTTGTAATACTTTAGTTGTTTTATTCTTTTTTCCACTTACATAGTTGCTATGATATATATTGTTTTACTGGTTCTACTGTTGCTGATTTTCAAAACTTCTGGGGAGTTATCTTAATTGTTATACTGTATTATGCAATTTTAAATTCCTATTTTTTCCTGAAAGACCTCTGAGCCTAAAATTATTTGTATACATCATGTTTTTAAGGGTAATTACATAGGCTTATATGGGAACAACAGGATTATTTTCTTCTACTTTTGTATTTTTAAGTTCTAAATCTGTCATTATCCTTTTTTTCAGATTCTTTATCACTTTTAAGAGATTTTTCCATCATGTATTCTTCTAATGTCTTATTTGTTTCTGTTTTACAAGCTTTAATTTCCAGCTTAAGTTCAATCCTTATATCTTGTTTTTAAAAGTGTTATTTTTAAACCAGCTTAGCTAAAATTTCTTGCTGTTGTTCTGTGATGTCCAAAGAATGCACAGAATTGTCTCTTTTTAAAAAAATTTAGAGTTTTGATTCAATTCCTTTTAAAATTTAATATTTTAAATTAAGGTTTGTCCTTCAAAAATCCTTACTCATTTTCCCTTTTCTATTTATGTGTTTATTGCTAATTTTTCTATTGGAAGTTTGGGTTAGAACTAGTCTTTCTCCTTTAGAATCTTTGTCTTTCATTTTTTTTTTTCTCTTCTCAAAATTTTGTCTTTTATTTCCTTCTTCACTCTTTGGTTTTGTAACTTCACTGAGCTAAAAATCCTTAGTTTTCTTCAGACAGTGGCGAATGGAGCATCTGGGTCCCTGTCCTGGGTTGTCTCTACCAGTAAATGACTTATTACTCAGTTTTATATTTCTCTATCTCTTGCATGTTGACTCCCCTTTGTACTCTGGCTGGCTCTTTGCTGCCATGGCTTTCACCTTAATACTAATTAAATTATTATTTTTTTTTTGTGACTAGACATGAACAATAGTTTCTGCCTCTTTTGGGATGTGAAGAATTTAGAAGTCAGTCATTACCATGTTGATGGGGTTACTAGTTGAGTGGAGAAAATCAGGTAAGGATTATAATATCCCAACCATGAAACTCAGACTTGTCAGGTTGTTTATGTTGGCTAGACTTAGCATGTGAGGAGGTTTGGGGGATGTGGGGGGTATGTAAGTGGGAACTTTTATTATTTCAGGTCTCTAGTATTATTTCATAATACTTTTTTACCTTGTACAGTGTTTTTCTCTTCTTATCTTTTGGATGCAGCTTCAATTACTATTGATTTGGCACATTTTTCTTTCGTTTGAAGTTGCAAGATTAGGGGAGTTATGATGAAAACAAATTCTCTACCGTCTATCTCATTATGCGATGTTCAATTTTTGCCAGCAGTCCTTAGGTACACACTCTCCTGGCCTACAGCCTATATTTTAGGCCATTGTACAAATATCCAAATACTATTCTGACCCACCATCTTATTAACCAGTTTCCCCAATCTTTATTATTGAAAGCTGTTTCTTTGTGGTGTACTCCCAGGGAATTTTTTTCATTTTGCTTTTATATATATGGCAAAAATAATCGATTATTCAAAAATAATGTACATTCTTTTTATTTATCAAACTAACTCAAGCATGTAAATTTTAACTTAAAATTAATAATTAGACTTCACTTAAAATATAAACTTTAAAAGGGAATCCTTTTAATTAAACCTATCCCTTTACCGTAAAATACAGAAAAACCTTTTCAAGTCTTATACATTTCACTAAAATATAGATTTATATACATTTCTAATTACTTTTCTAGCCAGATACTTTCTTTTTCTAGAGGTCTGATAGTAGAATTTAAGGATTAGTCACTAGATATTCATTTTTTTATTTAAAATTTTATCTTTTTTTCCATTTCCTGTACCTATCAGATCCCCTAGGCCAAGTAGAGTAGGGTGAGCCATGGAAAACAAAGTAGTAAATGGAGTCAAAAGGGGAAAAAAAACATGTCTAGCTGATTTTTCCTTAATCTGGCTGCCATTGTTTAAAGTCTCTGGATTGGAGGGGGATGATCTCTTGGGAGTGGGGAAGTGGGAAGTCAGAAGACCTGACCCCTATGGGGATCAGGCTACTAGAATGAAAAGGAGGCCCAGAATAGGTGAGGCAGAGTCTTGGGAAAAGTCTAAAATTTATTAGAGCTGGAGTTATCAACCTAAGGTACCTGGATTCCTAATAGGTCTGCAGATAGATTGCAGGGCGTTTATGAACTTGTATGAGAAAACAATAATAGTTTTATTGTCACTAACCTCTCATTGAAAGGTAGCATTTCCTTCTGTTAAGAATGTAGGCAACAGATATTCTGAAGGATCCAAAATCTATAGAAGGCTAATAAAGGTGTCCATGCCTTAAAAAATGTTAAGAACTTATCAGAAGTTCTGGACAACAAGGTGGCCAAGTCAGTGGAGATCTCTTTTTCCTCCTATAATATATTCTCACAAAAATAGTAAAATGAAGTGAGTGGGAAGACAAAGAAGTAGGCAGAAATAATAGTGGTTATAGTTACAGCAACCAAATATCTTCAAGGACTGGAATAATGTCTTCCAGTACTGGGAGATGAGGAATGGGCAAAGATGGAGAAAACTGGATTTGAGATAAAATCAGACCTTAAACCCTAGCTTTGTGATTCTTGGGAAGTGATTTAACATCTTTGTAGCCTAGTTTCCTCATGTATAAAAGGGGAGAGTTGATTTTGATGACCTCCCAGGTAACTTTCACCCCTTATTTTATGATGCTATGAACCCAAGATGTCCCAAGATGATGATAGAATTGCTACCATATTAGGTTATACTTGGGCTTTTCTCAAATATTAAAAGTAAGCCTATCACATGACATTGGAATGGTAATGACTAATACTACTACCGAGAGGTTCTATAACTGACTTAAGCTTTTATCTGGATATGTCATTGTATAGTATGAACAACACTGCCTTAAGGAAGGAGACATGGATTATTTTAATTCTAACCTAGATGTCCCCTCCTAATTCCTACTACGTATTAGTTATGTGACTATGAGCAAGTGACAACCTCTTTAGGCCTCAGTTGCCTCCTTTGTAAAATATAAATAATGACTTATCTACATGAAGATATTAAAGGAGGATGATTCATTTTAGAGCTGGAAGGATCTTAAATTCATTTAGTCTAACCCCTAAATTTTACAGAGTAAAGGAAATAAGGCCAAAGACAGATAAAGAAACTTGTCCAAACTTAGTGGCAGAACTGAGGTTAGAGACCATGTGTCCTGACTCTCAACCTAGTTCCCTTCTCACAACGCAAACTGCCTTTCCTTTTGTGCATAATTTCTAGTTATCCTATTGTATGAGTCTTTTCAAAGTCTGCCTTCTTTTGGATCTTACATCATTTTTAGGAAAGCATAGTTTTTAAATCTGTTTTTCTTTCTATTATACTCCAAATACCATCTATAGCTAACCATGGCTCCTCAAGGTTAAATATAGTCTTCACCTGACTTCTATTCAGTCCTCCCTGACTTCTCTTTCCTAACCTCCAATTCCCATTTCTCAGCCTATTTTTATTATCTCTATGCATAAGTTTATTGTGTCAGATGGAAGAAGTCAACAAACATTTATTTAATATCTAATATGTTTTAGATATTGTGCTATGTGCTGGGAACACAAAGAAAGTTGCTCTCAAGTAGCTAATTTTTTTCATATATTTCTATATTTCTATATTAACCATAATACAAAAAAGCAAGAAAAGTAAAGTGGAAAAGTGGTTTTTTTAAAGCCTTAACTTCTGTGTATTGGCTCATAGGTGGAAGAGTGGTAAGGGTGGGCATTGGGGGTCAAGTGACTTGCCCAGGGCCACACAGCTGGGACGTGTCTGAGACTGGTTTTGAACCTAGGACCTCCTGTCTCTAGGCCTGACTCTCAATCCACTGAGCTACCCAGCTGTCCCGGAAAAGTGTGTTTTAATCTGTACTGAAAGTTTATCACTTCTCTTCCCCAGTCGACAAATGGTCAAGGGACATGAATAGGCAGTTTTCAGATGAAGAAATCAAAACTATCAATAAGCACATGAAAAAGTGTTTTAAATACCTCCTGATGAGAGAAATGCAAATCAAAACAACCCTGAGATACCACCTCACACCTAGCAGACTGGCCAATGTGGCACTAAAGGAAAGTGATAAATTTTGGAGAGGATGTGGCAAAATTGGGACACTAATACACTGCTGGTGGAGTTGTGAATTGGTCCAACCATTCTGGAAGGCAATTTGAAATTTTGCACAAAGGGCTTTAAATGACTACCTGCTCTTTGATGCAGCCATGCTGCTGCTGTGTTTATATCCCAAAGAGACAATAGGGAAAAATACATGGGGAATGGCTGAACAAATTATTGGTGATGGTGATGGAATACTATTTTGTTGAAAGGAATGATGAACTGGAGGATTTTTATGTGAACTGGAAAGACCTCCAGGAATTGGTGCTGAGTGAAATGAGAAGAACCAGGAGAACATTGGACACAGAGACTGATACACTATGGCACAGTCGAATGTAATGGTCTTTTCTACTAGCAGGAAGGACCCAGGACAATTCAGAGGAACTCATGAGAAAGAACACTATTGACATCCAGAGAAAGAACTGTGGCAGTAGAAATGCAGAAGAAAAATGTAGGCTCTATTATGAAGTTCAATGGGGATATGATTGGGGTTTTGGTGTTAAAAGATCACTCTATTGCAAATATGAATAACATGGAAATGGGTTTTGAACAATGATTTATGTATAACCAGTGAAATTGCTTGTCAGCTCTGGGAGGGGACAGTGAAGACGGGTGGTAAAAATCATGTGTTATGTAACCATGGAAAACATTCTAAATAAAAATAAATTAAAAAAAAGAAAGTGGATCAGTGCTCTAAAAACAACAATAGAATTGTTGTTTTAAGATGGCCCCAGAATAGAAGCAGGGCTCTTCCTCTCTTCCCCACTGACCAAGATACAGTGCCTCAAAAGAACAAAACCAGTCAGATGATGAAAGACATCCATTGTAGGGTCCAGCACAGAAGGTAGGCAAAGTTTGGGCATTTCCACACAAAAAAGACACAAAATTACTTCTATCAAGGAGCGAGCTCATCACCCCTTCCCCACTCCACCTACGATGCCAGAGTCTGAATGAGTGCGAGGCAGGCTTGGAGGGTAGCTGGCTGAGTCAGAATAGCCCTGCCCCTAAGATAAAGGAGACTTGGGACCCCACGAGACTGAGGAAATATGGAGCTAGGGCGCAGAGATTGGGCATAGAGAGGAGGCTCTCAGCAGCTGCTGTGGAGACTGGAAAAATAGCTTCAGGACAAAAACCTCTCCGGAGCTCAATAAAGAGACTTGTCTACATTCCACATCCAGATCTCTTTGGGCCAATCCTCAGGTTCTCAGGGGCTGGATTTGCCCCTAAGAGCAACAAGACTTGGATGCCCAGGAGGCTGAGGAATGCAGAGCTGGGGCAAAGAGATTGCACAGGGCAACACACAACAGACACTGCAGTGGAGACTCAAAAATAAACCTAGGAGCAAACACTTCTCTGGACCTCAATACAGAGACATACCTACACTCTACACCTGGACCTCTGTGGGGTGGGTCCCTAGGAGACTGAGGGAGACTGAGCAGGGCTGCTCATAGCAGATATTGCTGTGGAGACTCAAAAATAGCCTCAGAGCAAAATCTTCTCTGGAACTCAATACAAAGATGACCCAGATAGACTTCTGACTGAGGAAGAACAAGGCAATGGCCACCAACTCCCCAAAACTACAATGCACAACCACAAAAAAGCCAAGAAGAAAACCTTAACCCTCGATAGTTTTTATGCAGAAAAATCCAGTCTAAAGAGGAAACAGCAGAAGATGACAAATAAGTAAACACATCGAAGCCTTCCAAAAAATGGAAATTGGTCACAAGCTCTTGAAGAATTCAAATCTGAGATTATGAGAAAGATGAAAGAGATTTGTTAAGAAAAGTGGAAAATAGTTAAAAAAGAACATAACTGTTTAAAAGACAGAATCTCCCACTTGGAAAACGAAGCCCAGAAGTCAAATTAAATAATAAGCAAATTGAAGACCAGAAATGACCTGCTGGAAGCCATGAAAAGCAGGATAGATCAAACTGGAAAGGAAAATCAAAAAAATCTTAGCAGAAAACCAGTCATTAAAAACTAGAATTGGGCAAGTAGAAGCCAATGATCTCACTAGACAGCAAGAATTAATAAAACAAAATCAAAAGAATGACAGATTAGAAGTAAACACAAAATATCTCATTGAGAAGGTGGTTGACTTGGAAAACAGATATAGGAGAAACAATTTGAGAATCATAGGCCTACCTGAAAAAATTAGAATTAAACAGAAATCTTGACATCATACTACAAGAAATTATCTAAGAAAATTACAAATTACACTGATGTCCTTCAACAAAAGGGCAAAATAGACATTGAAAGAGTCTGTAGATCACCCTCAATAGTAAATCCTCAAAAGACAACCTCCAGGAATTTAATTGCCAAATTCAAGAGCTTCCAAGCTAAGGAGAAAATATTACAAGTAGCCAGAAAGAGACAATTCAGATATCAAGGAGCACCAATCAGAATCTGGCAGCCTCTACACTAAAGGACCACAAAGCTTGGAATATGATGTTCAGAAAGGCCAGAGAATTGGGTTCACAACCAAGTATCACCTATGCATCAAAATTGACTATACACTTCCAGGGAAAAGTAAGGACATTAAAAAAAAATAGAAGATGTCCAGATATTTGTAAAGAAAAGACCAGAACTAAACAGAAACTTTGATATGCAAATACAAAAACCAAGAGAAACATGAAAAGGTAAATAAGAGAGGATAAAAATAATTTTTTTCTTATTTCTTTCTTTAAGGGCTTCAATAAGGTCAAATTGTTTATATTCTAATATGGAAAAATGTTATCTATAATTCTCAAAAATTGTATTTACTATTATAGTAGTTAGAAGAATTATTCAGAGGTAGAGATTGGGTTACTTAGTGGTTTAAAATAATATGTAAAAAAAAGAAAAAGGAGGAATAGAAGAGAGTCCAAAGAGAAACTTGAAGGAATAAGAAAATGAGGATAATCTATACCATACAAAGAGGCACATTGTGGGGGGAGGGGAAGAATAGTATTATAAGAAGAAGAGGAAGAGCATGCTAAACTCAAATCTTACTCTCGGTGGAATCAGTTCTGAGAGGGAAGAGCAGCTGGAGCCATTGGGATATCGAATTCTATCTATCTTAAAGGGAAATTGAGAAGGGAAAACTAAGGGGGGGAGAGGAATGGGGAGTAAACTAGGAGGGAAAGAGAAGGGGCGAGGTAATTTAATAGACCCTAAAAACATAATGGGATTAAAAAAGGGAGGGGGCAGAAAGGGAAGCAAAATAAGGGTGGGTGTTTCAGGGACTGATTAAAAGCAAGCCACTGGTGCAGAAGGAAATAGTAAAAGAAGAAAGGAAAGAAATAGGAGAGGAAATCAAAATGTTGGGGAAAACACAGGTGGTAATCATATCTGAGTGTGAATGGGACGAACTCACCCATAAAAAGGAAGCAAATAGCAGAATGGATTAGAAACCAAAATCCTACAATATGTTGTCTACAAGAAACATACATGAGGCAGATAGACACACATAGGGCAGAGGTAAAAGGCTGAAGTCAGGAATTGCAAGCATGATATCTGACAAAGCCAAAGTAAAAATAGATCTGATTAAAAGAGATAGGGGAGGTAATTACATCCTGATAAAAGGCAGTATAGACAGTGAGGAAATATCAGTACTTAACATATATGCACCAAATGGTATAGCATCCAAATTTCTAAAGGAAAAACTAGTAGAGCTTAAGGAGGAACTAGATAGTAAAACTATACTAGTAGGAGACCTGACCGAAGTTCCTCTATCCAGTCTAGATAAACCAAATTAAAAAGGAAATAAGAAAGAAGTAAAAGATGTGAATGAAATCTTGGAAAAATTAGAGTTAATAGATACGTGGAGAAAAATAAATAGGGACAAAAAGGGAAACAACTTCGTTTTAGGAGTACATGGTACATTCACAATGATTGACCATGTACTAGGGCATAAAAATATGGCAAACAAGTGCAAAAGATCAGATTTTTTTGTACAACTGATTTAGCTCCTTGTATATTTGAGTAATTAGACATTTGTCTTAGTCTTTTGTTATGAAGATTTTTTCCCCCAATTTGTTGCTTCCCTTCTAATTTTGGTAGCATTGGTTTTGTCTGTACAAAATCTTTTTATTTTAATGTAGTCAAAATTATTTATTTTACATTTTGTAATTTTTTCTACCTCTTACTTGGTTTTAAAATCTTTCCTTTCCCAGATATCTGACAGGTATACTATTCTGTGTTCACCTAATTTTCTTATAGTTTCCTTCTTTATGTTCAAGTCATTCACCCATCCTGAGTTTATCTTGGTATAGAGTGTGAAATGTTGTTCTAAACCCAATCTCTCCCATATTATTTTCCAATTTTCCTAGCAGTTTTTGTTAATGCATTTTTGGTGGAGTTGTGAATTGATCCAACCTTTCTGGATGGCAATTTGGAACTATGTCCAAAGGGCTTTAAAAGACTTTCTGCCTTTTGATCCAGCCATAGCACTGCTTGTTTTATAATCCAAAGAGATAATAAGGAAAAAGATGTACAAAAATATTTATAGCCATGCTCTTTGTGGTTGCAAAAAATTGGAAAATGGGAGAATGTCCTTTGATTGGGGAATGGCTGAACAAATTGTGGTATTTGTTGGTGATGAAACACTATTGCACTAAAATGGAATAAAGAACTGGAAGAATTCCATGTAAACTGGAATGACCTCCAGGAATTGATGCAGAGTGAAAGGAGCAGAACCAGGAGAACATGAGGCTGATACACTGTGGCATAATTGAATGTAATGAACTTCTCCACTAGCAGCAATGCAATGATCCAAGACATTTCTGAGGGACTTATGAGAAAGAATGCTATTCACATCTAGAGAAAGAACTGTGGAAGTAGAAACACAGAAGTGAAACAACTGCTTGATCACATGGGTTGATGGGGATATGATTGGGGATATAGACTCTAAATATCACCCTAGTGAAAATATCAATAATATGGAAATGGGTCTTGATCAATGACTCATGTAAAACCCAATGGAATTGTGCATTGGCTATGGGAGGAGGGTGGGAGAAGGGTTTGGAAAGATCATGAATCATGTAGCCATGGAAAATTTTTCTTAAACAATAAAAAAGTTCTAAATAAACAAATAAATAAATAATAAAAACAGCAACAGCAGCAACAACTACAACTACAACAACCAAAAACTGTAACTCTCTTTGTACTGGTTCTAAGACAGAAGAGTGTTAAATGCTATGCAATGGGATTTAAGTGACTTGCCCAGGATCACACAGTTAGAAAGTGTCTGAAGCCAGATTTGAAGCCAGATCTCCCATCTCAAGGCCTGGCTCTCAATCCATTGAGCCACCTAGGTGCCCCCCTCATCAGTTCTCTCTTGATGTACAGAACATTTGTCATCATGAGTCTTTTGGAAATGAATTATTGTACTGTTGAGGGTAAGTAAGCCTTTCACAGCTTATAATCATTCTATTACTGCTATTCCTATGTACAATATTCTCTCCTGATTCTGCTCACTTCACTTGACTTCAGTTCATATAAGTCTTACCATGATTTTCTTAACTCTTCCTGTTCCTTATTTCTTAAAGCATGATAGTATTCCATCACAATCTTAAATAACAAATTCTTCAGCCATTCTCCAATTACATTACATTTTGTGTCTATACAGCCTCTTATAGAGGCAGCTATGATTCATTAAGAATACTGGGACTGGAGTCAAGAAGATCTG
The DNA here is from genome assembly GCF_016433145.1 of Gracilinanus agilis. Taxonomy (NCBI): domain Eukaryota; kingdom Metazoa; phylum Chordata; class Mammalia; order Didelphimorphia; family Didelphidae; genus Gracilinanus; species Gracilinanus agilis. The sequence goes on along the minus strand of NC_058131.1, from coordinate 126,391,045 downwards.
AGTTCAAATACACCCTCCCACAATTCCTAACCCTATGATCATGGGCAAGTGACTTAATGCCTATATTCATAGGAGACAAGTAGATGTCTTAGGGGATAGAATGCTGGACTTGGAGGAAGACTTGAACTCATATTCAGCCATAGACACTTCCTAGATGAGTAACCCTGAACAAGTATTTAACTTCTGATTATCTCCAAAGGGATCCACTGATGCACTGGAGGAGGGCAAGCCACTCTAGTATCATTGAAAAAAAATCCATGGATTGCTTTGGTCCATGGGATCACAAAGAGTCAAACGAGAATGAATTATTGAATAATAAACAACAGTATTGTGTGTCTAATCTATTCCTCTGATCTAATACTCTATTTCTTAGCAAGTACCAGATTGCTTTGATGATTACCACTATTTAATATGATTTTAAATCTTGTAGTATTAGGTTTCCTTCCTACAAAATTTTCAATTGCTTCTCTTGATATTCTTGAGCTTCTCTTCTTCCAGGTTATTTTCATTATTATTTATTTCTAGCTCTATGAAATAATTTTTTGGTAGTTTGATATGTCACTGAATAAGAAAATTAATTTAGGAAGAATTGTCACTTTTATTATATTGTCTCTGCCTACTCATGGGTGTTTAATATTTCTCCAATTGTTTAAATCAGCCTTCATTTATGCAAAAAGTGTTTTTTTATAATTGTGTTCATATAGTCCTTGGGTTTGTCTTAGTGGGTAGGTAACCAATTACTTAATATTATTAGCAATTATTTTAACTGAAATTTCTCTTTCTATCTCTTGTTTCTGGGATATGTTGGTAATATATAGAAATGTTGATGATTTGTGAGTTTATTTTATATCCTATAACTGCTGAAGTTGTTAATTGTTTCAACCAGTTTTTAGTTGATTCCCCAGTGTTCTCTAAATAAGGTTAGGTAATAAACTAGTAATTAACCCATTCAGGAGCTTGTTAATTTTTCTCCTGCTTTATTTAGTAGAATGAGAGTAGGAGCAAAGAGAGTGGTTGGCTTGACTACTCAAAGGTTGGGGATTTTCAAAGGATGACAAGGAGGCAAGAGATTGAAATATATAGTGTAGAGTTAAACTACAGGAGTGATAGTGAAAGAAAAGAGAGGAGAGAAGAGCCTGTGTCTATGTGATGGCCACACATGAGGGTAGGAAGAGCTGGAGGAATGGAAGGATCAGGGATTACTATTAAGATAAATAGCAGGACACGTCATTAATGAATTCTCTAAGAAAAAATTCCCAGAACCAAATGGATTCACAACTCAGTTCCATCAATTCCAAATATTACACAAATTACGCAGAAAATAACTGAGGAAAGAACTCTACCAAATTACTTTTATGACATAAATACATTGCTAATCACTGAACCAGTAAGAACAGAAACACAGAAAGATGATAGACCAATATCCGTAATGATTATTGATGCAAATATCCTAAGCAAAATATAGCAAGAAGATTATAGCAACGTATAACAAAGCTCATACATAATGACCCAGTATGTTTTATTCCAGGAATGCAAGGATGATTCAATACTAAGAAAACTGTCAATATAACTGACCATATCAATAAGAAAACTAACAGAAAACAATATGATTATTTCACTAGACACAGGAAAAGCTTTTGACAATACACGACACCCATTTCTATTAAAAACACTAGAGAACATTGAAATAAATGGAACATTCCACAAAATGATTAATTGTATCTATTTAAAACTATCAGCAAATATTATATGTAATGAGGATAAAATAGAAGCCTTCCCAATAAGATTAGGAGTGAAACAAGATTACCCATCATCATCATTACTATTCAATATTGTACCAGAAATGCTAGCTATAACAATAAGAGAAGAAGAAATTAAAGGAGTTAGAATAGGTAATGAGAAAATAAAGTTTTAATTTTTTTCAAATGATATGGTGGTACAGAGAAAATCCTGGAGAATCAACCAAAAAAAACCTAATCAAAACAATTAACAGCTTTAGCAGAATCACCAGCATTTCTTTGTATAACCAATAAAGCTTATCAACAAGAAATAAAAAGAGAAATCTCACTTAAAATAATTGTAGACAAAATAAAATACCTGGAAATCTACCTGCCAAGACAAATCCACAAATCCAGGAACTGTTTGATTACAACTACAAAACACTTTTCACACAAATAAAGTCAAATCTAAATAATTGGAAAAAATATTAATTGCTCATTGGTAGGTTGAGCCAGTATAATAAAAATGACAATTCTTCCTAAAATGATAAAGAACACGATTCTGGATTATAAGTGAGAGAGAGTAATATTGAATGAAAATGATTTTACTCAAATTAAAGAGTTTTAGAATTATTGAACAAGGTAGTGGAACAACTGTGGAAGATGGCAACAAGGACTCTGTCTGTGTTGCTGAATGAACATGTACCAAGGATTAAACTATCTAAGAACTATAGAGAGCCATTGGCTCTGAAGACATTACAAAGTAGGAGGTTCTAATTGCTGCCATCCTTTGTGTCTACCACCTTAAGAAATGAAAGAACCTCTAGGAAAACATCCGGTCTCTCTTTGACATCCCTTCCTGGCCATTGTAACAACAACAAACAATAACAATCAGTATTGATAATAGCTAGTATTTATATTTGCAGTTAGAAGGCTCAGTGGATAGATAAAGTGCCAGGCTTGGGGATCAGAAAGATTCATTTCTTGAATTCAAATCTGACCTCAGATATCTCCTAGCCAGGTCACCCTGGGCAAGTCACTTAAATCCTGTTTGCCTCAGTTCCTCATCTGTAAAAGTAATTGAAGAAGGAAATGGAAAACTACTCTAGTATTTTGCCAAGAAAACTCCATTGGGACTACAAAGATATTGTGACTGAGAAATGGCTTAACAAATTAGCATTTATGTAGTGCCTACTATTTACCAGGCATTATGTGAAGTACTTTACAATTATTATATTATTTTTATCTTAACAATTCTGGGAAATTGGTGCTTTTAGTGTCCCTATTTTACACTCAAGGAAACTGATGTAGTCAGAACTTAAATGATTTGACCAAGGTCACATAGGTTGTAAAGTATCAGCTGCTAAATTTAAATTTGGGTCTTTTTGACTCCAAGCCTAGATCTCTATTCACTCTCTCTACCACCCATTTGCTATTAATGGATACTGCAAAATGCCCTTTACCTAAACATTTCTAGGAACCTTCATTTTCCTCAACAACAAAGAGACCAAGGGTTACCCACACATAAATATAAATGTAAAATATGGCAAATATCCAGGCTTTTGCCTTAACATCAAGAATTTTCCTAACTGGGGGCTCAGTGATTGTGATTGTACTTCTAATTTTTTGTTTAATTTAAGCTCCCTAAAGAGGCAAAGGAGGAAACCATCTGCACCTAAAGGGACAATATGTTGCTCTTAAGATTAAAATGAGCTAATTATTATAACCAGATGTTACATTAGTTTGAGCAATTTCCTATGCCCCCGGGCTTATTAAATCTCTCACCTTTACTGTGCAACAGTAGCATCTTAAATTGTTAAGGAGACAAAACTTAAAAAAAAACTTTGACAAAATAAATTGATTCAGCTAATGAGACTTTAGCTTACCTCATGAAGAATTTTGAGATTAATTGCTCTTTACAAAAGGAAAAAAATTGTTGGTAAAGCTAAAGTTCAAATCTCCTGTGAAACTTTTTCTTGTACTTTATAGTCCCTGCAATACATTTTAGTTTTTTGGGAAAAAAATTCCAGGTTGGCAGCTAAAATAAGGAGGATAAGTATGATTTTCAAGATGTGATACCTGAGTTGTGATATGGTTTGCTAGCTAAAAACAGAGGATAATTTTTCTAAATTTGGACTAAGGAGGAAAATTAAAGGTTTCTAATTTCCTCTTGTAATTGTCACTTTATGATCTAGATGTGAATGGCCTCATTCTCTTAGCTCTGCCATTATAGCTGTACATTCAAATAACAGAGAAAAGATATTATCTGAAAGAAAATTATCATTACTTTCCTTGAAATCAATGGGAATTTAGTGTGAGTTAGGAAAGGAAATCTAACCATAATTCAGGAGGTAAGTCTTTTCAGGTATTAATAATTATGCTTTAATCAGAGAATAATGGAATTTTAGAATGGGAAGCAACATTAAAGATAACTAATGACAGACTCTTATTTTGCTGACAAGGCAATTGAGACTCAAGGAATTTGCATGTCCCTTGTGTGGTAGGGTAGTAAACTGAAGGAATGTTCGCTGTATGAACCAAGACTAATGTGTTTCTATTACCATTCCCACACAGATTTAAAGGCTACAGAGATTGAAATGGCCCTATAGTGCCTGGGGAACATGGCATTTGTAGAAAGGTACAATCAATCTCTAAAGTTCAGCCCAGTACCATGGAGAACACTGGGAAGCATCTGGGAACTTAGCCTTTGCCCTCAAAAAGCTTACACTATTAGAGAGGGAAGAATTTGGCACATGAAACAATTACAAAATCATAAATATGTTAATAACAACTCAACGTGCTTTCTAATTACAAAGTACTTTTACATTTCATTTAATCTTCACAACAATGCTTTAATATTGTTAAGTGTTATAAGCATTATCACTTTTGTTGATGAGAAGAAATGGAATCTCAGAGACAAAGGTATTTGTATAGTTACTTCTAACATAAATGCATCACAGATAAATCTAAGAGCATGAGGCACTATGCAGTCTCCTTCTTCACTGAGGGATCATCTACACTCAATTGTGACATTCAAGTATGCCTGGTTTCTGTTTTGGAAGAATCTGGTCTTTAATAAGAAGGAAACCAGGGTCTCTTTCCTTTGCCTTGTTAAATCTTTATCCCAGGACCCCAGGGACAAATTATTCAAAGATTAGGTTTTCTTGGCTTATGTTGAGGTCTCCCTAAAGGAAAAAGTAGAAAGATAATCAATGTATATAATATGAATCATATATGTGACAGGTATTTATTTTCTAGACAAGAAAAGAAAGACTAAAGAACAAAAGACTACCAGTCTCCAAAAACATACCCTAAAGCAGTGATTCCCAAAGTGGGCACTACCGTCCCCTGATGGATGCTGCAGCCATCCATGTGGGGCGGTAATGGCCACAGGTACATTTATTTTTCCTATTCATTGCTATTAAAATTTAAAAAATAATTTCCGGGGGGCTAAGTAATATTTTTTCTGGAAAGGGGGCAGTAGACCAAAAAAGTTTGGGAACCACTGCCCCAAAGCACGATTCAATAACTTGTAGCCTATGTCATAATCTTTCCTAGGGAGGCTGACAATTTAACCTCATCAGAAGATAGAGAAATTCGTGGGATCATTGAATATATCTGGCCCCATTTAATTTCATCTCTGAACTGTTAAATAATCTTGGTTATCCTCCCATTGAAGAGTTACCTTCATCTTCACAGATTAAGAATTGCCTCACGTGTCCAGACAGCTGAATTTAATGGACTTCTAGACCTCTCAAACTCACAAAGGTACCTCCCAATATGAACATGTCTATCTCCAGAAAGATGCTCAGTCATATTTAGGAAAGGATGAAAGGCAGTTGGGAGCTCAGGCATAAATTAAATTGTCTGAGTTCTCCAACTCTAGCTGCCATATGAGAGTGACTTAGAATTTTTACTTGATGCTATACAGGTAAGGACAACCACTACCTGTTAATTGGAGCTTACTTACATGGTGCCACTTATAAAGTCAATGAAAGTAAGTTAATAGGACACTTTTTCCTTTTATGCAGCACAGCACCCAGGACCCCTGGTACTGTCATACCAAATAAAAAGTCATTTCAGCCCAGGGAAAGCATATGACTAGAATGATGGGCTGGAAGTGGTTTTTTTGGGAAGGGAGGCAAAGGGAAGAGAGAAGGAGAAGAAAGAGACATATTGAACATAAGCATCAAAAAGTAATCTCTTCCATTTCTTTTCTCGCCAGGAAGAGAATGAGCAAGGATGCTGCCTGCCATTATTCTAGGAAAGCAGTCAGAAAAGAAAGGAAGAAAGTCCAGGAGACCCCAGAATTTCAAACACTTCATTATATTTTCTGCCTGGTTAGGTCACGTATTGAAATCATGTTAACAAAAGGAAGTCCTATCCTTATCAAATCATATTAACATAAATTGTAAAGTACCTACTATGTACTCCTAGTGCCAGGGATGCAACAAATATGCCACTAGGTACTGGGAATACAGCAGAAAAAAAAGATACAAGCCCTGTCCTCAAGGTTAATTTTCCTAAGTGGACCTATTATAACTCAAACTAATTGAGGAGGTACAAATGACAGTATTATATTCCCCATTCCAAATACCCAGAAGACAGCTTCTCCCAAATCCAAATACCTCTCTTCACCTGCTTTTCAGATGCTTTCTTTGTCTTTTGCTTTTCTGTCCCAATTACCCCTTTTCTGTCACATTAGCACTCTGATAAGTGTGAGGTAATACTGCAGAACTGATTTAATTTGCATTTTTCTAATCAATAGTGATTTAGAATATTTTTCTATTTAGACATTTCTAGAGATAGCTATGATTTATTTCTTCATCCAAGAAATGCCTATTCATATCCTTTGAACATCTGCTAGTTGGAGAATGCCTTATATTCTTATAAATTTGACTCTGTTCTCTATTTGTTTGAGATAAGAAAAATTTATAAGAGAGACTTGATTAAAAAATTTCCCCCAGATTTTTCCTTTCCTTTAAAAACAAACAAACAAACAAACAAAAAACTCTTACCTTCTCTCTCCACTGAACCACCTAACTGCCCCTCCTTTCATTCTAATACTGGATTCATTGTTTTTGTTTTTACAGAAGCTTTTTAATTTAGTGTATTTAAATTTTTTCTTTTTTGTAAATATCCTATGATGTTTTACATCTCTTGTTTGGTCATAAATTCTTCCCTTATTCACAGATTTGACATATAAATTGATTCATGCTACCCTAATTTGCTCATGGTATCAACCTTTTTGTTTAAACTTTATCTTTGTTTATGGTGTGAAATATTGTTCTATTCTTGTTTCTGCCAAACTGCTACTCAGTTTTCTCTATAGTTTTTGCCAAATAGTGAGTTCTTGGCTCCAAAGCTTATGTCTTTGGTACACACTAGATTACTATTGTTATTTATTAATGTGCATAGAAAGACCTCATTTGACAAGAATTCAGGTATATGATTGGTAATAAAAAATAAAGGCAGAAAAATATGCAAAATTAAAAAAAAATTAATCATGGATTGGAGTTATGCCATTTTCACAAGTGGCATAAAGTTTCCTGGTAGTTTGCCCAATCATGCTCATTCTCATTCTGAGAAACATTGATGTCAATGATTACATTGTTTTGCTCCAAACATTAACTCCCACATCAATCTGGTTTTTGTCTGGCGTTTTTGTCTGGAGTTATCACCTGCAATCTTATGTCTTTGTCCAAGCATTGCTTTTCTTTGTTTCATCAGTGCTATTATTATTAATAACGGCCCCAAAGTACAAAGAGCAGTGATGTTGGTTGCCCACGTGAGGCTAAGAAAAGTAATAAAGTGTCTAGGTATGCTTGTATAAAAAATACTTATTAAATAATGGGGTTCAACTTAGGTGAAGAGTCTTAGAACAACTAAGTCACATAAAATGAAGTCGTATTGTATGTACTCGATCAATCCACTGTTCTATTTCTTAGTACCAGACTATTTTGATGATTACCAGTTTGTAATATTCTTTGAGATCTGTTTTGTCTAGACCACCTACTTTCACATTTTTTTCCATTAATTCTCTTGATATTCTTGATGTTTAGGTCTTCCAGATAAATTTTAATAATTTTAGCTTTATAAAATAATTTGTGGTCATTTTATTGGTATGACACCGAATAAGTAAATTAATTTAGATAGAATTATTATTTTTATTATATTGGTTCAGTTTACTACACAATAGAGATTGAGGAAGAAACTCCAGAGGAAAATGCTTTAGTCTTCACAAGTCTAATAGTTATCCAGAATTTAGAAATTGGACGGGGCCAAAGACAGCCCAGTTCATTTGTTGGAGATGAATATAAAGGAAAGAAAAGGTAAAAGGAACCAAGGCCTCTTCCTTAAAATGAAAAACTGGAACCCTACAGAGATTTCAACTGGGACAATAGTCCTAAGTTTGTCTATAAGGGTGAAAAAATTTTTGGATGCTGCAACACATAAAGCACCCCAAATTTTCAAAAAATCCCTCTAAAATGAGAAAATCTAATCAGACTGTCAGACAAAAATGATTTTCTCTGGGTTTCTGTAATACCTAGGACACGTGAAATTTGTTTAGTAGACTCCTGTAAAATGCAAGATAAACCAGTAGAGATTCAAACTCACTCCTCAGTAGGCTAAGTTAACTCAGAAGGAAAACAAATCCAGACAGACTAAAAAGATGTTATGGTTCTCTGACAAGCAATTAAGCACTTTGGGTGGATTATGCAGAACTCTGGCAGATCTTTTCCTATTGACGAGTAGTCCATAAGAATCTCAGGAAAACTTTCTGATCTCATGTCAAAATAAAACAAGAAGTAAAGGCTTGCTCAAAAGGAAAATAAGAACAATAAAATTAACATTGATCAGCTCCCACAGTCAGTGCTAAGAAAATTATTATGTGATAGTATTCTAGCACAATAGGTGCCATGCCCCCACAAGGGACACCATAATACAAAAGGTATCAGTACTTTATCGTGAGATATGGCCTACCAGCTAAGGAACTTTGCTAATATTTACTATGGTAGGGAGGAGAGAAAATTACCTCCCTCTCTGCCTTCTGAATGTCAAATTCCCCATTGACCTGGGCCTCGTATGACTTTAATGGGGCTGGTTGATTTTTGTTAGACCATAGTGTTGCCCATTCCAACTTAATTATAGAATCATGTTTGCACATTCTAAAGGGATCACTGGATGTTAACAATTTGTCAATTCATCAACACTTTAATATTTATCACATTCTATGACTATTGTCAAATGAACTAGAGATGAGGAGGGGAAAGAAAGAAACCAAATCCTTCTTCACTAATCATGCTTTTGTGTTTTAAATGTAACATGTTCTTCTCTGACTCTCTTAAGGTCAGGAAGGCTACCTCTCCCTTTTAGAGGACCCTGGAGGGCTCATGGTAGCTTATTCCTCTATTTCCTTTGGCTTGAGCCCCCATCAGTTATGTTCATACCATTTGCCAGGGTCCTGCAACTGGTACATTAGTTCCATTTAACCACATAACATCAGGCAATTTTTTCAAAGGGATATTTGCTTTGAAGACATAATTAGAACAAAGTACAAAGTACAAACATTCTATTAGAACTCTCCTCACTCTTGCCTCAGGATTTTATTCTCACCTATAGTTCCTCAATCTCTGGCAAGAGTCAACTAAACTTTGCTCATTTTGAATGTCATATCAGTCCCATCCAGTTTAGGTCCAAAGGCAGAACCATTGTTGGATAAATCCTTATCTTAATTTTCATTTGATTAGAAGACTGAAAGCTGCTCCTTCTGTTGGTTACTTACCCTAACTCTGGATTGACTAGATGTCCAAGAGCCATCTGAACATTTTGCACTTACAAGGGCAAGGGCACCAATCTCTTCACTAGTCACCAAAATCCATGAAGAGCCAGAGGAAAAGAGTAAAGCTGAATCTAGAAAGTATTTTTGAATGACTCCACATGATTTTATGGGGTTAACTGGCCAGTTATGGAATCACTATGCATGCTCCAAACTCTCAAAGTCGTTTCCATTTTACATAATCATGATTCTTTTGCAAGCAGTGTTCACAAGTTCTCCACATGAAGCAATACTGTCCTAGGGACTCTGTACATGTCTCAGATTTTCATTACTATATCTTCTTCTATTCCTCATTTGAAGAAAAATAATGTCACTGTTGGTAAATATACAGGAATACCCACTGAACATATTGTCCATGTTCTCAATTCAGAACAGTCCTCTAGGGTTTTTGAGGAGGCACAAATATTGCCTTTTCACTTTTTTTTAAACATGGTCATTTCATTTAATTCAAAGTTCACAAATCACATATGAAAAATTGAAAGGAACTGTAGGAATAAGAGAATTTAAAAAGCAAGATTTTAAATGAAAAAAAAATTCAATCCACAAAACCCAAAACAGAAATGATTAGAGACCATTGAAGTCTAATTTCTTCTCAATTAGGTTGGGCCCAAATTCTTGCTTCAAGGTTCATTCCTAAGAATGTTTTTTAAATATGGATGTGGCATGCAAATCACTGTGTTAATGTTTGAAAGCTAGCAATATGACTGGCACAGACTAAATAAGGCTGATAATATACTTGACTGCTGAAGAAGTTTAGAGAACTGAGATAGTTCAACCTAAGTCATACTTGAGCTGAATTCACTGGGGGAAAAAAAAAGATACCAGCTATTTCAGTAGAACCTGGACCTCTTCACTTTTATTTCCAGTGCCATGGAAGAAATAGCTTCAGCACTGTCAGTATGATGCTACATGTATAGGCAAAAATTACAATTGTTCCCAAACAAAAAAGTTATGCAAATTAAAAATCGCCCCAACAACAAGAAGAAATATTTCACAAAGTTTACCAGTGATTACTCAATAAGTACTTGCCTTGATGTTTGGCCTTTCTCAATTCAAAAGGGAAAAGAAAGGAAAATGTCAAAGAAAATTGGCTTTCTGTTCTGAAGGAAACATATTTCCCAATAAACTTCCCATAAACATTGGATATTTCTTCATAGAAGTTATTACCTGGGAATAACTAAGTGTCATCCCTCATTCTAAGAAGAGAAATCCTTTATTTGGAATGAAAAATATACCCCTAGCATACAGGGACATGCAACTGGATTCTAGCCAAAAATTTAAAGTGCCTTTACACAGAGCATGCAAAATTTTCTCTAGGGAATCCCTGTACAATTATTCACTTATATATTCAGAAAAACTTCCTCTGCATCTTTACCCCAAAGGACTCCAAATCCCCCTGCCTGAATGTATACTTGCCACTCTGAGGGAGTTCCAAATGGAATTGCAGACTTGATAAACTAAGGGTCCCAGAAAAATAGCTAAAAAGGTCAAATCAATCCAGAGACCAATAAGATTCTCAAGAAAAGGAACTAAGCATTTTGAGTTGATTAAGTGGGATTTCAAACACACAGAAATACTTTACCCTAAGGATTTTCAAGGCATATGGATCTCACAATAAGGCAAGAAACCTTGGTCTATTCCTAATATTAAACCAGTATTCAAATAAAGAAAATTTCCTATTTCTCATGTTAGACTCAATAACAATAAAGATTTGGTAATATGAGTTTCCATGTCTAACCATCCAGCAAATCAACAAAAACAAGTCACCAAAATCATGTCAATGAAATTAATTTGTGAAGGAACATCCTCCAGAAAAATAAATTGTACAATTACAGTTTAAGCAAATTCATTCTAATTAGACTGTATGAATCTCCATGGCAAGGAATATATCTTATTCTTGAAATAATAATTCTTGTACCACTTAACTTTCAGGTTTTTTTTAGTAGGAAACCTTACAACCCTGCATGCAGTAAATGTGAGCTATATTTAGGTTATCATAATACATATTTGTATTACACTCTGTGCACAACAGTAGGACAGTACTTTAGGATCATAGAAACACAGATATAGAAGGGACCTTAGGAACCCACCTATTTTAGAGATAAGAAAACTATGGCTTAAGAAGGTTGGGCTGCTTGCCCAAGGTTTCACAGGGAGTAAATTTCAGAGACAAATACAAAAAAATCAGAACAATAAATATTTGGTGAATGAATAATGTCAAAGAGAATTGAAGGCATTGAGGAAGACATCAACTCTAACTGAAATTCAGTTCTTCTTAAACAAACCTATCTCTTTAACAGTGAAGTTAGCAAAGACTAAATTTGTGCCATACCTCCACCTCTTCCTCATCTGAAATTTTATGCACTAAGTTCCTTGTTTTGCCTAGGTAACTTCTCAAGTCCTTCTCTGTTACACATTTTCCTTGTTCCCTTTACTCTAGGTCCATACATTGCCTTGTTTGTACACCTCTGAAAAAATGAATAAGCAGTAATTCCACTGTTATTAGATCTCTTGACTTGAGTTGGGAATTAAATGGAATTTAGGAAGGAGAAAATCTGACCAATATTAAAAAATGAGCTATTTTCAGGTCTCAGGATTTCTACTTTAATTATGTAAAGGTCATGTTGTAGATAAAGCTTTGACACTGAACCTTTTTATATTGTTTCCTCTTCATTAAAACAGAAGTATTTATTTCATCCTTTGTTATCTGCTAGATTTTGATGGGTAACACTAGGTTTGTTATTTTATTTCTCTGTTCTATACAATATTTTTATATTAGGAATTGGCAGAAAGTTTTAGAGCATATAAGATTTCCTGGTGTTTCTTGTCAGAGATGATAAAAAATCAAGTGACCTTAAAGAGTGAAATGCTTCCTTAAATTTTCTGCTGTTACATGATATCCCTTATGAATGTGCTAAGATCATGTAAAATTCCTTGAGACATGTAACAACCACAAAAACTTTATTCAGCAACCCTCTATTCATTAATATTAAGCAAGGAATAAGATAGAGATATGTTTATTACAGGGATTTGACGCTGAGAATATTTCCAGATTAGAATTCAAGTGGAAGGATTTCTTCTAGAAGGTGATATACTCTTGATGCTTTGATATGTGAATATGTCATTTTTCTGATGTCACCAAGCCCATCAGTTATGCCATTAATATCCAAAATCACTCATCAGAGCTTGGATTAATTTTTCATAAATTAAAATCTAGAAGATGAAGAATACCTGTTGTTTGGGCTATCATATGGAGTTGAATATATAGTTCAATAAATCCATCAGTTTGTTTATTGTAGAAAGACAGACTATTGAGATGTTCCTAGAATTGAATAGGAAATAGGGAAGTAAACAGGAGTGGATTTTAAAAATTATAGTGCTTTTAAAAATATTCATTTATTTATTTTAATAACACATTTTCACATAAGTTTTCCAAAGTTATATGTTCCATTTTGCCTCCCTCATTTCTTCCCTCTCCCTCCTGGATCTGACAAGCTATTCAGTCTGGATTATACATGTATTATCATGCAAAACATATTTCCATATTATTCATTTTCATAAGTGCATAATCTTATAAAACCCAACTCACCCAAAATATACCCAAATAAACAAGTGACAAATCATATGTTTTCATTTGTGTTTCTACTCCTATGGTTCTTTATCTGGAGATGAATAGCATTCTTTTTCATAAGTCTCTCAGAATTGTCCTGGATCATTGCATTGATGTTAGTAGCAAAGTCTATCACATTTGATCATTCACAATATTCCAGTTACTGTGTATAACATTCTTCTGGTTCTGCTTATTACACTCTGCATTAGTTCACATAGGTCTTTCCAGCTCTTTCTTAAATCATCCTGTTCATTATTCCTTATAGCTTAATAATATTTCATGACCATCATATACCACAATTTGTTCAGCCATTCCCCAATCGAGGGACATACTTTTATTTTCCAATTCTATGCCACCACAAAGAAAGCAGCTATAAATATTTTCGTAAAAACAGGCCCTTTCCCATTGTTTTTATCTTTTTGGGATACAGACCTAATAGCAGTATTACTGCATCAAAAGGTATGCATTCTTTTATAGCCCTTTGGGCATAATTCCAAATTGCCCTTCAGAGTGGGTTGAATCAGTTCCCAATTTCACTAGCATGTATTAAAATCCCAATTTTGCCACATTCCCTCCAAAATTTATAAATTTCCTATGCTGTTATATTGGCCAATCTGATAGATGTGAGGTGGTACCTCAGTGTTGTTTTAATTTGCATTTCTCTAATAAAGAAGAATTTAAAGCTTTTGTTCATATGATTATTGATAGCTCTGAAATCTTCATCTGGAAACTGCCTATTCATATCATTTGACAATGTATCAATTAGGGAATAACTTGGATTCTTATGAATTTGACTAAGTTCTTTAAATATTTGAGAAATAAAACTTTTATCAGAGAAATTAGTTATATTTTTTCCCAATTTGTTTTTTCTCTTCTAATCTTGGTTACATTGGTCTTGTTTGTGCAAAGACATTTTAACTTAATATAATGAAAATTATTCATTTTACTTCTTGTAATGTTCTTCATCCCTTGATTGGTCATAAAATTTTCTCTTCCCCATAGATCTGACAGGTAAACTATTCTACATTCCCTTAATTTACTTATAATATCACACTCTTTATGTTTAAATCATATATCCATTTTGACCTTATCTTGTTATAGTGTGTGAGATATTGATCTAAACCTAATTTTTGACATACTGTTTTCTAATTTTCCCGGCATATTTTTGTCAAATAGTAAGTTCTTATCCCAAGAACTGGTATCTTTGGGTTTATCAAAAACTAGATTGCTGAGTTCATTTACTCCTAATCTATTCATAGGCAGTACCAGATTTCTGCTTTATAATACAGTTTAAGATTTGGTACTGAGCTGACAAAATACATTTGTTACAAAGGCAGTCTGCTATTTGGGGAAGGAGATAGATTAGTGGCAAGAGAGATAGAGAAACAGAGAATATAATACTTTTAAAATATTCATAATAATTTCATAGAATAAACAAAAAAGGAAAGAAAGAAATAGAAGAGTTTTATTACTACCTTGTTAAATTTAATACAGACATGCTTCTTTAAGAATCAATTCACAGTTTCTTATAAAAATTTGTTATTGTTCTTTGGGGATTGAAATGTTTGTATTTGTTTATGATTGTTAAATTCACAATAAAAAATTTTAATAAAAAAAGATTTGGTACTGGTAGGTCACCATCCTTCACAATTTTTATCAGTATGGCATGGCACTGAATAAGTAAATTAATTTGATTGGATTGTCATTTTTTATATTAGTTTTGTCTACCTATGAACAATTAATATTTCCCAATTGTTTTGATCTAATTTTATTTGCATGAAAAGTGTTTTGTACTTGAGTTAATATAATTCCTATGTTTGGCAAATAAATTCTCAAGTATTTTATGTTGTCTAGAGAGTGATTTTAAATGGTATTTCTCTTTCTAACTCTTTGCTGCTGAGTTTTGCTGGAAATATATAGAAATACTAAAGATTTATGTAGGTATATTTTCTATCCTGAAACTTTGCTAAAATTATTAATTATTCCAATTAGTTTTTTAGTTGATTTTCCAAGATTCTTTAAGCTATCATCTTCGAAGAATGATAGTTTAGTTTCCTTATTCCCTACTTGAAACCCTTCAATTTCTTTTTCTTCTCTAATTGCTACTGCTAGAGTTTCTAGTACAATATTAAATAAGAGTGGTGTTAATGGGCATCCTCACTTCACTCCTGATCTTATTGGGAAGGTTTCTAACTTATCCTCATTTCAGATGATACTTGCTGATGGCTTAAAATAACTACTACGTATTATTTTAAGGAAAGGCCCTTTTATTCCTATGTTTTCTTGTGTTTTCAATAGTAATGGATGTTGTATTTTGTCAAAGGCTTTTTCTGCATCTATTGAAATAATCATGTGATTTCTGTCATTTTGACTATTAATATGATCAATTATGCTTATAATTTTTCTAATATTAAACAAACCTTCCATTCTTGATATAAATCCCACCTGGGCATAGTGAAAAATCCTTGTGTTATATTACAGTAGCCTCTGCCAGTATTTTATTTAAGATTTTTGTATCAATATCCATTAAGGAAATTAGGCTATAATTGTCTTTCTCTGTTTTTGGTCTTTCTGACTTAGGTATCGGCACCATATTTATGTCATAATAAGAATTTGGTTGGACTAGTTCTTTGCTTATTTTGCCAAATAGTTTATGTAGTATTGAGATTCATTGTTCATTAAATATTTGATAGAATTCACTGGTGAATTCATCTGGCCCTGAGGTTTTTTCCTTGGGAGTTCATTGATGGCTTATTCAACTTTTTCTGAGATGGAATTATTTAAGTATTCTATTTCCTCTTTTGTTAACCTAGACAATTTATATTTTTGTAAATATTCATCCATTTGACCTAGCTTATCTGATTTATTGTAATTTAATTGAGCAAAATAGCTCCTAATGATTGCTTTAATTTCCTCTTCATTAGAAGTGAAATAACCCTTTTCATTTTTGATACTGGTAATTTGATTCTCTTCTTTTTTAATTCAAATTAATCAAAGTTCTATCTTTTTAATTCTTTTTTTAATAGAACCAGTCCCTAATCTTATTTATTGGTACAATAGTTCTTTTACATTCAATTTCATTAAATCCTCATTTGATTTTTAGGATTTCCAATTTAATTTTTATCAGTGGATTTTTAATTACAGTGCTCTTAATGAACTCAAGCTTCACCTGAAGTGAAACCCAATCATTTTGACTCCAATATTCTTTTGTTGTGCTATATGGTTTCAAATAAGGGATTAAAAAACCAAGTCCCTGAAAAATCAAAATTTTGGGTCATGTAAGAAACATAAAGATTAGAAATAAGATATAGCACATTATCAATGAAAATTTGCATTCAAGAAGATCTGTCATTTAGCAAGACCAAAAGATAAGAGACAATCTATGTGCTCTATATGACAGAGAAGAAAATCCTAAAATATTTAAAAGGATTCTCTGTATAGAACTAATGTGAAGATGTGATTAAAAGCTACACAGCTGAATTAATAATGGGTTTTAATCTTCACCATCTATGAGATCACAGATCCATGGAAGTGTATTCAATATTCATTCATGCATTTAAGACATATCATCTGCCCATGGCCAGAGCCTCGATCTCTAAAACTATTTGAAGCAACTTACCAAAATTAGTAAGGAGGTTAAGATAGAATAATCAAGAGTAAAACCAGAAAATGAATGATTTGAAAGGATCAGAGATGGAGCAGCTAGGTGGCTCAGTGGATAGAGAGCCAGGCCTGGAGTTGGGAGGTTGTGGGTTCAGACTTGGCCTCAGACCCTTCCTAGCCATGTGACCTACTGTGTATTGATTCCAAGTCAGAAGGTAAGGGTTTAACCTATGATATATTGATGACAATGGCCTGGCCTCAATTTTATCTTATTATCAGTAGCTATATAAAAAAGGCATATATTGGATTTCATTAAATGACATTTTTATACTTTGAAAACCTTACAGTGCTATGTAAATATGTTATCATTAATAATTATTATTTACCATAAGAAAGTATTCATATTTGTTTATAGATAATTTTTTCCTTGAAATAAATTCAGAGAATTTATTGTATTTCATCAGAAAATGTTGTTAACTATGACTATGAATATTTGTTACAGGGAATGTTGAAATTTTTTCAAATGGGATGAGGAGCTGGGAGTGAGGGAAAATAAAATCCTGGTAAATAAAACTTTAAGAGATGTGAAAAAAGGCACAGAAATCCTATTCAATGAATGTTTCTTATGTTGACTGCTCCGTAACTTTTATATTAATTAACTATTCATTCAAGGTATTCTTTGGGCCTGAAATAATGCCAAGTACTAAGTTTTCTGATGAACTTTTTTTTTTGTATCAGGTATGCCTTATATATTTAATAGTACAAATAGGCCCTATTACCATCAAGTTTCTCTAAGTGACTAGTAGATAGAATGCTCAATCTAGAATCAGGAAGAATGGAATTCAAATAGAGCCTGAGGCACTTACCAGATTATGACCCAGGGCCAATCATTTTAACTTGTCTTCCTTAGTTTATTCAGCTATAAAATAGGGGATAAAAATAAGATTCCTCTTAGGGTTCTTGTGAAGGTTAAATGAGATAATATTTATCTATGACTTGTGTCAGGCACTTAGCAGGGATCCTGGCACACAGTATGCCCTAAATAAATGCTTATTCCTAACCTCAAAAGGCTTACAATTTACTCAGCATCAGGGATAATGGTAAAGATAAAGATAACTACTGGATCTTCAATTTCACTAGTGTAGGGAGTTACTCCTAAGGATACTCCTTTAACCAAAACAGGTAGAAAATTCCTCTGCAACTTCTAGTCTTGGAGAATTTCTCAGAAAATTTAAAGGTAAAGTGACTTGCCCAGGTTCACACAGTCTGAATATGTCAAAAATAGGACTTGAACCAAGTCTTTTTGGTGTTAAAGCTAGCTCTCTATTCACTACATCAGAATATGTTTTGAAGGGGTGTAAAACATGCTAAATTGAGGATGAAGGGATTAGTGCTGATAAAGAGATTAAAGAAAGATTTATTTTTCTTGAGAGATTGATCAGATGAATCTTGAGGAAATTCCATGGGAAAGGAGTATCTTGGGGGACAACCTGTTTAAAGGAATTTCAGGTAGGAGATGGTGTACTATATAGGAAATAAAAAGTAGACAAGTTTGGCTGGGAACACAAAATGTACCAATACAATGGACCTGGAAAAGTGATCCCTCTTATCTGAAAGATAAGGAAGCTGGGGTTGAAAGAAGATATCAGCACAGAGTCATGGAGGAAATTTATGGAAAAACTACTACTGATACCCATAATTTCTAACTCCTAGTATCTTTGTTCTCTCTCTTTCTTTCCATGGTTCCCATGTAAAAAAATTAGGACTACAATAAATGACTGCAGTTCATATTGCCAAAAGAAAATTTATCTCCTTTAAATAAGAATTTTAAATGAACAAATGTCCTTGAACAAAATTATAGGGAATGAGCAGCTTTCTTCTGTTGCGGAGGATTCCTAGAAAGCTTCTATAAAATTCCCTTCCACATATGTACTTTTTGCTCTTTCATTTGATATGGAGTCCTGAAACAAGGTTTTAACACCCCATGTATCTTGTAAGCCTTGTTACGATTAAAAATGATAAAGACTGATATAATAAGAGAAATTAGTAGTTTAATTAAAACCATGGCCATGTTGGTAAATTATATATATGACCGCATCTATCTTTTATATTTACTGCCAGAGCCTATCTTGTCCCTCTGGTATGCCAGCCAGCCACTCTGCAAAACCCAGAAAGAGGCTTTCTCTAGGCCCTCCTCCGAATTTAAATTGCCCCATACCTGGGGACGCTGGACGTCCCCACACCTTAAACCAGAAAACGGAAACCCGTAGGGATCACGGGAAATGTAGTCTCAAAGTCCCCACGTGTCCATAGGGAGTCTGCTAGACACTTCCCTGAATTTAAAACAAACAGCCTCCAAATTGTTCTGACTATTGGGGAGGTAGAAGCCCCTTATCTGTCACTTAACATTTACTCAGTATTACATAGTAAATTAGAGGACTGGATTTATATGAGAAGACTTGGGTTTTGGTCCAAGTTAACTTTGTGACATTGAGCAAGTCATTCAGGATTTTTTTTCCATTCATAAAATATAGATAGTAATACTTGCATTATATCAGATGGTAGTTATGAAAATGAGGTTACATACATGAAATTTTATGAATATTAAAGGCAAAAAGGAATATAAACTATTACTTTTATATTGTTATCTTTGTGTGTGTGTGCATCTATCTTTTCTTCCCAATAAGATTTTTAAGTTTTTCAAAGGCATACGTACATATATAGAATATATTATTTTTCCCATATGTAGTGCCCAGCACACATGAGAAAAAAACATTTTTTATAGATTGACTTGTACAATAAACTTGTTAAAACTTAATTTTTTGGAGGGTAGATTTCTTATACGGTACTAAATTTCAGGATTTTCAAAAATGAAAAACACTATTGGACAAAAGCAACTCACACTATATATCAAAATTATCTCAAAAATAGATATATGACTTAGACATGAAAGGCAATATATGAAAATATGGAAAAATACCTGTCAGATGTATGCATGAGAAGTTACTGAATAAATAAGAGAGCAGATCATGATAGGTAAAATGGATGTGTTTGATTACATTGAAATAAAATAATTTTGGTATAGGCAAAACAAATGCAACCAGAATTAGGATGAAGCAGAAAACGAAAGAAAAAAATAATGGCAAGATTCTCTGATAAAGGCCTTATTTCTTAAATACACAGGGAAAAGTCAGATTCATAAAAATAAGAGCCATCCCCTTATTAATAATGAAAGGATTTGAATCAGCAGTTTTCAGAAGAAGAAATCAAATCTATCAATAATCATATTCAAATAGAAATCACTTACAATTAGAAGGATGAAAAAATCTACTCTGATGTACTGCCTCAATCCTGTCAGATTGGGTGGCATGACACAAAAGGAAAATAACAAATGCTGGAGAAATTAGCATACTAGTGCACAATTGGTGGTGTGAGCTAGTCTAACCATTTTGGAGAACAAATTTGACCTATGTCAAAAGGGTTATAAAATTGTTAATATGCTTTTACCTAGCAATTCCCCTACTTAGTATGTACCCTGCAAGAGATAAGAGAAAAAGAAGGATCCATGTGTACAAAAATATTTAAGAGAAAAAGAAGGATCCATATGTACAGAAATATTTAAAGCAGCTCTTTTTATAGAAGGAAAGAATTGGAAACTAAAGGGATATCCATTGATTGAAGAATAGCTGAACAAGTTGTGGAATATTATTATGATGGAATACTATTGTGCTGAAAGAAATGATAAAGGGGATGGTTTCATAAAAACCTAGGAAGATGTATATGTGAAAGTGAAGTAAGTTGAACTAAGTGGACATTATACATAATAACAGCAATATTTTATCAGCAATCAGATGCAAAAGACTCAACTTATTTGATCAATACAATGATCCACAATAGTTCCAATGGACTTACCATGGAAAATGCTATGCACTTCCAGAGACAGAATTGATGAACTCTGAATGTGATCAATTATAGTTTCTTTCATTTTATTTTTATTACTTTTTTCTCTTGAAGCATGACCAGTGTGGAAATATTTTTTTGTATGACTCCAAATATATGAAAGGGAATGTATTTCTTTCCTTCTCAAGCAGTGGAGGAGGGGCTGAAGGAAGGGTGAGAATTTAGAACTGAAAATATAAAATAAATAAGTGGCATCTTAAAAACACAAGGTTTTGCTTACTAGAAATGCTGAGATATGAAGTGGAGTGTTGGTACTCTAAAGAACTTTAGTAAAATTAGTGTATTACATAAAGAAAAATGACAAATTTTGGTCAGTACTGCAGGATCACTACTTTTGATCATCTTCAATTAATAAGCATTTATTAAGCATTCTCTATCAGTCAGATATACTGATCATTACTGGAGATGCAAAGAAAAGATATGAAATAATATTTTCCCTTAGAGAGCTTATATTCTTTTGAATTAAATATTTATTTAATGCATAGATATTGAGTCCAAGTATATCTTGAATAGTATATCTGCAGAGTGATAATAATGGCAGATTTATAGCTAGGACTTTGATTTTTGTGTCCAATTTTCAAGGGTACAATGATTATGTACATTTTAATTGGCCTCAGATTCATTTTGTCCAGATTCCTTTACTTTATATCATCCAAACCATATGGTTTTCTATCCCATAATTTAAATTCCAAAGAAACGTTAGACTGTGCAATATTGTAGAAAATTAACATGGGATTTTTCCTTTTTCTTCTATTCAAGAAGAGAGACGTGCTGGTCTCCCATGACGGAGGAGTGAGCAATGTATTGGAGAATCTTCTTTACAAGAGAACTAACCAAAGTCCCAGAATACAGTGTTTGTTGACGTCAGTGGTCTGAAACATTCTGTGAATGGATTGTCTGGCCAAATCCATGACAGTTGAAGTTTCAAGGCCATGTGGTTTGCGGCCAGTTGCAAAAGCGAATGATATCCATAAATGTCTAGAAGCATACAATTCTTAGCTTTTCAATTTTGCCCACAAAGCAGGTAGAGAGATGGATTTCAAAACCAACAGACACTGTTCTTTCTCTTTGCAATGATGGCATTCATCATCTTTGTTTTCCTAGCATTATGATTTTCCATGAGTTATCGCCACTTTTATGACACATTCTAGGGTGTGTATGGGAGAAGGATTAACTGTTGAGAATACTTTTGGGGGCTCCTAAATTGTGGTTGATGTCAAGATGTTAGGATGCTTCTTTTTAAGAGTATGAATATCTCAGCTATAAGTCTTTCATGGAGCCAAATTAGGCTGAGAGATCTCCTCTCTAGTGCCTATTAAAATAAACCTTCACCATAGTCGCAAAGTGTCATTTCCCCCTGTCACTTCATTTAATTTCATAGAAATTCTTAAAATAGAAATGATTCACATTCAATTAATATCAAACTGACCCACCATTTAATGTAATTCCCAATATAAACCCAGAAGGAAGTAACAGTAAAATAAAACAAAGTAGAATAAATATTCTTTATTTCAATATAGAATAAATACCTTAGCACCTCTGATCATTCGATGTCTCCCAAGGGAATATATAGCATAGAGCAGCAGGGGTAAGCACCAATGTGAGCTATTTTATTTGACATGAACAAACAAATAAGCTAGTGAAGAGTTTGGATAAAGTGGTTAACAAATTCCAAGTTGACATCTGTCTTCCTGAGTTTCTCATGCTTACAGTATGTACAGAGTTTTGACAATCTGGTGCTGGTTGAGAATTTTGGATTCCATTGTTAATGGGCATTTTACTGTGCATATGAGACTTCTGTGTGAGGTATAGTAAAGAGAGAGAGAAAAAAAGAAAATTCCAACAAAACTATAGGCTGCTCAGGAGGCTATGAAATAGCCATTTGAAATTCATCAACCAGTAGTGTTCTATCCCACCATGTTGACATTAGTTCTCACTACTAGGCAGAAAATTTGGTTCTGAGGGTATAATGAAAATAGATTGTGGTTCACGACATGTAATGAAAATAAATAAAGCATGGCAGAGAATCCCCCCAAAATACGTTCCTTGTAAGGACCTGCAACTGCTTTATTATTGTAGGGTCTCACTTGAAAGCATTTTTGTCATTTCTTGGGGGAAAATTTAAATAGTTACAGATACTTTTGGAATAGTAATTACCTAGGAATGGTAAAGTTCAGGAAATGGAGTTGGGTATGTTGGGGAACCACTTCCTCCATGAAGTTGGGCAGCAGAGTCAGCAGAATCTCCTCCAAAAAGAAGTCACTCTGACAAATCTACTTCTTAAATTATTTGGGGAGATTTTTTTTTTCTAATGGAGGTCACGCTCAGACTGAGTTCTTAGCATTGTAATCTTAGTGCACTGTGTAAGTGGTAGCAAAATTCCCTTTATACACAATGCACTCAGTAACTGGGATGATGTTCAAGACCTGACACATAATCAATAGTAAGACCAGGTGTCTGGCCAGCAAAGTGGAAAGACAAATACTGAAAATGCATATCATTAACTCAAATATGAGAATTACATTAAGTTGTACATTTATAAAACTCAACTTCTGTCCCTAAAGATTCTGTTTATTAGACAATACCTGGATAGAAAAAAAACACAATAAAGTTTCTGTTGTCCACATACTTTCTTAAACATTATTTCCAAGGTAGAAATAGGGAATATTCTTTTGAAGATTATTGTCCTATTTTTTCAGTTCCTTTTCTAGTAATGTTATTTGTCAAACCAAGTTAAATAAGATCAGAAGGGGTAATAAAACATTGTTTGATATGTGGTGACTGTCTTCTAGGAATAGTTTTGTTAGCCTCAATAACTAAATCATCTTGGTCTTCTCTATATGTTTTCTGAGGCTTTCCATCATCTGATCAATCCATAATCTTCTATCATATATTTCTTAGTTTCCCAAATAATTATTAAAAAATTTGTGTCCATTAATTTTTTAATCTATCATTTTACTTCCTTGTCCCCTGCCAGTTGAAGTCTCACATTTATCAGATAAGTACATTCAAGCAAAACATATATAATGACAATGACTGAAAAAAGTATGCCATATCCTATTATTATAGTCCATCAACTCTGTTAAGCTATAGTGGATATTACTTTATCATTAGTCTTCTGAATTTACCATTCGTTACTGTGTTGATTAGAGTACTGAAATCCTATTTTTCTTTACATCATTGTGGTCATTGTGTGAAGTGTTTATGGTTATATACTGATTTTTTCTCCATTTCTTCATACAAATTATCCCAAGTTTCTCTGAAACATTATAGCACAATAATATTGTACTCTATTCATTTATTACAATCTGATCAGGCATTCCCCAGTTAGTGATTACCTATCTTTCCAGGTCTTCTTTTTTTATACCAAAGAAATTGCTGATACAAAGAGTTTTGCATTCACAGGACCTTTTCACATCTTTGAATTTTGGAGGTCTTATTGCCATCTTCATTACTAGTTTGGTTCCTTCCATCATCTTTTTTCTTGATTTAGAATGTCTCCCTCTTTATCTAGGGCCTACTTTTCCAAAACTAGTTCTATTCTAACATCCTCCACATGGCCTTTCTTAATTACTCTAGTTTTCGATGTCCTCTCATTCCTCTAAAGTTAGCCTTTATTATTTGTGCCACACAATTTAGTTTTTTTATTACATATTGTATATTATTAGCTTCCTGTTTCATATATTAACTGAATACTAAATTAGGTCAAAGAATATAAAAAGCAGTTTTGAGACAAAAAAAATCAAAGCTGTCTATAACCATATTAAAAATGCTCTAAATCACTATTGATTAGAGAAATGCAAATTAAAACAACTAAGATATCACCTAACATTTATCAGATTGGATAACATGTCAGTAAAGGAAAATAATAAATTTTGAGGAGAATGTATCAAAATAGGGACACTAATGCATTGATGAGAGTGTTGTGAATTGACTTAGGGCAAACTGAAACTACGCCTAAAGGACTACAAAAATGTGAATACCCATTGATCCGCTACTAGGTCTGTATCCCAAAGAGATAAAAAAAAGGAAAAGACCTATTAATACAAAACATTTATAACAGCCCTTTTTACAAAGAACTGAAAATTCAGAGAATGTCTGTCAATTGGGGAATTCCTGAACAAATTATGGTTTGTAATTGTCATGGAGTACTATTGAGCTTTATGAAATAATGAACAGAATGATTTCAGAAAAACACCACCACCACCACCACCAACAACAACCTGGAAAGACCTACATGAACTGATACAGAAAGGAATGAGCAGAATATTGTACACAGTAACAATAATGTATGGTAACAATTGTGAAAAACTTATCTCTTCTGAGCAATATAATGATCCAAGACAATTCTGAAGGATGCATATCAAAGAATACTATTCATGTCCTCAGAAAGAACTGATGGAGCCTGAATACAGTTCAAAATATAGTATTTTTCTCTTTATTTGTATGTGCTTTTAGTTTGGATTTTGGTTTTATATGAGTATTCTCTCACAACATTTTCTTACAATATGAACATATGTTTGCAAGATCAAACATATATACCCAGACCAAATTGTTTACCATCTCAGGAAATAAAGAGAGAAGGAAAGGAGGGAAATAATTTGGATGTTATAATTTCAGAAAACTTAATACATGTAATTGAGAAAATAAAATATTGTTAAGATATGAAATTAATAAGGGATATATGATATACAATACTGTTTATAAGATAATTGTGTCCAGAAAAAGGATGATGATGAATCTATTGTATTCAGGCCTGGTTGAACCAAATGAAATGTATTATATTAAGTTCTGATCATCACATCTTAGGAAAGACATCAACAAACTAGAATTTTTCCAAATAAGAGGAACTGAGTTGAGGGAGGGTGTTTGGAGAATATATGGTATATATATATTTGTTAAAGGAAGAAGGGATATTTAGCCTAAATAAGATAAGATTCAAGAGGAACATGGTAACTATCTTTAAGTATTTGAAGAGCTTTCATGTAAAAGAGAAATTAGTCTTTTCTACTAGGTCCCTGAGGAGTCTAATTCCAAGGTGGCTAAAAATTCACCATAAAGAGAAAATGCTTATATGTTATATTTGGTTCTACATATATATACATATACATATATATGCATGTATGAATATACATATTAATGGTATTGTAGCATTTCAACTTGTTATAAATTTGTAATGGATAAACAGCATTTTTCTCCTCCACATCCTCAATTCCTTCCCCTCCTTCATGTATTCTTCTTAGGAAAAACACTTTTTACTGATACCTTTTGCTTCTATATCATCTGTATTTCTCAATATATACCTTGGGATATATGCTTAGCAGAGGAATATGTGAATAAATAAGTATGGACATATAGTAGTTTTCTAAGCATAATTCCAAATTACTTTCCAGTAATTGGAACCAATTCAATTTCAAGGATGTCTTGGTGAGATTCTTTTCCTTTTTTCTCCCAGTCCCATTACCAGCTTCTAGACTTCAAAACCATACCACTGCCACTGTCTGACATAAAATTTCTTTCAATTTCTGGTACCTTCTTTCCCTAGAAAATGTAACCAACCTTTTGATCTCTTTAGTCTGGAATAGCTATCTATAAAATCCTTCTCTTACTCCACTGACTTCCATTTTATGGAGGAGGCCAGACTAGCCTTCATTATATTTTCCCTTTCCAGTCTTGTTCTTGGCTTCCAGATTTCATGATCATTACTCTGTGTTGGGTATGTGCACTCTCTCTACCTTCCATTTTCACATCCCTCTTGTGTGTTGTCTTACCCCATTAGAATGTAAGCTCCTTGAGGTCACAGTTTGTCTTTTATTTTACATTTTTTTAAAATTTCTAGTACTTAGCACAACTTTAGGGTTATAATTAAAACTCCCATCTTATCTACATATGTGCATTAGACTCTTGTCAGAAGTATTTTACACAAATGTGTTCCCAATTTACTGTTTTCCTTTTTATACTAATTTCCTTTAAAATTTTTCTTTTCATTGTTTTATACTAATTATTTATTTTATACTAATATTTTCACACAAAAGCTTTTCAAATTCCTGTAATAAAAATGATCAAGTTTGTCAGATGGTATGTCTTCAATACTTCGCTTAAAATCTGCTCATTAAATATTTATTATGTGTCAGGGATTATGTTAAATGATAGGATACAGTGCTGGAATATAGTAAGTACTTGATAAAGTTCATTTATTTCCTTCCTTATTTCCAAGTTCACAATTTTCCCTATATTGATTATTATAAATATTTTATCATATTTTCCAATTTTCTGTTAGGCGAAACCTTATTTGTATTAGCATTTGTTGTTAGTATTGATTTGGATGATATTTCATATGAGTCCCTCAAACAAACAAAATTACAGATCCAATTCCCATTTACTGCTTCTCTTTTTTTCCTATTTGAAATTTTCCCATACAAAATCTTCTTACCTTTAAGTAATCAAAATTGTCTAATTTTGTCTTATGGAATTACTTGCTTGATATTCACTAATTAAGCATTTACTATGTGTCGGGAACTATGTTAAGTGATGGGATAATAAAAAAATGTAAAAACAGTCTTTACTCTCAATTGTCTTCCTAGGCAGAAGTGTTAATGAAACTGAATCTGGTGACACTTCAGCCCATTTGAGGCTCTTTTAAGTTGAGTCCAAACCTTTCCTCTGTCTACACATGTAAGGGGAATTGGAGAATAGGGACCATTATCTGGCTATATCAATACTGTATTTTCCCTTCCCCTCCCCAGCAGCCATCTCTACCTTCCAACCATTTTCCCCTGGACTATCGAGATTAAGTGAGGCAACAATGTTTTCTTTCCTTTTTTTGCTTGAATAATCTGGATAATGGCCTCGGTTCTGAATTTCATTTTGTGTGTGTTGACACAGCTATTGTGCTCTGAAAAATCCTACATGATCAGCTGAACCAATTAACGGAATAACTCTCGAGCCTGGTTGCCAGAAATGTTGGAGAGGTTTAGAATGAGCATTTGGGGCTAGTGATGGGGGAGGAGATGCATGTTAACAATTGAATTTATAACAATGTCTGTCTACCTGTTGGGCTTTTCTGATAGAGCAGTGCAAGCCTTGGGGGAACTGAACACCTGGAGATTTAGCTCACTCATATTAATTTAGGTAAGTTTTCAGTGCAGTAGAGGAATTAGCAGAGTGCTAAAGGTTTTTTAAAGAATTCAGATGAAAAGCCATCTGGACCATGGGCTTTGTTCAATCTCAATTTAAGGATGGCTCCAGAGATTTCCTGTTCGCTAATTAATTCCTCTAGATGAGCATGTGTGGCTGACTCAATTTATTTTTGAAGGATGGAAAAAAAAGCCCCCATCAATTAGTCCTTTGTTATGTTGAGACTGAAATGAAAATAGTTGTGTTTTTTTTAAAAGGGAGAAGGAGGAGGGAATTGAGAGATGCCTGTGTATTTAGTGATCAGGTGTCCTTTTTCGTTAGGCACAGCTTTGATGTAAGTATCATTCTTTGGGGCTTTGGGATAATTGGTGAGAAAATGCCTGGCCTTGTTGGAATCTGAGCAATATTTAGCCTGAAGCAGAAAGACAGAGAAAGCAGCCCCTTCATAAAGGATTGAATTATAGTGATATTTTAAATAACAGAATTGTCTAACTTTTAATTCATTACCATGTGTAATTAATATATGTTTAAAGACTCTCATTAGTACTTTCAAGGAACCAGCTTTCTGGCTTTTTTCCCTTTTTAAACAACATTAGTGGTGAATTCCTTTCAGTAAGAGAGGTTTGCTGTTTGGTGACTTGAGCTATGCTGTGTGGCAGAGGTGGGGTAAAATTCTGCATGGAAAAAAATCTCTCAGTTGTGATGTTGTGGTTTAGCAAAGGAAAGAATCTTCACTCAGGGGAAGAAGTAGGAAAGCTTGAAATAATCATTTCTAAGTTTGATGGCATGGAGATCAATTGCTGTCATTTATGGTCATACTGAAGAAGATACTGGATTTGGAGTCAAGAAGATATGGGTTCAAATCCTACCTCTGACAATTATTAGTTTCATGTCCCTGATCAGATCACTTAATCTCTGTCTCAGTTTCTTTATTTGTATAAATATTGGACTAAATGGTTTCTAAGAGCCCTTACAGCTCTAAACCTATGATGCTATAATGTAATACATTTTTTTAAAAAAGAAAAAATAGTCACTTAATTAGAGGAAGTAAAACAAATTACGTGAAAAAAGATTTTTTGGGGAAAAATATTGTTTGACATGTATTCACTTACTTTATGAAGAAAATAGTAACATTTAGACACATTTTGTTGTTTCTAGTCACCAGCTAGACATCCAATTATTCATAAATCTCTTTCATGCTTAATAGTTTGTGTTCTCTATTATCTTAAAGTACATAGCAAACATATCATGGACTATCTTTTATACACCTATTTTAATCTTGTCATGAAAAAGTTGAAATAGCATGGTATATGGAAAGAGTCCAAGATTTCAATCTGAGTTCTAGAGAGCCCTATTTCATACTTAATTATTATGCAATCTTGGGATAGCTACAATTCTTTTAGGGTTTTTGCTTTCCTTGACTGTAAAAGTTTAGATTGGACCAGATGAATTTTAAGATCTCCTCCATTTCTAAATTTATGGCTATCACTTGTATATAATATTTTAATTATTATTAGCATCTTCATTGTCTCTAGAGTACTCTCAATTTTCATGTCCTGGGGTCCACAAATTTGTGAAAATTCTGCTGAAGCAGCCCTGAGATGCTTACCAAGCTTATTCTTCAGAAATGGTGTAACAGCAACAACAAAAAAAGAGAGCAGGTGGGCTGTTTAAACTATGTTAACCATAACTGCCAGTATGAACATTATTTATTTGGATACAGAAGTTTTGTATTTTTGAGCCTTGTAAAACATGAAAAGACTATAAGCTTCTTAAAGCCAGGGGACTTTTCATTTTTACTTTTATATGCCCAGCACCTTGCACAATGCTTTGCATGTAAAAGGTGCTGAGTAAATAAATGTTTGTGCAGTTTAAGATCTAGATCAAGGACCCTTGTTTTTGGCTAGATCCACTATGGAGGATCTATGAAAGAATGAGAATAAGTTTACCAGAGAATGAGTAGTAGTCATAGATAAATTGTAGTAGGCACCAATGATGTAAGGATCCTCAAAAAGAATGAAATATGGCATCCTGTGTTGCTTGATGCACTGAGACTATAGTATCACTGAACACCAAAAAGAACAATACATTTTATTTATTTTTTGTTTTTTTAAACCCTTACCTTCTAAGGCAGAAGAGTAGTAAGGGCCAGGCAATGGGCGTCAAGTGACTTGCTCAGGGTCACACAGCTGGGAAGTGTCTGAGATCAGATTTGAACCTAGGACCTCCCATCTCTAGGGCTGGCTCTCAATCAACTGAGCTACCCAGCTGCCCTGAACAATACATTTTAAAATAACTTTTTAAGAATTCCTTTTTTTTTACTTTATTTTGACTTCCCCTAGTATACTTCTCCCTCATCTTCCCACCAAACCATTTAAAGTAGAAAACAATAAAATAAGCATAACTGATTAATATATGGAAAAAATGTGTGCAATGGGTCTCCTACCTTTGCAAGGGGAAGAGTGATGGCATCTTCTTATATCTCTTCTTTCAAGCCATAGTCTCAGTATTTTCTTCTTTATTATTTCCATTCATGCCTGAACAGCTAGATCCCTTGCTTGTCC
Organism: Gracilinanus agilis; assembly: GCF_016433145.1. Lineage (NCBI taxonomy): Eukaryota > Metazoa > Chordata > Mammalia > Didelphimorphia > Didelphidae > Gracilinanus > Gracilinanus agilis. The sequence continues at coordinate 126,360,613 of NC_058131.1, read as the reverse complement.
TGCCAATTTTCTGACATCTATGTTGGCCCTCTGTGGTCCTCTGAGATCTAATCTATAAGTCAAATTGTCAGTCCCTCATGCATTTTGAAAGACATATGTAGTCCTTCAGTATATGCTGGCCTGTTCTCTTTTCTAAAATGGTTTCATCTGTGAATATTTTACTCCAGAAGTAAAATTCTACAACAACTCACATTTATAGAATTCTTTTAAAATTAAATTAATATTTAACAATTTATTTGTTTGTTACATAAAAATACACAGTTAACTCCCTCCTTCCCTGCCCTCCACTAGAGAAGGCATCTTTTGACAAAAAAAGATATATTTGTATATAAAACTATGTTTTATTTGTATTTGTGAGTTCTTTCTTTGGAGGTAGACATATACAAATCATTTTTCAAACAGTTGCTATATATAATATTCTCTTGGTTCTGCTTATTTCACTCTTCATAATTTTATGCAGATCTTTCCATGATTTTCTAAAACTAATCTGCTTGTCATTTCTTAGTGTGCAGTGGTATTCTGTGACAATCATATGCCACTTGCTTAACCATTCCCTAATTGATGGACATCCTTTCTATTTCTAGTCCTTTGCCACCACAAAGAGAGCTACTACAATACTTTAGGATATCTATGTTCTTTTCCATATAGAATTATTTAAGGTTTATATAACATTTTGTATTTTTTTTGTGGTAGGGATTATCTTCTAGTCAATATTCTTTTTCTGTTTAAATTTTTTTAATTCAACTCTGAATATTTTAATTTCAACTCTGAATGTTCTCCCTCCTACCACCCAAGAAATCAAGAAAAACAAAATTAATCGCCAGAACGTATGGTCAAACAATTATAATCCTACACTAGTCTTGTCCCTCACCATCTCCAAAAGCCTGAATCTATTTCTGAGGCCATAACCTCTCACTCTAGAGGTTTATATTTAATATGGATATAATATGCCACTGCGCAAAATGCTGGGATCAAAAATACAATTCATTATTCATTATCATGGAAGTTACTTTCTCTCGTGGGTGGGGTGAAGGAGGACTTTACGTATACTGACAAATGAATAAGAGGAATAGCTCAAGAAATATGTGGTGCAAAGAGTATAACTGGGTCAATCATGAAAATTCTCATGAAGAAGGGAGTTTGAATTCCAAAAGGCAGAGGACGATGGATACGGTTCCATGGACAGGGACAATCTGTACAAAGGCACAGAGATTGCATGTATGAGAAATAGCAAATAGCTATGTTTGGTTGGAACACAAAATATGTAAGGGTGAATAATGTTAAATAATTCTAGAAAAATAAGCTGGAATCAGATTGTGATGAACCTTACTTGCCAAAGACATGATATTAATTTTATATTAGAAGTAAAAGGAAGTCACAGTATAATTTTAAAATATCATTTCAGGCTCTAATACACTTACACAACACATACACACAGTTTCTTTGACAGTGTTAGGCCAAAAAGAATCATAAATACTTTTGATAAATGTGATTATTATAAACCATTAAAATATATCATCAAAAGCATATCCCCTGAGAAATTCTCCTAAGAACACTTGGTTAATCTTGTCTCAATTGTAGTTCATACTTGAAAGAACTTTCACAAGAATATAATGTTATTCTATAATTAAGTCTTTTTACTAATGGAGGTTGACCCCAACTAGTTCAAATTAGGTTGTATATTCTAATGAGTTTCTAATTCTTACAGTATGTTTACTACAATATGGTTCTGCATATTTCAAAAGGCTCCAAAGTCCCTTCTTGATTTCTCTCTCAGACTAATGGGGGTATGTCAGGAAGGAGAGATTATTACATTCCTGGCTAGCCTAGATAAACTTTTACTGTCTTCTCCCTCATAGAGTATCCAGTAAAGAAAAAAGAAAGCTATTTCTATTGTCTTCTTTTCTGTTTCCTGAACTTCAGAGAGGGAGCAAATCTTCAGGAGCTAAGGAACCAAAGATCATCTAGAACAAAGTTTTTGGCATTTCAGTTACCTACTAGAAAATATTTAGTGTCTTCCCATTGATTGCAGAAAAATATCCAAGCACTTTTGTGGTTGGCCTAGCACTGTTTACTAATTTTATCAGTGATTTTGATTAAAGCAAAGAGGGCCTGTTAATAAAATATGCAGGTGACCCAAAGCAGGGAATGATTACCAACACTTTGGTTGATGGTCTGATCCTGTTGGGCTAACATTGGACTAACTCTAACAAGACAGAATGAATAGGGATGCAAAACTTGGTTTTTATTTTTAAAATTTAATTTAGCTTTTTAAAAAATAACCCTTACCTTCTGTCTTAGAATCAATACCATGTATTGGTTCCAAGGCAAAAGAGTGGTAAGGGCTAGGCAATGGGGGTCAAGTGACTTGCCCAGGGTCACATAGCTGGGAAGTGTCTGAGGTCAAATTTGAACCTAGGACCTTCCATCTCTAGGCCTGACTCTCAATCCACTGAGCCACCCAGCTGCCCCCCAAAACAGGGGAAAGGTAGAGAGAAATTAATCTGAAAAATACCTTGGGAATTATATGGACTGCAAGTGAAACCAGCATTAACAGTCTGATACGGCAAGTTAAGATCAATTCAGCTGGGGGTTGCATTAAGAAAAAAACATGTTGGGGGCAGCGGGGTAGCTCAGTGGATTGAGAGTCAGGCCAAGAGATGGGAGGTCCTAGGTTCAAACCTGGCCTCAGACACTTCCCAGCTGTGTGACCCTGGGCAAGTCACTTGACCCCCATTGCCCACCCTTACCACTCTTCCACCTAGGAGCCAATACACAGAAGTTAAGGGTTTAAAAAAATTAAAAAAAAAAAGAAAGAAAAAACATGTCAAGGGAGATCCCTCTATTCTCCATTTTAGGCAGATCACATTAGGAATATACATTTATTTCTGGGTATAACATTTTAGGAAAGCTATTTATAAGACATAGATTCTCCAGGGGAGGGTGGCCAGGATGATGAGGGGCCTTAAAATCATGTCATGTGAAAATCAGTTAAAGGAATTGAACATGTGTAATTTGGGGAGATAATTCTGGAGGTGAGAGGAGCATGATAATAATCTTATAGTATTCGAAGGAGAGTCATATGGAAGAATTAGGAGATTTAAACTAGTTGGTCTTAAAGGAAAGAAGCAATGGGTATAATGGATGAAGGAAGCAGATTTTGACTAACCAGAAACAGAGCCATTAAGAAATAGAATGCATGCCTTAGAAGGCATTCTTTCTCACTTATGATTTTAAAGCCCACACCAAATGGCATATTTTCATATATATTGTAAATAGCATTTTTGTTCTTGCTCAACAGTAAAAAAGATTTATTAAGTGCCCACTATATGCCAAGCAGTGTAGAATCAGTCCCTGCCCTTAAGGAGATTACAAATTATGCAAAAAAACTATGGAGAAACAAGATATAGTTTGGATAGATTGGAGATAATATCCGAGGGAAGTCACTAACATTAAGGAAGAACAGAAAAGGTGTCTTGTGGAAGGTGGGATATTATTTGAGATTTGTAGGAAGCCATGAGGTAAAAGTGACATAGAAGGGGAATCCAGGCATGAGAAGGCTGATAGTGAAAATACAGTCAGGAGATGGAGTATCTTGTTCAAGTGAATAATAAGATGACTAAACTCACTGAACAGATAGTGTATGGCAGGGAGAAAGTTATAAGAAGACTATAAAGAGCCTGGTTAAGAAGGACTTAAAAATCCAAACATATTTTATATCTGAATAGAAGTAATAAGAAGCCACTAGAATTTATTTCATATGGGTTGTAACTATCAGACATATTTTAGGAAGATCTCTTTGGTAGATGAATGGGGAACGGAAGGAAATAGAAAAGAGACTTGAATCAGAGAGCCAACCAGAGAGCTACTGCAATAGTTCAGGCTTGTGGTGATGTGGACCTGTTGTGAGGAAGATTAGTTAATAATTAATTAAGTATTAAGGTTGAACCTAACAGGAAGGCTGGAGCATTCCAAGATGGAATGAAGGGGCAGGAAGAAGTGGCTTGTGCCCTGAGAGAGACTCCATTAGGGGTTGGCACAAACTGTTGTTAGCCCTGGGAGATCTCAGAGTAAAGGACACCCTACATCCTGATTTCCCTGTGATCCTGAGTGGTGGTGATTTCCAGCAAGAGGACAAGACCTACAGAGAAGCACCAAGAAGAGAAGTTTGGGATCTGGTGGACGGCATCTCAAGCACATCCTCTCTACTTGGATACCTTGGCTTTTGACATCCTGAGATCATCGGTGGATTACTGTGAGAAATCCGAAGCCACCCTCAGACCCATTTACTGTGCTGGTCAAATCTAGCTGGTACCAGGTTTGAGGCCTTCACAGTGACTCCTTTACTGCTCCTTTGGCCCTGTCAGCTTAGATCACTAAGATTAGAGTAGAGTAAGTCCTCCCCTTGTCCTGTGGTTTTGCCCTTTAGGTTTTAAGTATAGAAATCCCTATTCCACCTTTTAGTTGAATATAATTAAACCTGTTAAAACCTTTTACCTTGCCTGTTGGTTTCTAGACTCTGGCCTAGTGGTGTGATGGGTGACAGTTGAGGCCAACTGCCATTCCTGTGTTAATCCAGTGGACTCTGGTCTCACTGTCTTGGTCCCGTCTCTCCTACAACCCAGTGTGTGTACCCACAACTATTTAGATTCATTGTAACATCCCTGGTGCCTCCATTATCTTTTTCACAGACCCGAACCAGAACAGAGGCTGTGTTACCTACTAGGCTCCAGATCCTCTAAGACAGTGATGGTTAAACTACAGTCCATGGGCCAGATGCAGCCCCCTGAAATGTTCTATCCAGCCAAGTGACATTATTCCTAATCTAATGAATCCAATGAGTAGGATATAATACAATGAAACTTCCAAAGAGTTGCCTTAGAAACAGACTGACAGATGAGCATTTCCTTTCCTTTGGCTCCCTCTTTAAAAAGTTTGCCCATCACTGCTCTAAGATATTTATTCTGAGTTTTGGAAACCATCAGATTTGTCAGTCTAATCTCAGTCTTGGTTTCTTTGGATGCCATCCTTTTATTAGATCTTGCCAGCATTTCCCACACCATCAATGAATGAACTAATTAGGTTTCATAAGAGGTGGTAATGCAGTGGACTTTGCATAATTCTCATCATAGTAAGGAAAGTAAACAGTAATACTTAGTGGTCTTGAGAGAGGAAGGGTTATAGTGGTCCTGTTCCTGCTATTCGAATTTAATAGATACAGAAAGAAGCAGTTTCCAGGAATGTAATTCTGGATTTTCTCCTGAACATTAAGTCATTTTTGTTTTCAAAAGGCTTTCCAAAATATGTGGTGATATCATTAATTAAAAAACCTGGAAGGCCTAAAAATTATGTATCCATATAATTGTCTGAAATTATTTTTAGTGCTAGAAACAAACCTAATATTTCCTTATAGTGACCTCATTTGCTACCATTTTCAATTTTCAATAGACTGACTCTCTATCGCTCTCAGTTTCTCTCTCTCTCTCAATGAATTGATGGAAGAGGGGAAAAACTTATATTCTTTTCCAAGTCATTGGCTTCATTACAAACTATAATGGACATTCACTTGTGGTGAAGGGATTAAAATATTACAAGCTTTGTTTTGAAATGGTGACACAGAAAAGGCTTCTGGAATCTTTCTGAGGTGGTTTGAGACTTTAGCCTGCCTGGTAACCACAGTTTCTAGACGGTAATGTAGTCTCACAATTTGGGAATTTCCAAAGTGAATGTTAACTGAGCACATTCATTTATGCAACACTGACTATTAGGGTTAGTGGTTTGCTTCCCAACAGGTGACAACATTTACTCCTGAATCAGCAGGTGGGGTAGAGTCAGATTTTGGGATTTGTCCATGAAGTTTTGAAATAGAAGCAAAAATCCAGCAAGAAAACACCTCTTGCTTTTTTAACTTATTCATTATTAAGACTAATTCATAAATGGAGACTAATATGGAGGTTTCAAAAAGAACTGAAGACAATTCTAGTTATTGTGACCAAGAAGAGGGATACTACACATTTTTCCTTTATCCCTATTAACTCTCAATTCTACCTTCCCAAAGAGAAATTATACACTATATGTAGAACAATTACAATGGAATCCAAAGGACTATTTTATTAAATGACTATACTTTCCCCTGCAAAAATATAATCAATTTTGCTGGGTAGTTGATTCTTGGTTGTAAACCTAGTTCCCTTGCTTTCCAGAATACCATATTCTATGCCTTCCAGTCCTTCAGTGTGAATGGAACCAGATTCTCTGTAATCCTGACTGTGGCTCCATAATAGATATCTGAATTGTTTCTTTTTAGCACTTTGTGGTATCTTTTCCTTGGTCTGGAAGCTCTTAAACTTGGATATAACATTCCTGGGCATTGCTATTTAGGGATTTAATGCAAGAGGTGATATGTGGATTCTTTCAATCTCTATTTTACTACTATATCAGGATAGTTTTCTTAGATAATTTCCTGTAGAATGATGTCCAGGATTTTTCTTTGGTCATGATTTTCAAGTAGTCCAATAATTCTTAAATTATCTCTCCAAGATCCATTTTCCAGGTCAGTTGTTTTATCAATAAGGTGTTTCATATTTTTTCAATTTTTTGTCATTCTTTTAATTTTGTTTTTTAGATTCTTGTTGCCTTGTGAAGTCATTTGCTTTCAGTTGTTCAATTCTAATTTTTAAAGACTGAATTTCATCCCTGACTTTTTGATTCTCTTTTTCCTTTTGATCTATTTTTCTTTGTAAGTCATTGTTTTTATCTTTTACTTTCTGTGCCTGATTTTAGAGCTGGTCAATTCTGGCTTTTAAACTCTATTTTGTAGTCTTAGGTTATGTGCCTCTGTTTCCAGATGACCTATTTTGCTTTTTAATTTAATTTAATTTTTTAATTTAATTTCCCAATTTTCTTCAACCTCTCTTAATTGTTTTTTTTAATTGTTTTTTTTTAGCTCTTCCAGAGCCTGAGTCCAATTCACTGGAGTTCCTGAGGTTTTGCTTGCTGTTTCTTGGTCCTCCTCTGTTCCATTTGTTATTTGTTCATTACCTAAATAGAAGCTGCCAATTGTAATATCTTTTTTCTTCTTCTATTGTTTACTCACACTTTTTCCTTCTTTCCTACTCCTTATGGGCTATATTCTTGTTCCTCTGTTTATTTGCTGTACCTATGAGTTTGAGCTCTTCTGCACTTATGGGGCTTCTTCTCTGTTCTGCTAGTAATCTGGATTAGGCAACTGAGCTGATCTGTTGAACTGATGTGCCCTGAGATGAAATCTTCCCAGCTGCTTGCAGAGACTGAAGGTGAAGGTGAAGGTGTAGAAGCTGAATGTAGTTACTCTCAGTCCTCCCCTTTGTTCCTCTCTGCCAGCCATCTCCCTGCCTGGTGCCCGGTCAGAGTCTTGAGCTTCCCATGGTGAAGGTATTCTCTTGCTGTTGTAGCCTTTACCCTAGGATCCTATAGTCCACCCAAGTCCTAACACAGGTCTAAGCTCAGTAGTTGGGGGAGAGATGTTGGATCTTTCCTTTATACCTGAGAATTTTACTTTATCTGCATACTTTTCAGGTCAAATCAAATAGGAAAGACCTGTGGCTCTGTATTGTTGTTGAGTTTGGCTTCCTATCTATTTTGAAGAGCTTATTTTTGCTTTTGGTGTGGAAAGTCACAGAGGATTCAGCTTCTTCTGCTTCTAGGCTGCCATCTTGACGCCACCTCTCCATAAGACTAGAATACAAAAATGTTGACAAGGTAAATATCTTATAAATTAATAGTGAGCAACACATATCCTTAGCACTCTCATTCAACATTTGTCAGTAGGTGTGTATAAACTGCCCCAGGGGCTAGGGCATGAAATCTACATAGGAATTCTTTTCCTTGCTGCAGAGAGTTTGTCACACCCTGGGATATTACAGAAATCTATGAAGTCTTTGAGTTTCTGTCCTCCTCAGTATCTGAGATGACACAAATTTTAAATCACTGCCTAAAGATATAAAATTAAATAACTCAGCAATATTCAAAACTCATGACTGCCATGTACATATAATTATAATACCACCAAAATTAATTTATAGATTTATTTCTCTATCAATAGAATTATCAAAGATATATTTTGTAGGACTAGATAAAATAATAATTCATTTTGAAGGACAAAATATCTTATGAAAGTGGTAATTTAAAAGTATGATATAGAATTATAACTTGCTCCCCCAAAACATATTATAATGTAGTAATCATAAAAAACATTTGATGATAGGTGAACAATAGAAAAATAGATTTAAGAAAGAAACAAGACAAGTAAGAGTAAGGAATATATAAGCTAAATAATCCAGTGTTCCATAAACATAAAAACATAAATTACTCAAGAAAGAATTTCCTATTTAAAAAGAATTTCTGGAAACTGGAAAGCAGTCTGGAAGGAATTAGGCCTAGACCAATATCTTACACTATATTCCATAATAAAAATGAATATGTGATTTGAATATCAAAGATTATACCATAAAAATGGAAGATGTGTAGATTGTATACCTTTCACAATTTTGAACAGGAGATGAAACCATAAACCTACAAGGCAGAGACAATAATAATACACGAAATAGATAATTTTGATTACTTTAAATTGAATAAGTATTGGATGAAAAAAAATAATGCATATAGGATAGTTAGTAAAGTAGAGGACTAGTGGGGGAAAAACTTTGTTTCAAATATTTCTGAGGTCTGATAATGAGGACTTACAGACAATTAATAGAAATATAGATGACCAAAAGACTTTTCCCAGTAGCTAAGTGGTCAAAAGATATAAATAAGCAATGTTCAAAAGCATTTTAAACAATTTTGAAATTAATACAAAATAAATACAAAGATATTTTAGGTGGAGCTAACAACTTTAGGATATCAGGAAAGGATTTAGTTAAGAGTTGGTACTTAAATTTAAGGCAGCTTGGTGGCACAGTGGATTCAAGTACCAGGTCTGAAGTCAGGAAGACATCTTTCTGAGTTAAAATTTAGCCTGACTTTTACTAGCTGTGTGACCTGAACAAGTCATTTAACTGTGTAACTCAGTTTTCTCATCTTTAAAGTGAGCGGGATAAGGAAATGGCAAACTACTCTAGTGTCTTTGCAAAGAGAATTCCAAATAAGTACTAGACATGAAGCTAGGAGAGATCTAACTTCTATCTCTCTGACCTTTACTAGTTGTGTGATCATGCTTAAATATTTCCTCTCTCTAAGTCTCAATTTTCTTACTTGAGGAAAGAATAACAATACTTACAGAATTTGCCACATAGGGTGGTTGTGAATAGCTAATTACATGTAACCTTAACAGTTAATGTCCATAATGTCTTTTTACAAACCTTAAAGCACTATATGTACTGCGTGTATTGTTATTATTTTTCAACAAATACATTATTGAAACGTTATATGAGTCAGTTTTCACATAGGCTTCCCTGATTATTTCAGATGGCTATTTTCCTTTCTGGTGGCTCTTCAATAGCCAGTGTTTGTGAGTTCATGTGAGTTTCCATCCTCCTCTAACCTAGAAAATGCTCATGCTCCATAAACAATTAAATGAACTAGAGGTTTCTCTTGAAAGAAATTGTCTATAAGATATTGGAGGTGTCAAGAAGAGAGAACAAGAGAGCTGACTTCAAGAATATGAAGCACTGTCACATAGAAGGGAGATTTGACTTGTTTTGTTTGACCCTATGGGGCAGAATTAGGCGTGATGGGTGAAAATTACACAGACATTTCTAAGTTTGATATTAGAAAAAATGTCCTAACAACTTAAGCGATCCAAAAGTGAAATAGGGTACCTTGAAAGGTAAAGTGTTCCCCCTTATTCAAAGTCTCAGAGAAAAACTTGAATAACTACCTGTTCTGGAGGGAGCTAATGGGGTGTTGAATTGGGATGTGGAAGGGGATCCCTTCTTATTCTTAGATTCTGAGGCTTTTATTCTGTTGTGGTTTTTTTTTTTGTTGGTGATAAATTATTCTATCCTCCTCTTTCTCTTCTCCTATTAGAAGATTTAACTCTTCCTCAGGGGGAAAAAATCCCATGTCCTTGCTAAGATGACTTCTCTGTTTTGGGGGGATTGCTCATCAGAGCACAAATTAACACTAACAAACACACACACACACACACACACACACACACACACACACACACACACACAGAGCTTTTCAGTAAACCTTCTGTTTGTCTGTAAAGAGCCGGAGGTAATTGATGCCCTCATACACACTGGAACCAAAACGGAACAACAGTGTTAACAGGGAACAGAAGGTTTTTTAAATTGTATTCTTCCACAGGATAGAAGTACTTTAATGCTCCCCAAATCTGCATTATTATTATTTGTTTATCTTTTGCACGGGAAGGTGACATGCTTATTTATTTTCAGGTCACTTCGGTCCTTTATGCACCAGACATTTTTCCCTTTTCCATTACTCCAACTTCAAGCCAAACAACAGAAGAGTTGAATCATAAAAGAATAGTCCAGAAACTTTTATTTGTTTGAACGAAATTCTTTCCATGTGTTCCAGCTTCCTCTTTTGCTCATTTTGGTCATGTGCTTTGCTTTAGTCATCTATCCCACACGCTGGAAGGCTAGCATCCTCCCCTTACCACTGATAGGTTTGGAGGTCTACAAGCAGTAACTGAAGCCTGCTGGACTTACCACATCCTTCAAAAAAATGTAATAGCTGCTTTAAGCTAAGAAGTTCCATTGGAATTTGAGAGGAAGAACAAAAAAATAAGCAAGGGGGAAAATTAGGCCGGTTTGGGATGGTAGTGTGCAATTTGATTGAAGAATAAAGAGATTTAGGAGAGGGAGCAAAAGAAAAAAATTAGGAGGCAGCTAGAGCCTACTAGGTTTGAATGATGGAGGATGCTGTGCCCAAAGGTCTGGCTGGACACCAAATAACTAAATATATATGGAGGGAAGATGTTCTGGCAGTGCATTATGGCAGTGCCTCTGATGAGAGTAAATAAACAAGTTCTTCTGAAGGGCTGAAATACAACTGGTCACGTGCCAGGTAACTTGTGGGCAACTTGAACTTTCAGAAGAGAACAGAGGCAGCCTTTATGGCCAAGAAAATTTACCTAGTACCTTGGTATCTAAAGACTTTGTCCAATGGCACATGGATTTTTCCTTTGGGCAATTCTTTCTACTCTAAACTCCTAAAATAATTAGCTTATACAATTTGGGGACCCTTGATTATATACCACATTATTATATCTTACCTTATAATGGAAATAGTAGTACATGGAATGTTAGGCAGCAAACTGGCCTTGGAGTACTGAAGGTCTGAATTCAAGTTCTACTTTTGACACATTTAGTTGTATGAACCTTGGTAAATCACTACATCTTTCTTTGCCCCTAGACAACTCTCTAAAACTGTTTCATTGCAAATGTCATTCTGTATTGGTAGACATATTTTTTTTTAATTTTCATTTTACCCAGAGTTCCTTTTACTACTGTCCCAGGTCCATTACCGTTCTTTTATTGGCTATAACATTTTTGGACCTTAAAAGTTAAACAAGGTAATATATTGAATACAGACTGCAATGTAATGTAATGTTCCCCTACATTTCTCCCAAAGTGGATGAAGATGGCAACTCCTACAATATATAGTCTGAGAGATTTGCTTGGGATCATTGAGAGATGAAGATAATTGCTCATGATTATACAGCTCGTGTCAGAGTGGGAGCTGAACTCAAATCTTCCTGACTTTAAAGCTAGTCCTCAATCCACAGTGCTATGCTGATATGGATCTCTACCCATATGCCTCTATTTCAAACTCCCAAACTCAAACTTTATCTGTGTATTTGTTTAGTTTGATATTATGTTATACAGCTATGAAGCTATTTTGATATGTTATAGCTATTTCAGCAATCATTAGTTATTTGCTGTATCAGGCATTCTGTAGATTCTGGCAAAACAAAAGAGTGCCCATCCTCAGACATCAAGAAGCTTACATCATCAGGAGTTGCTACACACATGTGGAGTTTTTTATGATTCTGTGTGTGTGTGTGTGTGTGTGTGTGTGTGTGTGTATGTAGGCTAGGTATGTGACCTATGATTTCAAAGGTATAGAAAACTCTCAGACAAAGTAGCTCCCTTGACCAATCCAATTTGGCACTGCTGTACCTTAGAGTATTAGAGAGTTGCCAAGAGCTCTGAGAAGTTATATGACTTACCCAAAGTCATAAAACTAGTATACTATATGTATAGCACTTGAATTTTGGTCTTTCTGATTTCGAGGTTTATGCTTGATCCACATTATCTTGCCACACAAATACACCTATACATCCAGACAACAAGGAGGGATAATAGACAGAAATTATGTTTTGGAGTCAGGTATATTTAAATTCAAATCATATTTAAGGCAGTTAGTAATTATGTGATCCTGGGCAAGTGATTTTAACCTTTCTCTGCCTTGGTATATAAAGATGAAGATAATAATATAATCTTTTTCACTGGATTGTTGTATCGACTGAGATAAATATAAGTAAAATCCTTGAACATTGTCTAAATGCTATATGAATTATGCATATGTATGGAGGTGGGGGAGGGAGAGAGAGAGAAAGAGAGACAGACAGACAGACAGACACAGACAGACAAACAGAGATAGAAAGGGGGCATTACATTTTAAAGCTAAAAACAACTATATTAAGACTTCTAATTCAAACTTGATTTATGTGACTTTTCTCTCTGCTAGAATGACAACTCCATGAGAGTAAGGACAATGAATCCCTATGGTACCTGGCCCAGTGTTTTGAACATAGTGTATTCAACAATTATAGGCTGATATATTGATGTTGATATATGACTCTAGTGTTGCCCAGTGCAGGCAGAATGAACAGGGAGGAAAAGGGTTTCACATTGCAAATGTTGACCTTTTGAAGTCCTTCTGAAAGTCCAACTTCTCAGAATTCTTAGCTGGAGCTTATGATTGGGCATGATTTCATTGGGAACTCCAGTGCACTTAGCTGGCTCAATTGCGCATTATGGGCACATACATAGTAGGGGCAAGCTTCCAAACCATTAATGCTTCTTTCCTTCCTTTGGGAGAGGATCATTTGGGTCATTGGTCTCTAAAGAACTTTTCCAACCCAGATTTTGATTTGCTGAAGGCAAGCAAATGGGAATTCTATTAGAAGCAAATGCACAGCCGAGGCATCCATGACGGCCCATTAACTGCTTGAGCCTTCACTCCTGTGTGTTTTATTCACCTCATAAAAGAAAAAAAAGCTTAGAACCTAGTAAAAAGAAAAATATATATGTGTATATCACAGAAGAGATGTGAGACTTAAGGCAGATATGCCACACACAGTGGGCTGTCTTCTCTGTAACCCTGAGCTTATTATCCAATATGTGAAGACAGCCTAGTTAGCTCTGTCTGTAAGTTGCATCAGACTTTTTTTCCCCCCAAATTCCAAGGAGTAAATGTTGCTTTTCCTCGTCTTCTGTATTCAGCTTGGAGTAGTGGAAAAGATATAGAGCTGGAAATCAGGAAACCTGGGGTCTAGTCCAGGCTTTGTCATTAATAATCTTTCTGACCTTTAGTAAGACAGATGAACTTCTGATTTTCAGTTATGTTCATTTGTAAAATAAGGAATTTGGAGGAGAGGTCTTTATGACTATTTTCTCATTTTCCTTATTAATATTTTAAAATTGATACCATTTGCTTTGACTTCTGAAATTTTCTCTCTTTACCTTCTCATGCAGCTGTGATATCTGAAACTTTGACTTTTATGAGAATTTGGCCTGGAAGACTTAATCCATGCAGTTTTAGACCTCCAATTCTGGGGTTGAGCTGCCCTGCTTGGTAAGTAAACATAAACTTACATGCCTTCAGTTCATGCTGTATATTTAGTTGGCCCCAGATAATCATGCTTCTTATGCATACAGCCACCCATTCTGGCCATCTTTCTTCCATTTGCTCTGCATAGCACAGATACTACCTGCCTAGATTCTCCTTAAGCCAACTTCTTAGACTGGGAGTTATAATCAAATTGATATTACCATTTTTTGAGGACAATGAATTTCAATTTACTCTGTTCTCCATATGTGTGATTTCCCAGCCCAAATGCCTTTTTCTACTCACTTTTCTACCACTGATGTTTCCCCACATCTATTAGAACATAAACTTCTTGAGGGATTGCCTTGTGTTTCTATGTGTAACCCTAGGTTTCTGAATAATATTTACTTCATAGAGTTTAATAAAAATGCTTTTAATTCTTTCACTCATTCCCTTTCCCTACCTAGTTAGCCTTACAAGATTTTAAAGGAATGAGAAAATAAAGCAATTGAACAAAGCAATAGATACCCAATAGATATTTAATGCCTACTATGTTCCAAGCACTGTGTTCAGTTCTAGCAATACAAAGAAAGGTAAAAGACAGTCTTTGCCCTTGCTGAGCAACAATGTAATAGGGGAGACAACATGAAAATGACTATGTACAAAGTGTTTACAGAATAAGCTGTAAATAATCAACAGAAGGAAGCACAAGAATTAAGAGGGATCACAAAAGGTTTCCTATAGAAGGCAGGCTTTTGTGTGGCACTCAAAGCAAAATAGGGAATTCTGGAGCCAGAGATGAGTTGACTAGAATATGGGGTAGTTATTAGTTAGGTTTAAGAAGTCTGGAAAGGGGAAGTTGGGCACAGATTATGAATAGTTTTTAATGCAGAACAGGGAGGTTTATAGTTAATCCTGGAGGTGAGGGTCATTCAAGAGTATTGAATAGGGAAACTGCCTTTAGGAATATTACCCTGACAGCTAAGAGGAGGATGGAGAGGAATGGGGAGAAACTTGATGCAGCCCATTCAACTGGTGAGCTATTTAAATAATCCATGTGTGAGGTGATAAGGGTGCTGGATTGCAGCTGTGTAAGAAAAGGGGGTATATACAAGAGATGTTATGAAGGTAAAATTGACAGATTCCGGTCATAGATTGGTTCTAGAAGTTGTGAGAGAGTGAGTAGTCAAATATAATACTTGGGTCTCAGCAATAATAAGGAAGTTTGGAATGGAGGAAACTTGCAAGCAGGGAAAGACAATGAATTCATTTTGGGACATGTTGGGTTTTAAATGTTTATAGAATATCTAATTTAAGATGTCTAATAGGCATTTGGAGATTTGAGACTGGAGGCTGGCTGAGAGGTTAGAGCTCAATAATTAGTTTGGAGAATCATATAGAGATGTCAGAACAAAACAGCATAAAAATGATTGATTCTGCTTTCCTGAAGATCTGGTAGCTAGATAAGGAATATAGAGAACTCCCTTCGTTCATTCGTTCGTTCGTTTGTTCCTTCCTTCCTTCCTTCCTTCCTTCCTTCCTTCCTTCCTTCCTTCCTTCCTTC
>NC_058131.1:126169987-126342715 GCF_016433145.1 Gracilinanus agilis | reverse complement strand
TCTTTCTTTCTTTCTTTCTTCCTTTCTTTCTTTCTTTCCTCTTCTTTTTCTCCCTCCCTTCCATCCTTTCTACTTTCTGACTAAATGGTTGTCTAGTGGAATCTAGGTGGCAGAATCCTGGTCTTAGAGTCAGGAAGATCTGAATTCAAATTCGAACTCAGATATTTTCTAGCTGTGTGATCCCAAATAAGTCACTTCACCTTTGTCTCAATTTCCTTATCTATAAAAATAGCCATAATAAGAGCCCCTTACCCAACCTCCCAGGGTGGTTGTTGGGACTAAATAAGATTGTATTTGTAAAGTCCTTTGCAAACTTCAAACTTTAAAGTTCTAAATAAGTGGTTTTTTTAAAGTTGTTGTTGTTATAGAGTTCTTTTTTCTAATTTTATTTTATATAATTTTATTGACTTACTGGACAATCCAAGTTCCTTGACATGAATCTTGTTTCATTCTTTGAATTTATATCCCCAATATTTGGCACATAGCAGTTGGCACTTAATAAATGCTTGTTGCTTGCTTCATCCATTAAAATTAATGAAAGGATTAATGAACACTTTCATTGCATTCAAAAAAGAGAGACTTTTGTTCAAAGTTGTCTTTAAATTCCCTGGGTCTAAATGAAGTAAAAAATTGGCATTTTTTGCTAATGTCCTTTATTCATTCAATAAATATATAGGTACCATTTATTATTGTACAGAGGACTGTGCTAGCTTGAAAAGGTAGAAAGATATGAGATCCTTAACTCTTTCATCCTTTAGGAGTCTACAGAATAATAAGAGAAATAATACAATTTAGCTTTTTTCTGCAGTTGACTTGGTTGCTTTGCAAATAGGCCAGTTTCTATAATAGGGTCTTGACAGAAGCATTTTCAGGGATTTGCAGTTACTTAAAATAGGTACTCTTTCCTGTGATGCAGTTCAAAATTTCTTTTTGCCTCAGTAAATGATCTTAATGAAGAGCTAGAGCCAAAAAAATTATCAATTGGTGACTAACCTTCTGGCAGAGAGCTCCTTTGCTTTTACAGAAGCTTATTATCAGATATGTACTTAATTCTTGGTATGCTTGGTTCTGAGCAAAGCTTCAAGAAGCCATGGTCACCTCCAAGATATGTTATAGTATTAGACAAGAACTTAAGTCCAGGACTGAAAATGAAGATCTTCACCTTCAATGGCATTAGAGTAGTATTTTTATGGTTCTCTTGAATTTTGTATTTGGACATCAAATTTTCCATTGAGTTTTGGTCTTTTCTTTAGGAATGCTTGGGAATTTTCTTTTTTGTTAAATACCCATACTTTCCACTTAAAGTATATAGTCAGTTTTGATGGATAGGTGATTCTTGGTTGTTGACTCAATTCTCTTGCTTTCCTGAATATAATATTCCAAGCCTTTTGGTCCTGTAGTATGGAGTCTGCCAGATCCTGTGCTGCCCAGGCTCCATGCTCTTCAACTGTGGGTCCCAAGTCTCACTGCCAAAGCCTTGCACTGCCCTCAGAAGTACATCTGTGGTGCTCTCAGTCAGCCCCCAAGAATTTAGAGATTGCCTCGGCCCTTGTTCTGATTCTGCTGAGATAGGTGGTGTGGGGAGGGGGTGACCAGTTTGCACTTTGATAAGTGTAATTTCGTCCCCTTATAGCATAGAAATCCCCAAACATTGGCTATTTCCAAGTGTGTGTACAATGGGAGATTCCTTTTACTCATATGATTTTGATTTCTATTCCTTTTTTTAAACCCTTACCTTCTGTCTTGGAGCCAATACAAAGTATTGGCTCCAAGGCAGAAGAGTGGTAAGGGTAGGCAATGGGGGGTCAAGTGACTTGCCCAAGGTCACACAGCTGGGAAGTGTCTGAGACCAGATTTGAACCTAGGACTTCCCATCTCTAGGCCTGGCTCTCAATCCACTGAGCTACCCAGCTGCCCTCGATTTCTGTTCTTTTGAGACACTCTGCATTATCAGTTGGAAGGAGATTCAGAAAGCTCCTGTTACTCTGCTGCCATCTTAGATCCTCCCTAAGCTCGTTATAGAGTTCTAATGGATTTGTTTCAGACTATTCCTTCTCTCAAATAGACATGTTAACTAGAGGTAGCCTTTCAGGTGCCACAAATGATGACAGCATCCCTGCACATTCTAAAAATAGACATTTAAACATTCAGTCTGTGCTTAAAGATTTCCATTGAAAGAAAGGTATCACCTCCCAAGTCGACTTTTTTCATAATTCTAATTGTTAGCAAAATATATTTTTCTTCCTTACATCAAACCTGAGTTTGCTTCATAACAATTTCTACTCATTAGTTCTAGGCATACCCTTTGTGAGCAGATATATCAAGTGTACTATCTCTTCCATGTGGCAGATCTTCAAATGCTTAATATTGCTGTCATGTTCCTCACCCTCATCTTCTGATTAATATTTAATTACAATACTATTGTGATAATTGGATTAAATCTACACTACTTAATCACCAAAGGTGAGAGCACCTTCCAATTCTGGGAGGTCCTAACCCATGTGTGCTAGAGTGAGTAACGAATCAGAATTGATGCAATGCCCCCTATGCTTTCTATGAGAAAGCATCTATTGTGATTGGACACCAAGGCTAAGGGAAGGCACTGGAAGTGACATATATGTGAGCCCTTCCAAAGAGGAGGGAGTGAGGCTGCCACTGGTGTGGTGAAGGAGACCTGAGGGAGCTTCGCTGGTTTGTGCCTGAGACTGTTCCATGTGGTGAGTTGCTGGTTCATGACTGAGACTGTTCCATGTGGTGAGTTTAAAGACTGAATCTTCCTGAACTTCTATTGGGAAACTTCCATTTATAGACTCTGTGAGTAGAGTTTGCTCCATTTACCTCCGGGCCTCAGGCCCTTTAACCCTCGGATGAGGGTTAAGATATACCTGGACTAATCATTGAGATAGGTTCTTAATGTCTTTCTCTCTCTTTTCTCTCATGTAAATAAATTTACATAAAAGTCAATTTTGATTTGAGATTATTCTTAATTGAGGATTGATAATAGTTCAATCCTCTGGCCACCACCTTTTAATATATTGAACCCATAACACCCGTTTTCCCCCCTTACACTATCTAACATTAATATATCCCTTACTATGTAACAGACATAATGCTAAGGATTTTAAAAGGTATTATCTATCCCCCAACAACTCTGTGGGGAGGGTGCTATTATTATTATCATTTTATAAAGAAATTGAGGCAATAGAGATTTAGTTACTTACCTAATGAGACCTAATAAATCTATGAAGCTGGTTCTACTCATTTCACTCTGCATTACTCTACACAAGTCTCCCCAAATGCTGCTGAATCCACTCTTTGCATCATTTTTCATAACAAAATCATACTCCACTGCATTGTAATTTTGTCCCTTTTAAATAATCTCTGGCTATTTTTGTAAGTTTTTGTTTCCCAGCTAATTTCTCTTGTATTTGGATCACAGAATTAAAAATAGTCATCTTCATTTCTAATATAAACCTAGGGAAAATATCTTTCTAAACATTTTTTGTACATGTAACTTTCATAATAAATTCAGTAGTAACATACTTTCCAGGCTGTTTTGAAAGTAGGAAAACATTCAAAGTATGTTGATAATATATTTTATCCATTTGAAAATGTCAATTCATTATAATTCAATAAATATTTATTGAATGCTAACTGTATCCAAGGTAACATATTAGTGCTAGGATGAAAAAAATATGAGACAGTCCCTCCCACAAGGGGATTACATCTTAATGGGAAGGGGGATGGGGAGGGGGGAATAAAACAGACAATTTCTGCACAGAAGTAAGGGTAAAATGATTGAAGAGAAAGTATACTAGCCAGGGAGGCAAAGTGAGTTGGAAAGTTCAGGGAAAGTTTTATATATGACACATTATCTGGGCTGAGCCTCATAGGGAGACAAGATTTCTGAGAAGTGATGATAAGAAGGGCATGTACGAATGTGGGAAATTAAATATCAAATTTGGGGAAGAGTTAGTGGCTATGAAATGTGAGGGAAATCTTTAAAAGTTTATTGATGGGCACTGGTTTTTCAGAGATTAATATTGATTAACTAATGATGATCTGGTGATGCATGACTTAATCTAACAGTGCCACAACTAAGAGTTTAAGTTCCTTGAAGGTAGGCTCATATCTTCAAAATTTATTTTTTTAATCTGACCTTCTTAATCTATATTGTCTAATATAGTTATCTGTGAAAAACAGATTATTGTTAATTAAGTCCTTCTTAAGAGAATGAATGGCTAAATCAACATGGTTTGGAGCAATTTTTTTGCTTAGCATCATTATCCATATTTTAAATAGTTTTAACAAAGCTTCTGATATGTGTGCCATTTAAAAATATAGAAAGCTGCCATGGAAATAATAAACAAAAGGGTTATTGTAACTTTTCAAAACTCCTCGTGGTTAAGAAATGGCAAAGATGCTTAAGAATGAATGAGAATTAAGTGGTGATAATGATGATGATCATCATTGTGTTATTGAATGGCACAAAAGGAGCCATTGAGGTTTTTTTTTTTTCCTTTTTTAGTAGATATCCCCTTCCATTGTCAGGCTTAGAGAAGGTGGCGTCAAGTTAAAGTACTCCTATCCATACTTATCAGTAAATCGATGGACCAGGAAGAACCTTAATATACTATCTTATCTATGACTCAAATGTAAATCACACAGTAACTATGTACCTTTAGGTCTTTGTCACAACTAAATCTATAATCCTGTAATCCCTCCTGCCAAGACATTTGTTATATCTTTCCTTAATTCTATACCCATTAGACAGCTGGCTTGCAGGACTTCTGGATAATGGACAATATTCTCATGCTCTCTCAGTCAGCAGAGGAATGAAGCAATGTGCTTGCTCCCATGTTTTTTAGCATAATGTTTTCAGCTACTTCAGACTCCTTCAGTGAGGAGGAGGACATTTGCATCAAAGTCAACTATTACACTGAGGGTAATTTACTTGAGGTAAAAAGCCAAGACTAAAGAAGGAGTGCAATTGGTGCATAACTTTCTGTTTCCAGATAATTATGAGCTCAATGCAGCCTCTGATACTGAAATGCCGCAGCTCATGGATCAATTCTCTGCAACTTGTACTCATTTTGACCTGACAATGAACATGGAGAAAACGGAGCTTCTTTACTGGCAACACTGCACCATCCATACATGGAACCATCAGTTACAGCAAATGAAGAAATTCTAAATGCTCTGAATAAGTTCATTTACCTTGGTGGTCTATTTTCTAGGCATTGATAATGAGGTTGATACACACATTCGCAGAATTAGTTCAGTGTTTGGGAGGCTCTGAAGGAAAGGCTGCTTACCAAAGTAATGTCTACAAAGCTCTTGTGCTGGCCTCATTGTGATATGCTGATGAAACCAGGACAATTACCTAATGCTGTGCTAGGAAACGGGATCCCTTCTCTTCAAATTGTTTTAGGAAGATTCTGAATATCACCCGGCAAGAAAAGGCACCAGACGTTGAGATCTTTCCTAGAGCTGAATTGACGACCATTCAAAGTCTACTGCAGAAAGCACATCTCCAATGGCCACGTTATTCGAATGCCGACTGTATATTTGCCTAAAAGACTATTTTATAAGAACTCACCCAAAGCCAGTGCTCACGTGGAAGTTAGAAGAAGAGCTACAGAGATATTCTCAAGGTCTCTCTGAAGAACTTGAGAATCGTGAGACATGTGAGATGCCACTGGCACATGACTGTCCCGCATTGCATGATCTCATCAAAGAAGGCAACGTAGAACTGCAATAGCTCAAAAGAAATGTGAGATGCACTAATTTAGAGCCATCTGACATCTCCTTCCCAGATAGTCATATGGGATACCTGGGTCTGATCAGCCACAACATACTGTATGTTGACCTGACATGCTGATGTCATTTTGGTCCCCTTCATGTAGGAAGGACAGTGGCCACATCCTTCCAACTTTCCGGAAATCCCTATTCTCTTTCTGAATTTAGCTTTTGTGTTATTTCTTTGTCAAAAAAAGACACAGTGCTATTCCGAAGAGATACTCTGTCAGAATACCATACTATTTCACTAATCTTGAATGAAATGTGACTAAAAAAATCTTAGTCAACTTTAGATAACAATTATTGTTATATGAAGTTCAGCTTAGGTCTGCTGAAACCTATAACAACCCTGAGCAGAGATATTTATAGAAGGCCTGGGAAAGACATATAAAAAAGCCCCTTTCCACCTCAATGTGCATGTATGGGGGCTATTGCAGATAATGTCTTAAGGTCATTTCTAGCCTTATGATCTATGATTTGATTTCATTCTATAAGAATCATATGATTTGAGGCTCAGAGTCAGAAAGGATACTGGATATCATCTGTCCCTTCATTTTTCTGTGTGCAGATATTGAAACTGAGGAGTTAAATGACTTGCCCAAGGTCACATAGTAGTAAATAAAGATGAGATTCTAATCCATGATTTCTGACTACACACCCTGATCTTTCCATGTACCTATAAACATGTATAGGTCTATGAACATGCATACAATAATTTTTATTTTAGTTGGAAAAGGTCACTGGATATTTCTTGTAGGTAAAAAATATTTTTGACCTAATGATTTTTAAATAATCACACTAATAAGCCTCTTCTTCAGTATACTGAGCTGAAAGTCTAATTCACGTCCCTGCAGTGAGTTATTGCACACAAGAGTTGACAAACACATATACCAATCATGTGTTTTCCAAATGAAAATAAAATCCAAATGCATCCTCTCATCAAAAAGGACAGAATGGATTCTCTCCTAAAAATGGTAAAGAAAGTTCTATTTAAATCCTGCAGTCCTTATATATTGTCCACCCTTTTGAAAAATTGCACAATGAATCTAAATTAATTTTCTTTTAGGTAAACTGTGCACTGGCTCATTATATCTCATTTTTAAGAATAAAATATGAAGATATTAAGATGATTAAGCCCAGCTGTAGTCAATGGAAATGGAAACGGGTAAAATAGGCATCAGTAATACTAGGGACATTTTTGGTATTCAATAAATAATATGCTTTCAGATGAGATCCGAAATGTTATATGTCTGACTGGAGGAAAATCAAAAACACTGACTGTGGTAAAATACATTTGCATGGAAGCGTTTTATTTATTTCAGACCACTGGTTAGACACAACTCAATGTAACTAACCTCAAGGGTATGTGCTTTCCTAAACATTTCAGCTTCAAAAAGGCACAGCCTGAGGAAAGGCTTAGAAGGAAGCACTTTCCAAATACTTTCTTGAAGTTTTGATATTACTGAAATAGTCTGCACAAAATATTCTCCCATTTGTGATAGACTCTCAGTGGAAATATCTTGAGACAGCTACCAATATGACTTATAATCCCCACTGGGTTATCATTATTTTTCACCACACCTTCAACCCCTTGTTATTTTCTCTTCATTATGCCTTGAGCATTTGGTTTCACGTTTTTCTGTTGCCAGTACCATTACATAAACAGAGCTGTAAAAAATATCTATTGTCTGGAAATCTCCTTTCATCAATGGAAGGGCAAATAGCTTACATAAAAGTATGCCAGCAGATACAAAATCTTTACATGAAAATATCACATAACAGTGTGATATTCTGAGTGTGTGGGTGGGACGATGACTTTCTTTTATGTTTGTAAACCGCTACAGGAAATGCTACCACCCCTTGGTTATGCAATTAGAGCCAAGGCCAACCAAATCTTTAGGTTCAATTTACAATGGCTGTCTTCATGGCAAATATAGTAAAGAAACCATTTAAGATTCAGAACTTTCTTTGAATAAAAAAATCTAATGTTTTCCTTTTACATAAAATTAAGAAATAATTTCACCATCCCACCTGTCAGGATTAAGCTTTATTTTCATTGAGGTTGGAGAAGAGGGGAACTCTTGTTATTAAAAAAAATCACACACACACATATATGCATATATATGAAACTATTATTACTATAATTATTTTGGAACTAGGAGGGTTTTTAAAATTTTTAAACTTAATTAATTTAGAATATCCTTCCATGGTTACATGATTCATGTTCTTTCCCTCCTCTCCTCCCTTCCCCCTCCCAGAGCTGACAAGCAATTCCACTGGGTTTTACTTGTATCATTTATCAAAACCTATTTCCATATTATCACTATTTACAATAGAGTGATCATTTAAAGTCAACATTCCCAATCATATTTCCCCCTTACATCTTCCCCATGTGAGACAAAAGACAAGGCCGATAGAACAAGGACTTGCCCTAGAAGCTTATCTAGATTTTATTAAAATGTTTGCCAACTCTCTCATGTCATCCTTGTGTCAAAGATAACAGATATGGACTAGATGATAGAATTGAATGAGTTCAGAACTGATTGAATAACCAAATACAGTTCAATATTAACTTGGAGGAAGTATCCTGTGAAACATCCCAGAAATAATCTTTTGATTGTGTAATTTAATATTTTTCAGAACAGCTAGGTGAAGAGTGCTGGACATGGAGTCAGAAAGACTCATCTTTCAGAGTTTAAATCTAGCCTCAGACACTTACTAGCTGTGTGACCCTGGGCAAGTCCCTTAGCCATGTTTGCTTCAGTTTCTCCATTTATAAAATGAACTGGAGAAGACAATGACAAACTATTTCAATATCTTTGCCAAGAAAACCCCAAACAAGGTCATGTAGAGTGGGACATGACTGAAAAATAACTCAAAAATCAATTTAACGTCAAAACATCATTAACTAGTTTTATGAAGGTACATGTAGCATGTTTATCACATTTGCAGGTGACACAAAGTTGGAAGGGGGAGCTAATATAATTACAAGAAAATATAGCTGTTAAGATGACAAAATCTTCCTTTCATTAGAGACTCAGTATATGAGCCTAAGGGGAAAATGTGGCACTTCTTTCAAAAGACTATTTCTGTGAACATAGAACAAGAAAGAATAGCTTTAAACTGCAGTGCAATTGATTTTGATTCATTGGGGGGAAATAATTTCTTGACAATAAAGGTTATTATATAAAAGGGGAAATAAAGTTGCCTTATGTAGGGCTCTCTTGAAAACTGGGCAGATTCTTATTTGGCTAAGTAAGTTCATCTGTAAACTTACTTGAAGACCAGATAGACTGTGGCATCAGTCCCAGAGCCTCAGAACTCTGGGGCTTGAGGAATTGTCCCTTGCATTCTGGATCAAGTTGATGCACCATTGAATTTAGGGTTTTAGATTGAAGGGGATTTCAAGGGCTATCAAATTCAACCCCATTGTTTTAGAGATGAGGAAACAGAGACCCAGAAAGATTAAATGATGTCCTGAATAAAAAAGGTATCTGTTGTCAGTCCCAATTCAGTTCTCATTTCTTTTCTTTGAGCTTCATGCATCTGATTGGTGACTCTCCCCTGGATGCACTAACTGCCCAGAGTGTGAGATTATTATTTAAAGAAGATTCCCTATTTATTTGAATAAAACATCCAGTTAATATATTAATGAGAAATAAACCCTCTTGCACATTAAAAAAATACAGGATATAAGTGGGAGAGACAGAATTTGATTTCGGGTATTTGGATTTTAGAAGTCATTGTTCTTTTCCACTGTATCATACATTTCTTTTTTTTTTTTTTCTTTTTTTTTTTTTACCCTTGTACTTCGGTGTATTGTCTCATAGGTGGAAGATTGGTAAGGGTGGGCAATGGGGGTCAAGTGACTTGCCCAGGGTCACACAGCTGGTAAGTGGCTGAGGCCAGGTTTGAACCTAGGACCTCCTGTCTCTAGGCCTGACTCTCACTCCACTGAGCTACCCAGCTGCCCCTCATACATTTCTTTTGAATTTTACATATATAGGAGAGCAGAATCTGTTACCTTATCACTTAAATCAGTTTAGCACCACAATTTATATATGTAGAGAGGGGGAAGAGAAAAGAGAACATGATAAGAGACCCCCCCCCACACTCTTTTCTCATTTGTACTGATCCTTAAAAAGTCTGTGACTCCTCTCCTTGCCAGATCCTGTCATTCCATTTGTCCTTGATCCTGTATCTTCTCTTCATTTCTGAGATCTTTTTTGGATCCTTTTCTTACTCTCCTTTTTTTCCCCTCTGTCTTCCCCTCTTTATTTTTTCTCCTATCTTCTCTCCTCCATTATATTATTATTATCATCTCCAGCTTCTTGATATTCCATAATTTCATTGCTCCCTAGAAGTATATTAATATATTTTCACTTGACTCTGGCCTTTCCTCAAGCCATCAGCCTATTCCCTATGCATGCTTGTACCCCAGAATGTTGTTTCTTACCCTTTTCTCTCTCTTGCAGTCTATATACTATCTAAATTGGACCGCTATTGGCTGTTCCCTATATTATCTTCCATCTTCTGCCTTTGTGTATTCATCCAAGACTGGATGGATGTGGCTGGAGTGTGTTGTTCCTCCTCTTTACCCCTTAGAATGCTCAGAATTTTTCAAGTCTTATTTCAGGTTCCTCATGAAACCCTTGAAGATTCTCTCAGTTGTTAATACACCTTCCCTCTTCAGATCACCATATATCTTTTTGCTTATGTGCATATGTGATAAGATATTTTTGGGTAGGGAGTGTGTGTGTGCTTGTGTAAATATGTGCATGTGTATAGCACCCCCCCTTCCTCTCCCTCTCTTATCTGTCTCACAAAGGGCAATATATGAACTCTGGTCTCCTGCTTTACCATTCCTTTCCTTATCAATTCTACCAAACTACCTTTCATAAAGACTTTGCACAGAGTAGATGCTTAAAAATATTTCATTTTGTTTTCTGGTTTTTAAATAGTCTTTTTGGATTGCTTGCATAATTGGGTTAGCTCTGTCACATCTGTGTAAAGTAAGCAGGCTGGGGGAATTGGCAGTTTTTCCCATAGTAGAATCCAATTTTCCAAAGATATGGCCTATGTATTCATGAGATGATCAAAATGAAGGGATGATTTAAAGGAATTATTTGGGTGATTGTGAGGTTTTGTTGGAAATGTCTGGATTTTATTTTGAAGCTGCCTTTTGTTTTGTTATAGTCGAAGAAGATACATCATGAGAAAGTGGACAATGAGCAAAGCTTTTTAATGTTTCTATAGCTAAGTGGAATTATAAACCTAAAATTTCCCATTCTCCTCTTATTCGAATGAGCAGTTTATGTAAAAAAAGTGTTTTTCCCCCTCATAGAATAATTGTGATAACTGAGTGGAAGGGAATGCAAAAATTCTAACATATATGGCTTTTTATAGTTTTGCTTATTTAGATCAAGCTAGTGAAGATCTGATCTATCTCTTTTTCAGTTCGTGTTATTAACTTAACTGCAGGAGATTTCTGATAGAAAGCTTTTCCCCACAGGACTGGAATTATTCAGACAGATTTTCCATACTAACCAAATTCAAGTAGTTGCTAAACTCTGCTTTTCCCTTTAGTGCTCACAAGATTTCACAAGGATTTACACTGGAATAACAATAATGACAACTAGAATTTTTATAGTGCTTTAAAGTTTACAAAATACTTTGTATACTCTTATCTTCCCTTAGTCTTGCAACAATCCTGTAGCTACTGCCTAAAGTTAATATTATCAATTCCTTTTACAGATGAAAAAACTTAGGCTTAAAGCAGATAAGTGACTTGTTTATGGTCACACAGCTGGTATGAAAGCCGGAATATAAATATGGGCCTTTCTGACTCCCATCCAGTACCCTAACCATTAAACCATACTGCCTCTCCAAGTAATGAGGTATTTAAGTATTGCTCCCAAGTGACTTTTGCAATTCAGCAAATCCTATTTACAAATTTGCTGCCTAATACTTGCAGGGTGAAAAATGGAAATGTGTCATCACCAATCCCTCATTTCAACACAGAGTATAGTTGGATTTTTTTTTTCAGAGTTGCTCGGTGTAATTCATGTCTTCTCAAAAGAGAGGAGAAAATAAATCTTTTGACAATGTGATGTACATGTGGGACCATCTTAACAAAAATCTGACTATGAAGAAAATTTGTGGTTTCCTCAAAGGCAGGTTAATACATCCTTGGGGAAGTACCACTATATGATGACATTCCTACCTGACCACCCCATTTAAAGAGTCTTCCCTTTAGGTCCTCATTGATTTTCTGTGATTGTAACTTATTTGTTTTCTCCAAATGGAGCTCTTGGTTGGTTGGAAATCTGGGCCCAAATTTTCTTTATTACTAGTAAAATTGTCTTTTCCAACTTCTTGGCAACTGCCTACAGGCTTGATGATGTGTCATGTGGCTGCCCCCTTGCACTGGCTGAGCTCAGATCATATGTCAATCAAAGGAAGTGTACAAAATGTGGTCTAACCACAAGAGAGATTTCCAAGACAGAGAATCATAAATAGAGATGCTATAGCTTGGAATGCCAAAATATCCACACCATCTGTGAATACACTGTTTGCCAAAGAAAAATAAATGTGAAACCCCAGTTTTCTTTTTGAACTTCCATTTTGAAATTAGCTTTATTTTGGAACTATTTAGTGACAAAATACGTTTTTTTTTTTCTAAAAGGAAAATCGTGATAATTATTGTTATGATAGTTCCCCATGTGATAACTTCCTTAGTGATTATAGTTCTACTTTGGTTTTAAAGTCATTTTAACCTATAATACACAGAGCCTCTTTACACCCCCTCTGTGTAGAATAATGTGAATAGGAGAGAGGTGAACAGAGCAGTTAAAATAAAATAATCATCACCTTCCCCCTGAATTTCTTTAAACTGTGGTTTCAAATGTGACATATCATAAGGACAATTAAACTTTTTTTTAGGTGGTAGATTATTTGAGTAGATAGAAATAATAAACACTGGATGTTAAATTCCTCTAAATAGAGACTGAAATGTGGAATCATCCAGTAACGCTTTCTACCATTCTGGCCCAGGTTTATTAATTCTCATGCAATTCTGATTATACCTCTTCTTTCCTTGATTGATGGTGTAAGATTTAAATTAGTATCCAATAACTCCAAGTATTATATTTTATAAAGTTTATTAATAATCACTTGAAATAGAAAGAAAATAAACTAAAAGAAATAGAAGTTCGAACCTAATTATCTAACAAAAGGTAAACCCACATGTGTAGATTCTCCTGGCTGGCATAAAGCCCACTTTCCCAGTCGCAATCAGGGGATAGAGAGAGGGGCAGGGTTGCAAAAAACTTTATCTCCAAAACATGAGTATGTAACATGAGAAAGAAAGTGGGATGCTGGGATTTAGAGTCCTGGAGAGAGAATTCAAATTATACAGTGGGGAAAGGGGAAGAAAGGGTAGATAAGAATGAGCAGTTGAATGGTGAAAAAAAAGTTCTGGCTTTCTAGTGAAAAGATTTAGATTCAGTTCTGGCATCTGCTATTTGTTATACATTGATTTTGGGCAAGTCATTAATTTCAGGTTTTTCTACTATAAAGTGAGGGAATTGAACTAGATAGTCTCTAATGTTGTGAGGAAGATTAGTTGACCCTTGAACTTTAACTCAACAATCCTATGACCATGGAAATAATTTTGGGAATCAAACTTTATAGCTCTCACACAGACAAATGTGAAAAAAATGAATGGACATTCCAGTATGGTTGGTATCCACTCAAAAAATAGAGCAATTAAAATCTAGCCACCACGAGAAAGATTGGGTGCAGAGTTTATTTGTCTTTCTTATTTTCTAAAAATGTCTTGAACTGCCAATAAAAATGCTTAAGTGAACTTGCTAACCACTATATGTTAGGTCCAGTTTCATAGAACATTATTGAGATATAGTTAGATAATATGGAGGATATATTATTTCCCATCTATTCTTGTCTTAGACTTCATGATCCCCAGAAACATATCGTCTTGCAAGATCACACAGAGTCTGAAACTCACATCTCCTTGGTACCATTTGCCACTGTGGCCCCTTCTTTTCTCAAGCTGAAAAGGGTGTAGGGAGGACATCAAACAACTCCTCCTATACTCTCCATTTAAGAAGGGTGTCCAGGGCAATAATCTCATGATTTCCCTCTGAGGCTGCTGCACTTAATTATGCCCCCTTCCTGCTTTCAGTATTTTCCAAATCAAAAGATCATTCCTTGCCCACTATTCCTGTATTTGTACTGACTCCCCTCCCCTACCTTTAAAATCCTTAAGGGCAAGAACTGCCTTTGCTTTCGAATTAGTATTATTTTCACCAACACTTAGCATGGCATTGGGCAGTCAGTCAATAACCATTTATTAAGTACTTAGCATGTTCCTGGCACAGCTAAATGCTAGGAATACAAAGAAAAGCAAAGACAGCTTCTGCCCTTGAAGAATTTAGTCTAATAAGGGAGGCAATATTCAAACAACTATGTACAAATAAGCTATAAACAGGATAAACTGGAAATAACCAACAGAGAATTAAGAGAAATTCGGCAAAGAAAAAGTACTTAATGGTTTTTCATTCTTTCATTAATTCATTCATATACTCTGATCCGAACACAGAATTCCAGAGGGAGTTTGAACAAGGCAGACATTTAACTAGCTGTATGTCAGTGATAGGTCAAACAACACAAAGCCTGGTCCATAAAGTTTTCCTTGCACAGTATACTCCATCTCCCAAGTTCATGGTTTTTCACTGGTTATGACTTACACCTGAATTGCTTTTCCTTCTCATTTTGACCTTCTGGCTCTTTGTCTTAAAGTCTCAGAATCTCACCTTCCATAAGTAATATTTCCCAGGCCACACTGATGGTAATGCTTTTCTTCTGAGGTTATTTCCAATTATCCTGTAAATTTCTTGGTTTGTAGTTTTTTTCTATATTATCTTCCCTCATTATATCATGAGCTTCCAGAACCTTTTTTTGCCTTTCTTTATGTACTCAAAGTTTAGCACAATGTTTGAACTAGTAAGCATTTAATAAATGCTTATTGTATTTATTTGATTTTGACAGAGAGAGAATAGTATTGAGTGAATATCATCCCCTTTGTCATTTCCTTCTTCTTATTTGGTACTTAGACTACTAGGTAGGGGGTATTTCTTTTCTTTTCTGTGAAGGAATGCTTACGGACTAGCTTACTATGAGAGTATATCTGCTAAACCTGGGAAAGTTACAGAGATGTAAACACTCCTAACAATTCCAGGAATCTATGGAAAGATCTGGTTCTTTGCTGCCTCTGTTTAAGAGGAGCCTAACCCACCAACTGGAGAAGAGGACACAGGAAGGTCATTGACAAGCTGGCATGTTTGGATGCTTAAGAGTGGAAGTGGAGAGATGCAAGTGGGTTGGTGGTGAAAGGTCTGAAACCTTCCCTTCCTACTCTTCATCCCAGCTTCTCAAAAATAGTTATATTCCAATTGATCAGCTACTGTGGATTTACTAAATGCTTGATCTGTAAGGAAGCCATGGGAGAATCCATTGGACTATCTTTTCCATAGTAATGACAATATCCATTTGATTATGATCTTGCTGTCATAATTAAGTAATATTGAAGCTTGTGGGTTTTGTCCTTTATCTGGAAGGAAGAGCAACAGTAAGAAAGTAGGGTGAAGTGCAGGGAAGAGCTGGTCTAGCATTTGACTATAGGGTCCTAGGTGACGAGAAAATATTGGATCTGCTGTTTCTAAGTGGGCAGAGAGACCTAATGGAAAAGGACTCTGCATTTGGAGTCAGAAATAAAATCCTATCTCTCTCACTTGCTACTGATGTAACTTTAGGCAGCTGATTTAACCTCTACTGTACTCAGTTTACTCATATGTAAAATTAGGGTTTTGGACTAGGTGGTTTCTAAGATACCCTTGAGCTATAAATATCTAAAGTCTTTTATTTTTATAGTTATTTATTTAGCTCTCAGCACCTAATTTCATGCCTTTCACATAGTAGATGTTTGATGAATATTGATTTAGTATAATTATTGGAGGAAAATAAAAAGCTTACAAGGATCAGCTTCTGATTATGACAACTTTTATATTTATTTATCATAGCATTATAATAATATATTTAGTTCACACTTTGACACATGCTAAACATCACATACTTTAAATAATCAGAAATATCAGAGTGCAAAATTGTGTGCCCTTGTCAGTCATTTGATTTTGGAGACATGTTTGTGCTAAATTTATAGCATACTCCCATTACTCTAAAAACCTTAGCCTTGCCATGATTTATATGGCCTGTAACCTTGGATAACTTCTGTACTTCTCCAGGACATACATAATAATATGGAATCCAAAGGTTTATGAACTGTCTACCTATTTAAAGATGAAAGATCTGTAGAAGAGAAAAATATTATTTATTATTTAGGATTCTGATGACCTACAAGGCCAAAGTAAGATTCCTGATTTGGTTAAAGAATATAAAAAGATCAAGGAGGCATATCTATATCAGAGATTTATCTATATTACATGAGGACAACTAGACAAAAAATTCAATCTAATAATTATTGGACCTATGCCACAGATATAATGATTTTTTACTGATGAGGTTGTTGGTTTTTTTTTCCCTTTAGTTACCAGGCCATTATATAAGATTTCTCATATTTCTTGTCATGTGGCCATTCTTTGCCATATTAAAAATCTGCTCACTTCATGAAATCTCTTTGAATAAACTGATGGGAAGAAGAACAGATCCAAGAATGTAGGAAGATGGCAGAAATGCCCTCAACATCAGTATTTCTAATGCATACTGACTCTTTGTAAGATATTCATTTTATGCATTTTTAATTTTCCTTTTTATTTGAATCTAAAAACTAAAAACTGTCTTAAAACTTATGAAAAGTGTATATATCCATTTTGCCACCTAGCTGCATTTTATAACGCATAACACTTGATATAAAAGTGATCTGTGTTTAACTCTACAAATCTTATTCCTTTGAATAGGGGAAACAACACTTCCCACAATCTTTGGAGATTTGCTACCAATTTGTATTTTGAACTTTCCAAATGTATTTTTCCCCTAACAGCTGAGAAGTATTTGTTAAACTACTATGAGCTCAGTACTATGCTGGCATGTGGGAATAAGCCCTCAAATTACTTATAATCTATTTGAGGGAAAAAGATTAAATATATAAAACAACAATGAATATTAAAATATATAAAATTTAGTATTAAGATGAAAAAGGCTTTAACACATTGGGAATTAAGAGAAAAGGGAAACTCAAGTTGTAGTAGAGTACTTGTAGAGGCTTACTAGGTGGTGAAAGAAGACTAATACCTCTAGTGTGAGGACTTGCTAAGCCTTTTCAGGGCTGCTTTCCTCCTTTGTTGTCCATTTGCCACCTCCCTCTCACACATGACTCCAAGAAGCCATGGCATTCACTATGGCCACATCCCAGTAAATTGTATCAACAGATAAGTTAACGGTAATGGACAGGCCTGAATTCCAATGATAAATATGGGAGATATCTGCCTCAGATATGTGAAGACAAACCCCTGGTGTAAGGGGCAGATGAGAACAATTTGTTCCAACAAACATGATGATGCTAAAGCAGACATTATGAAGTGCTTAGAGTTTGGTTAGATATTAAAAAAACAAACAAACAAACAAAAAACATTGCATCTGAAGACATTGCCAATTATCCTGATTTTTGTCTTGCCTCTGAGCCTTGATGACTGGAAGAGAGAATGAGACTGATGGCTTTGTGCAACTTTGCCTCATTTATATCCAATTTACACACACCAAGACATCACCCCGTGATGTCATTGGTCCAATTTGAAAAAAAAATGTTTGAAAAAACAACAATAACAACAATTAGGAAAGACCAGAGTGAAAGAGAGGCTTGATTTGAACTTTAACAAATGGATGGAATTTATTTATTTATCCAGGATTGGAGAGAAGATTCTTCAAGTGGTTTTATTTCTAGGTTATTGAGGGGAAAAAAACCAAAAATTTTAATAGCAATAACAGTTTATTGTTACATAATCATTTAGACTGAAAATTATTTTATGCCCATAACTTAATGCCCCCCTTCACAACAATGGGAATGTTACTCAACTACTAAGAGGCAGAATGGTTTAATGAACAGAGTTGGCTTTGGAATAATGAAGATTTGGCAGACTGACTATATGATTCTGGGAAAGTGAATTTAGCTATCAGTGTCCCAATTAAAATTCTTAAATTTGTTATTCCCCGTCTATATTGATATTTGGAGTTTCCTTACCCCAAATTCTCTGTATCAGTGAAATGAGGAGTATGGATCAATATCATATTATCATTATATTTTAAACCTACCAAAGTTAAACTTAAATCTAGGACTTCTGAATACACGTCTAAAGCTCTTTCTATCCATAGCATTGCCTCTTTCTTAAACATTTTTTGTCATCAAACCCTTTTCATATTTATTCAAGCTTGTGGACCTCTTCTCAAAATAGTGTATTTTTTAAAATAAATAAATTTATTTAGAATATTTTTCCATTTTTCCATGATTCATGTTCTTTCCCTCCTCTCTTACCTCCCCACTCCCTGAGCTGACGAGTAACATGTATCATTGTTCAAAGCCTATTTCCATATTATTAATATTTGTAATAGAGTGATCATTTAAAGTCAAAATCCCAAAACATATACCTATCAAACCAGGTGATCAATCACATGTTTTTCTTCTGTGTTTCTGCTCTCACAGTTCTTTCTCTGGATGTGGATAGCGTTCTTTCTCATAATTTCCTTAAGATTGTCCTGGGTCATTTCATTGCTGCTAGTAGAGAAGTCCATTATATTTAGTTGTGCCACAATATATCTATGTTTCTGTGTATGATGTTCTTCTGGTTCTCCTCCTTTTGTTCTGCATCAATTTTCAGAATAGTGTTTTTAAATGTTTAAAGTACTGTGTAATATGACTCTAAAGGAAATCTGATATTTGGAAAAAATATCAATAAATTTTCTTAATAAAAAGAAATTCATGGACCTTAGGTTCAAGACTCCTGCTCTTTGCCAACCAAAATTCAATTTTTACTCTAAAAATGTCATAGTCTAGCCTCCTCTTATATTTCCAATCTTCTTACACCTTACTGCCCATCATGTACATTTACATTTCTATCAAGTGACACTGGCCTCCTGACTGTCCCACAAATAAGACACTCCAGCTCTTGATTCTAGATATTATCTCTGGCTGATGGGTACCTCTTTGGTGCCTGGAACACTTCTTTCTCTGCTGATCTTCCTGATGTCCTTTAAATCTCAACTAAGTTCCCATCTTCTACAGGAAGCTTTCCCCAGCCCCTTAGTTCCAATGTCTTTCCCCCGTTAATTATTTCCTATTTATCATATATATAGTTTGCTCTGTATATATTTGCTTGTATGTGATACAGGGTATGTGATAGTGTGCTAGTCCTCAATTCAGGATTTGACCTCAGATATTTACTAGTCATGAGACTCTAGGCAAGTCACTTAACCTCTCTCTCAGTTCCCCTATTTGTAAAATAGAGAATTATCACAATAACCTCCCAGTATCATTCTGAGGATCAAATGAGGTAATAATTATAAAATGCTTACACAATGCCTGATACATAGTAAGTGTTATATAAACAATAACTATTACTATAATTATCATCATCATCATTATTATTATTTTGTCTACTCTATTAGGTTGAAAACTCCTTAAGAGCAAAATTTTAATTTGCCTTTTTTTGGATTCACAACTCTTATCAGATTGCATGGCATGCAGTGGATAATTAATTTTGATTTATTGATTGACTTCTAGTGTGTGTCATTTAACCTTTTCTGCAAAATTCTTCATTTGCGAACTAAGAATGATAAAGTCATTGTAAGAAAGATGTCTTGGAAACATTAAGACCCTATATAAATATAAACTATGACTTGCAAATGATTTGTTTCCAATTTACTCATTGGAGAAATATATCTATGTATTTAGAACAGTCTTGGCACTATTTTACAGTTAAAACACAGGGATATTCTATTCCTTGAAACAGATCAAAACCCATCCATTCCCTCTCTTCTTGTAAAGTCCTTTCAAGTATCTCCCCAATCCCTGCCATGTTACTTCCTTTAGATCTTTTTTTTTTAATTCTGAGGATATCAGTGGAGCATCTGTCTTATCCATTTGTTAATTAACACTTGCTCATGCCACAAGACTGGCCCAATTTCCTTTTCTCATCATATATTTATTTTCTCAGTGATCTCCCTTATACCACTTGAGCATAGGTCTTATTGCTGCTATTCCTTTCTCTGTTGAAACTTTAATTCCTAGATAGTTGTGATATTTTGGAGTTTGTAACCAAACAGCATTTCTAGAATAGTTATAATTGATTTATTGTCTCAAGAAGTATCTTAGGGTTTCTAAATGTGTTGCAAAATTTCGTCAATGTAATAATTCATTCTGTCATTTTTTCTTCTATTGAATTATGAGATCAACTTAACCATCTACAAAGATTTGTCCAGTGAAATAGCCATCCAACTGCATACCATATTGCATGACATTCCCTAATGAGCCAAATAGAAACCCTGTCAATTGTTGACAGATGGTCAGACAAAAGCAACCTAATGGAAACAAGAGAAAACAAGGTATGCTCAATAAAGATTAATCACCTGGGATTTATGACAAAGGGATGGCCAGTCTTCTAAAGATAGATTTTAAAGATAGTTACTGTTCTTGATGGTTAATAATGTTCCTTTAAAAGTTCCCTACCCCCAGATCCTCAAATGCTGTTAAATAGAAAGGCTGTTTTCTCTTATGTGTGTCAAAATAATCTGTAAATTAGTAGCTTGCTGGGCCAAAGAAGAGAGTGTTAAGTACACAAGCTTTGGTCTGTTTTACTCCTAGAAGAATTTATGGCATGAAAACATGAATGTTTAAGTAATCATAAAAATATTGCTAGTTTTTGAAGCTGATTAGAACACTCAGTCTATCACATAGTTCATCAGATTCCCTTCCTTATATTTTAGTGGAAATATGCTCTTTATCAGCCAGAGGCATGGGACACTTAGTATTCTTTTTCAGGAGAAGAGACTTGGACTAAGATGGGCAAGGAGGTTAAGAAAACAATAAAAGCATAAATGCTGTTTAAAGGTATTACATCTGTGAACCATTCTCTCTTGAAATGCTGGAAAACTGACAATCCAAATAGTGCTTGATCTTATGTTTTCCTTTTGTCTAGCTCTTCTGTTGTTGGGAGTCTCTTGAGATGAAATGCATACCCCCAACAGCAACACCCCCCAAACCACAGCTCTAGGAGATTACACTTGTTAGCGGTCTACCTTACTCCAGTTCAGCCCTCGGGATTTTAAAATACAGGTGCCAGTTCTCTTCTAGGTAAGTTTACCCAAAGTTTACCCAGCTACATACACAGGTGGTTAGATTAGAGTTGTTTGACTTGGGAAAGCAGAAACAATGTTTTTTTGAAAGAGTAGTAGAGACAATCTTCAAACACACATCATGCCAATATAAACAGACTCAGGCTAAACAGGAAGCAAGTGGTCTCTATCTTGCTCAACATTTTTACTTATTTAATGTAGTGTTTCTTAACCTCAACCTTCACCAGATCCTGTAGTATTTTTTGATTCTCTGGTAGTTTCATCCTAGGTGTCTTGTTGGGTGGAAAGACTATTAAGAGGGTGACGAACAATCCGAGATTCAAAAAGAAAAGCTGTGCAAACAGAATAAAAGGGGTTCTTTTTTCTTTCCTATCACTCAAAAGCCTCTGAATGATTTTATGGGACAAATATAGGTTAGTTCATCTGATAGTTGGGACTGTTTTTAGATTTGTTTCAGATCATCACCTTCTCTATTTGGTGATGATCGGTATTGATTTGAAGTTCACAGTACCAAGTGCTTTGCAAGTTTAAGTGGCCATAGCTCAAAGCTGGTGTCACTCTTGTCCTCTAAAAGTGCCAGAGAAGCAAGTAGCTCCCTTTGCAGCTGCAAAGAAAAGTCCAAGTTCAGAGGGGCATGCAAATTCGCTGATGAACAGAATATTGCACTATTAAGAAATGATTATTCAGGCGAACTGAGATATCTTTCTCATCTATGCCTCTGTTTCAATAATCCTACTCAAATCAATTCTGTTCTACCACACTGTATTAGAAATTGGAGATGCTAAGGCAAATCCCAAATAGCCTCTGCCCTGAGGAGCTTACATTCTACCCATGAGATATACCAGGTGCACATGTGAGTATGTAATTTCCAGAGAGAAAGAGACTAAGAAACGGGGAGACGCAGCAGGCTTTACATAACAAGTGGCACCTTAACTGAGCCTTGAAGGAAGCTAGGTATTCAAAATGTGGCAGGAGTGATAAGAGAATACATTTCAGGCATTAAGAAGAGACTATGTAAAGATAGGATTATAGAAGAGGTCCCATTTACTGTACAACTAATTTGTACAACTAGTTAGCTAGTTTGGCTAAAATGTGAAGTATGTAAAAAAAATGAAATATGTAAAATAAATCTGGATGGGGGAGGAGGATAAGGGAAAGAACAAGCATTTATACAGTGCCTATAGGTACCAGGCACTGTGTTAATGCTTTTTACAACTATTATCTCATTTGGTCATTGGATAGTTGAAGAGGAACTAGATTAGGAAGGACTTTATATCCCAGGTTGAATTTACTCCGAGGGACAGTAGAAAGCTACTGAAGATTTTTGGGTAGTGGAATTTGATGTAATGAAAATGTAAAGGCATAATTTGAAGTATCAGGGCATAGTAAAGGAAAGAGAACTATATTTGGAAAAAAATTAAAGGAGCAGCACAGGAAAAATATGGTATAGGGCATGGTATGAGTGACTGAATTGAGAATTAGGGAACCTGACTTCAAGACTTGAATCAGCTATTAACTAGCTGTGTGATTTTTGTGCGAAAAATAAAATTTTAATTTCTAGTGGCCTCAGTTTCTCCCATCTGCAAAAAAAGAGAGTGGAGTAAATGGAGTTTCTAAGGCCCTTTCTAGATATACATTTAGTGATTCATAATCATTTTCCATGGTTGTAATTTGGCACAGATTTCAGCAATAGCCTGGGCAGGGCTTTTAATCTTAAATTTGATCCACTGAATAAAATATGAAGGCAAAATCTTCCATGAAATCACAGACTTTCAGAGTTAAAAGCAACTTCAGAGGTCATCTATTCCAATACAAAACTAAATCATGACTATTCTGTA
The DNA here is from genome assembly GCF_016433145.1 of Gracilinanus agilis. Taxonomy (NCBI): domain Eukaryota; kingdom Metazoa; phylum Chordata; class Mammalia; order Didelphimorphia; family Didelphidae; genus Gracilinanus; species Gracilinanus agilis. The sequence goes on along the minus strand of NC_058131.1, from coordinate 126,319,697 downwards.
TAGCATTCCAAACTAGTGGTCATACAGCCTCTGCTTAAACACCACAGTTAGAGAACTCACTGACTCCCTGAGGAATTTTATTCATTCCTCTATTGGACATCTCTAATTGTTAGTAAGTTTTTCCTTATGTTGAGCCCCCCTATAACTTCCACTCATTTGTCCTAGGTTATCCCTCCAGTGCTAAACAGAAAAAAAAAGTTTAATCCCATTCTCTTTTGACAGCCCTTCAAATTTATGAAGGCTGCTATCATGTCCCTCTTATGTCTTTTCTTCTCTAGCCTAAACATCCCTAATTCCTCCAGCAGATTCTCATATGGCATGATTTTGAATCTTTTACCCACAGGAGATTCCCATAAGCAATTAATTTATCTCACCTTGACCCAGGGCTTCAAATTCTCTCCCTTCCACTTGAAGGAGTCTTGGCATCCCTGATATGCTCATGGGAATATTTCTTGACTTTTAGTAAGAGGTCACCCACAGAATGCTGGCTTGCATGGTAGAAGGAAAAGTTAGTTTAAAATACAATGTTTCCTTCCCCCTACCTCATTCTATACTCACTCCCTTTCTCTCTCACTCTTTTAAAAAAATAACTTTGTGGATCAGATAGTTTGGTCTCATACCTCTGATCCCCCCCCCCCTCCAAACACAGCATCATCTAAGTTCAGTTGTCAGAGAAGCATACAGACTGATTAGAGGATTAAGGACATAGACCTTAACTTCTCTTTTGAAATGTTGAATATCACACACCAGATGCAAAGTCGTTTGCTAAATACTATAAAAATAAAAAGTAGCCCAAGAATGCTAAGAAGGAGATGTTGACAATGTGTACTGGATACCTCTACAAGAGGTGGAATCTAAGCATGAGTAACCTGTAGAAACAAAAAGGAAAGGCAACCTAGGTGGGAGAAACACTTTCCATGAAATTCTCATGCAGCATTAGAGGCTTGAATATGCTATATATATTATAAATAAAAATTTAAAAATAAAAAATATATACATAATACATAGTCAATGATTTTTATTGTTCTCACTCCTATTCAGAGTTGCTATGTAATTTGGCGACTAACTTTCCAATTTCATTATACATTATTCTGCTATCCTAACTATAGTCTAGCTAAACTTGCCTTTATACCCAAATTTCCATCTCCTACCACTTTGCCTTTGGACTAGCTTTTTATTGTTCCTGAAATGCTTTCCCACTTCATCCTTATCGTGCATATCTATTTCCTTCAAAATTTTATTCAAATAAAACCATTTACCTCAAGTTATTTGCACATTACTTCCTTCATTTTGATCTTCTTCAGGGAATTGTTAGTCCTTCATTTTTGAAGATCAATGAAATCACAGACTGGTGTCTTGACTTACAAGTAAATTATACTGAAGTAAATAGAGTTGCACAAAATCCTCAGCCTCATTCTCTCTTCCAGAGTCATAAAAAAATCAGAATGACTGGCAATAGCTCATGATAAAGTGAATGACCCTGGCATCCTCAATGTCTGACCAAAGCCTAAGCATTCCACAGGACCTCTTAAGCTGCCTTCATTGCCAATGGAACAAATCGTCCTCATATTACCATTATGCCTAAGGAAGTCTTCACATGTTTGGGGTAGATATCCTTTGAACTCCATAATGCCTTTAAAAGCTGTTGGTTACCCTCAACTTGGTCTAGTCTATCAAGAGAGATTTATTGAAGTGTAGCCACTATAGATGCCATAGCTTCTTGGAGTCACACGTGAGAGATGGGTGACAGGTAGACACAAAAAGTGAATGAGCAGCCCTAAAAAGTGTTTGAAAAACCATCATGCCAGGTATGCTAGTCCTTTCGGAACTGGAGCCCAAAGTAGGATGCCCTAGAGGAGCTGGGGCAGAGATGATAAGCCAATGAATGAAGAACTGGTGAGCCCACTTCCATAATTGAGAATTAAGATTTCCCTAGGAGAGAATTTGTATATATTCTCATAACTGGGCAGTGATTAAGGAAGGGTGGCTACCTTAAACCACCTGAAAAAATTATTGCCTTTAGTCTTTATGCTTGGCATAAAAATAAACATATTTGATGAGAAGGTGTAGAATGATTGTAATCTATTTGGGATATCAGAGATCATTAAAATATTGAAAAGACCTTGATTGGGTCACTTAAACATTTAAGTCCTCATTTTATCATTTGTAAAGCAATTAAAATGAAGTTGAGTATATGATATCTGTGATTATTTCTAGCCCTACATGTATATGCGTTCCATTAGTGCCAAGACATCTTTCCTTCATTCTTTATACATTAATTAGATGTTTGGGAGCCATGTTTAATTTTAGCACCAACAAGAAATTACCTTCTTAGGTATCGCTCCTACCTAGTCAAGTGGTCCTTGCAGAAGTGATGGGTTCATCTCCCAGTGCACCTTCATCATCTTTTTTTTTTTAATTTGTGAAGAGAATTCTGGCTATTGCAGTGTTTGTTAAGATTTAAAAACTGTTTTACTTTTTTAAGGTGAGGTTTCAGATAATTTCATTTTCATTTTTTATTCTTCCTTTTTCTTTTCCTTTCTCTCATTCCTTCTTTTCCCTTTTCTCCTTTCTTTTCCTTTCTCTTCTTTACTATCTTTCTTCCCTGAATCTAGAATTTTTACAGTGCTAAAAATATGAGTCAACTTTGTGGTTTCATTACCTTAGATTGTATTAGTAGAAACATAGGTTCAATATAAAGAGGGGGTACAAGTTATAGTTCCAAAACTCTCTATTCTGGTTAGATGACCTCTGAAGTAGTATTTTCATATCTTGGAACCGCATTTTAGAAGAACCTTGAGAAGATGAAATGTGTTCAAAGGATAATGACTAAAATGGTGAGAATATTGGAGACCATGTCATATTTGGATCAACTAAAACAATGCTTAGTTTAGAGAATAAAAGACTATCCACAAGCATGGAAACTGATTTAAATTATTTGAAAGACTTATATATAATAAATATAATTTAAAAAATTGTCTACAGACCACAAAACTGTGTCTGCAGGCCTAGAGACGGGAGGTCCTAGGTTCAAATCAGGCCTCAGACACTTCCCAGCTGTGTGACCCTGGGCAAGTCACTTGACCCCCATTGCCCACCCTTACCACTCTTCCACCTAGGAGCCAATACACAGAAGTTAAAGGTTTAAAAAAAACTGTGTCTGGTTTTTTCAAGTGATCCTAATTGGTACACAGTTTGGAGAGTTGAATTTTGTTTAGAAATTAAGGGTAGGAAAAACTTCCCAACAAGGTTGTGAGCTCCCCATCCTTGGAAATCCTCAAGTGGAGAATGGATGACTACTTATTAGGAGTATTGTATATATGATTCCTTATCAAATGTGAGTCAGATTGGGTGATCTCAGAGATTCCATATTTCTAAAAATCAGTTACTCAGATGTTTTCATATCCATTTCATTAAATTTGATTGTCTATAATTCTAGAATCTTGATACCCATTGTGAGTTAACACTAGTCACCTCCATTAGTTCACAAGCCCTACTTACAGACACAAGCTACGACTATATCTACAAGACATTTCCAGTTGTTACTTCAGAAGGGTGGTGGAGCTATTTCTTTTGTGTCAGGCATCCATTGTTTTAGTGTTAGAGGAAAACAACCAAATGAAGATGAATATACGGTCACTATTCCTTCCACTCGATAGTTTTCTCTCTTTGCTTTCTTTTTTTTGGAGAAATTGTTGCATCATGATGGTCATGGGATACCATTCACTTTTCAAATTGGAAATTTTATTTTCTTAGCTTGAACCAGGAAGTAAACATTAGAGAAAGGATTCCTGGCAGAGACTTTGCTATTTACAAGTAATAGTTATGGCAGATGCTTTGTGTTTCAGGGGCACAATTAAAGGAGGTTTCATGTATGACCTTTGGTCCAAGTTTTCCGCTTCTGCAGGAGGAAAGCCCTGTGCAGGGCTTTCTCTTTCTTATTTAATGCTTCTGATCTTAGTGATTATTCTTTTGACAATTAATCGGGTGGAAACTGCCTGGTGACCTTTGAGAGCTTTCCATTATTAATGTGTTCACTAGATAAATATGATTTCTTCAGAATACTGGGGGAAAATATGAAATATAAAGGGTTTTTTTTGGTTTTTAGAGATAACATCAGAACTGTCACTAAAACACACACGTGCACAGACACACACACTCACACACACACACTTTACTAATTTATTTTTTTGGAAGGAGCTTATAATTTAAGTTCCTGGCCTTTTAGCTAGCCAGAAGAATTGTTTTACAATTTTAAGTTGAATGGTGGTAGCCTCTAAAATATTATTGCTATTTTAAGTTAGATTTAGGAAAATTGAGTCCATTTTTCATGTGTTTGTTTAAGGGCAGGGACCATATTTTCTTTCTTTTGTGTACTCAATCATGCCATGAACAGCATTTATGCACAAATATTTGGTGAATAATTCTTACCCTTCTAATTAACTCTTATATGTCTCTAGTTTTTCTCTCATCATAGCACTGAAGAAAAATGGAATTCTTTATACTCAGGAAGTCCAAAGCCTCTAATAACAGTTTATCAATTTGTTGCTTTTATTATAGGATGCAAACTTTTTGCAGAAGAGTTTAGTAAAAAAGTAGCTAGCTTGCCAGGTTCTTGTAATAGGCCTGCTTCTTAATAGGCATATGATCTTTCTTATTTATGTACTTAAACCTTCAGTTATCTCTTCTAGGAAATGGGGCTAAGAATATTTGTCCTACCTACCTTCAAAAAAGATTGTTTTGTGTATCAAAAGAGGAAATGCATCTGAAAGTATCATAAATAGAAATGTGAAGCATTATTATCTTTATTGGATATAGGGGCTAGGATAAGAACTGGACATCATATTTCATGAACATAGGTAGCCTTATAAGGAAACACCTTCTGCCAAAGCAAGTCAACACCTTTTTTGCAACTTAGACATTTGCCTAGTACACTGAGATGTTTAATAATTTCCCCAAGAGTATATCAGAAGCAGGCGAGGAACTCCGGTTTTCTTAACTGCAAGGCTAGCTTTTTGTTCACTAAACCACTCCTCCTATTTTTATTCTTATCATCCTCATCCTCATTATAATAATTTTATTTCAGCATTCTTGAATGGGTATAGTCATGCTTTCATTTTACATGCTGTGTGATAAATCTAAGATGGGCTCCAATATAGATGGTTAAATTCATTTCCACCTAACATATTCATTCAGTTGCAAATTGCCTGATAAAGCCTACCTCAGACCAAAATAAGAAATGAAAGAGAATGATTTATGATGAGGTTCAGTACTGGATCTTTTTGCGAGAACTAATGGAGTTATTGTTGGAACAACAGCTGCAAGGAGAAGAAAAAACTTCTTATCAGAAGAGTCAGCAATGTTTTGATTTAAGAACAAGGCAGACATTATAAATCTGGGCATTACAAGTTCAGAAATAAGCTGACATCACTTACAGAAATGCCTTACATTACTCTTTAAGTATGTTAAATGTAATCTATAGACTTTCATTAGTCCAGATGTGCTCAGCAACTGACTGATGTCTGACCTAAAGTTTTTGCCCTTTCAAGAATGAAGGCAGACACATTGGTACATGTTATTGCATAAGTTACAAAGAGAAATGTACCTATAAATCCAAAGTATTAAAATTGTTTGCAAAAGAGCTCTATCTTGGGAGAAATATTGGTTCCAAATACAATATGCTTTTTCACAACATATAATATGCTCTTTTCTTGATTAATACTATAATAAAGCTATATTTGTGTTGAAAAATACAGCAAATAGAATTATTGATTTTAATATTAAATAGAACAAAAGGCAAGCAATCAGCATGGTTTAATGGAAAAAAAAACATTGGATTTGCTGTAAAGAGAGGAGTTCAGAACAGAGTTCAAGTGCTATTTTACAAACCTCCCTGTGTAACCTTCAGCAGGATTCTTAAGTTTTCTGAGGTTCAACTTCTTTATCTGGATAATGATAGGGTTAGTCTATAGGACTTCTGAGGTCCCTTCTAGTTCTAGTTCTAGAATGCTAGAATTTGGAAAATGAAAAGGCTTTTAAATTAAAAAAATCAATAAATAGTTATTTTTTTCTCACTCTTCTCTCCATTGGGTGGTTTGGAATAAATTGTTATAAAATATGCATAATCAAGCAAAATAAATTCCCACAATCACCACAGGCAATTTGAAAGAGTATTTCAAGTGTATTTCCATGATTTTTTCTTGAGAAATTAAGCTTAGTCAGAGCCATGATATATATATATATATATATATTTATGATATATGATATATGAGAAGGAAAATAAGCACTTAGGAAAGGAGAAAGACTGAGCTCCTCCAAAGTTTTATCTCTAAACTATTAGTCTTCCATCAGCCTTATATCTATAATCTCAACAGCTCATCTCTTTGGTGCTCTTCTTACTGCCTGGAATTTAAATATGCTGAAAACTGGGTTTCCTGGCTTCCTCATTATTATGAACCGCATGACCATTCTCCTTTGATCCCAAGTTTGTAAATATTTATAACTCCTTCCTCCCCTTGGCCCACTACAATCAGATCAATCTCCAAAGACAATTAAAGCTTCATTTTTGATAGGGAGAATTAGGTCTCTATTTCAACTTTTCTACCCCAAATCCATACCTATGTTTTAGGAAAGGCAACATCTCCATCATCTCTATTGCTGGAGCATCTGCCTAAGTGCTACTCAAAATGGTCTGATCCATTCTATGTTAGTGTTCAGTCATTTTAGTTGTATCTAATTCTTAGTGGCCCCATTTTGGTTGCAAAGATACTGGGGTGGTTTGCCATTTCCTTTACAGCTCATTTTATAGATGAGGAAACCAAGTTATAAAAGATTAAGAGACTTGGCCAGGGTCACATAGCTAGTAAGTGTCTGAGGCTAGATTTGAACTCAGATGTTCCTGACTCCAGGTCTATTTCTTTATCTACTATGCTATCTAGCTATCTGCCCCCTTTAGCTGTCCAATTTCACTCAAATATCACTTTAATTAATTTTATTTACTTCCCTTTTCAAGAAGAGTCCCTATTATTTCTGAAAGTGATGGCAAACCTTTTACCAGGGGCAAACGATGTCCTCAGGCACATGAAGAGAGGGGAAGGGAAGCAGCCCAGTGCCGTGTCCTGCTGGCTTTCTAATAACAAACTCTCTCAAACTCTGTAAAGTGTCTTTGGAAGAATGTTGAAGTGAAAAAGATGGTCTTTAGTATCAGAGTGCAATGTGAAGTCATTTAAACTGTTGCAAATTTGCCAAATTAATGTAGCTTATTTTTTTCCTCCTAGTCAGTTTTTTTGGCTCAGTTTATTCATTATCCATTATAGTTTCTGTCCAAGATATGTATATTGCTGGACCATATTTACAAACTGTCCATCAAAATATATCAAATAGTCTTGACTATTGGTCTTAATACTCCTAATGGATTATAGCATGACCCAAAGGATCATGAGATAATGGGGAAATTCAATTAAGAGGAATGAGATGAGTAAAGAGAGTTGTGTAGTTGTGTTGGAAATAAGCCCTATCATTGGCTATTATGAAGGTGGGTGGGGGAGTAAGATGCATTTCATTCCTTAGAATTGACTTAAGTGGAACACTATGAAGCATTTGGGAGCCTAGGCAATGTTCCAGGATTTGATGCAATCTACAATCAGGAAATTCTAGAGGATCTCACTATCTATTAGGAATTCCTCTTTATTTCAACTCTGTCCTAGACTCCAGTGACAATGATTAACAGATATTATAGGATGATAGAAAATAAATCAAAAAGCAATTTTCAAGGTTAATGTGTTCAATTCCCGTGAAACATTGTCCCAGAGAGGTTAAAAATTAGTTCAATGTCACAAGGGTAGCAAATTTTCAAGAAGGAGTGGAATCCAATTCCTCTCACCTCAGAAATAGTACTCTTTCCACTGTAAAATAGTGTTCTGCTTCATGTTTCATGGATTTTAATAATCACAAAGTCTTTGAACAGTTATATACTTCAAGAATTTTCATAAGATGTTAACATTTGTAGAGGAAAACCTCTAGGAAGAAATCCTTTAAAACAACCTATTTTGCCCTACCAAGTCAAATCCCTTTTTAATAATCAACAAACAATAAGCACTATTCAATCTTATATTTTCTAATTCTTTCATTCAACTATGTGAGTATAAAGAGTTCTGCAATGGACTATTATTTGGGGAAGATTGTTTTAGATTTTCATTGAGGGTATTCTCAATATAGGCACCAATTATTTTCATAAAGATTTCATGGACATTAGAAGATAAGGATTCATTTATGAAATAGGTGAGTAAGATGACTCAGTGGGGTTTGTGGAGTTGTTGTTATATATTCTAAGGAATTCACACTCCAGGCCTGGGTAGACCTGAGACTCAACACAGGCCAAAATGCTATCTGATTCTTTTTTATAAACAGTAAATTAGTATTATTTATAGTAAGATCTTCAAGCTCCTTAAATCCTACTCTCACTAACTAAATCCCCCTTTTATATAATCTACCCTAACCTACTCGTCCTCAAAATAAATTGAATAGACAGTTGAAATCTAGATGATCTCAGTCTCTTCTTCAGAGGCCAAGACGACTGCAGGTCTCTTTTCCAAAGACAGAGTTTATCAGGGGTCTGGCTCTCACTCACACACAGTCAGGAAACCTCTCAGGAATCAGGAGCTCACAAGATATCTGGGAGATGGCAACTGGAGATAGGGATAGAACATATCTCAGGAATCTTCTCAATAGCTGGACTACAGGAACCTCCAGGTTCTTTCAGGCATAAACCAACTGTCACAGAAAGTGAACTCTCTGCTCTCCTGTCTGAACAGGAACAACTGACCCTCAGTGGTCTTCAGGCCTTGCTTTTATCCCTTCCCCAGATTCTGGAACTTGCTCTTTTTGTTCTGTACATGTGACCAGAACCTCCTTTGCTAACCCATGCTTTTTGCTATATTTGTAAAGTTACAAAGCTTTGGTTTCTTATTCTCTCTTATAGTTAGTAGTTATTGACATTTGCTTGGTTACCTCTTTTCAGAAGTAATATTTTTGTGACTTTCCCCCCAATTATTTAAAAACTTCTCTTTTAGATCAATTGAGAATAGTTATTCTAATGGCTTCAAAATTATGATGACTCTAGCATGGACCTTCTTAGAATATACTTGGTCTAATATGCCTTCTTTAGAACATTGTATATACATATCTTTTACAAAGATATCAAACTGGTGATTATGCTACAGAGAGTTAAAGAAAGTCATAACGTTAGGGTTTTCCAAAATATGACTGAGAAATGATGTGAGCACACAATGTTGGAAAAATGGAGCTGATAGATGCAGGTTTGCCCCAAACATTCACTTTGTAAAAAACATAAGATCTGTGAAGTACAATGAAATAAGATATATCTGGGTATATATAGCAGTCCTATTCACAATAAAAAATTATTAATTCTTTGTTTCTGGAACAAAAAGAGAACAAAAATGAGTTTAAAAATATTAAGCAGACTACCGAGTTCAGTTCAATGTTTTACAAATTCAAAGTCACTATTCTGTTGGTTTCTCTATTCTTCCAATTACAGGAAAAAGGGATATTAGACAGACATCTGTTAAACCTCTCTAGACAAAGGTCTAATCAATTTACCATACATACATTGTACTAGAGCCCAAAGATTTTCTTTTTTTTTTTTTTTATTTTTATACTGCTAGATTCTTCTGGGGATTTTACTCTCATAACTTCTAAAATAGATGTTTCTTTTTGTTTCCTCCCTCTCTCCCTTCCTCCATTTTTCCTTCCCTCTTTTACTTCCTTCCTCTTTCCCACCCTCCCTCCTTTCCTCACTCCCGTCCTCCCTTCTTTTCTCTTTCCCTCCGTCCTGTTACTTCTTCCCTCCCTTCCTTTCTCCCTGCCTTCCTTTCTTCCTCCCTGCCTTCCTTTCTTCCTCCCTCCCTTCCTTCCTTCTTTCTCTTTCTGTACTTCTAGCAATGTCACTGTGTCAATTGTCATTGTGTAATCTCAGAGTAGCCTGCTTATACCAGTTAGCACCCCTCATTTTGTAACACTTTCAATTTACACCATAGCTTCTCAGAGCTTCCCTGCTGGCCTGGTTGACCAGCGGCACCATCCTACCTAAAATCTTGGTTCTAAGGTGACTCTGGATTGAACTCTCATTCCTCAGGCACTTGAAACTGAGGAAGACAAGCAGCACAGAACAGAAACAAACATCCCCATATATATTTATCAGAGCTGGGGTAAAAGGGAAGAAGGAAGGGAAGTAAAGTCCTTCCCCTCTCACTGGTTCAGTTCATGACGTCCTTGTTCTGGGTGAACTGGGATCTTAACCATCTGGATGCAGTAGTTAACAGTATTCAAAAGGAGCAGAGCAGAAAAAGAGATCTATTCACAAAAGAGAGCTCAGTTGAAAAAGAGAGAGCAAACAAATCTAATGGATTCAGTCTCAACAGTTTTAAAGAAGCAGATAATCAATTAAAGTAGGATATATATGACAAAAAGAGGAGAAGAAAAAGAAAAAGTAAGGAAAAACAGAATGGAGGGAAATACATAACTAGTAATTATGACTTTGAATGGAAGTGGAATAAATTCACCCATAAAATGAAAACTGATAGTAGAATGGATTAAAGCCCCAAACCGAAAAATATGTTGTTTACAAGAAACACTCTTAAAAATGAGATTCACACATACAGTGAAAATAGTTGAAACAGAATATACTACACCTCAACTGATACAAAGAAAGCAGAGATAGAAACCTTGATCTCTGACAAAGTGAAAGCGAAAATAGACATAATCAAAAGATATAAATGGGGAAACAATATTCTGTTAAAAAGTTCCAGGATATTGAGGCATTATTAATTTTGGACCAATGTGCACCAAGTGTTATAACATCCAGATTTTAAAGGGAAAACTAAATGAGTTAAAGGGGGAAATATGTAACAAAACAATAATAGTGAGGGGGCTATAACTTTCTTCTTTTAGAACTAAATAAGTCTAACCAAAAATAAATAAGAAATAAGTTAAGAAGACAAATAGAATCTTAGATTTGTTAAATATTATAGGTATATAGTATAAAGATGATTGTATGAGAGCCCAAAGATGTTAATTTGATCAGATAGGCTTGGGTGTTTTCAATCCCTCTCCTCCAGCTGCTTGTTAAGCTAAACTACAGGCAGAAGATTTATGAAAGTCTCTCTTAAATTGGCACAGGATGGCACAGTGAGCCTCCAGGGTTGGTCCTGCGAGCTGGATAGGTCCACACACCCCAGCTACCTTCTGGCAGATGTTTAAATTCTTCGTTGGTATAGATCAGAAGCAGGAAACTAACACATGTTCAGGGATATAGAAAATCAGGGAAATCCTCAGGTAGTCTTGACAGACTCTAGAGGTTGGGGAAAAGTCCTCCATCTCCTCTAGAGTCTCAAGACAAAGACCCTTTCCAAGGTTCTTTTCTCCCACAAGCCCCTGCTTCTCTTCCAACTGCCACTCTGTCATTCAAGGTTGCTTTTCCAAAGTTCCAAACCTTCTCTGTGCCAACTGCTCCTTATAATAGGGACGATTAAATGGGAACAGAAAGGAGTATACCTTCTTCTTAGCAATACATAGAACCTTTACAAAACCTGACCATACATTAAGGTACAAAAGCATTAAAGTTAAATATAGGACTGTTGAAATGTTAAATGCATCTTTTTCAGACCATAAAGCAATATAAATTGAATATAATAAAGGACCGTGAAAACAAAAGGCAGAAACTAATTGGAGACTAGACAACAATCTTAAAAAATGAGTGAGTTAAAGAACACATAAAAAACAAAAAAACTATTTCATTAATGACTGACAATAAAACTATTTCTGCTTACAGATGACATGTTGATATCTGTGGAAAATCCTACAAGCTTAATGAAAAATTTAGTTGAAACTATCAATTTTAGCAAAGTTTCAGGATATAGAATAAACCAACATAAATAAATTGTCACCATTTTTAGATATTACTAACAAAGTTCTGCAAGAAGAGAATAAAAGAGATAATCTACTTAAAATAACCACAGATAGAATATAAAATATTTGGCAGTATACCTGCCAAAAAAAATTCAGGAACTACATGAACATAATTATAAAATACTATTTACACAAATAAATAAATAATTTGGGAAATAATAATTTTTCATGAATGGGCAGCACCTATGCAATTTCAGTGACAAATTAATCTACTTCTTCAATGCCATCCCACTTAAATTACAAAAAAATTATGTTATTGAATTTGAAAAAATAATAACAAAATTCAAGAACAACAGATCAAAAATATCAGAGAAATTAATGAAAAATATAAATGAAGGTAGTTTAGCAGTACCATATTTTAAGTTGTATTATAAAAGTAGTAATTATCAAAACTCTCTGGAACTAAGAAATAGAAAGAACAGTGGAATAGAATGGACATACAATAAATTTCAGTAAAAGGTTATCATAATCTGATATTTGATAAAAATCATAGGTTCAGGATTTGAGGATAACAAATCACTTTGTGAGAAAAAATTTCTGGGATAACTGGAAATTAGTTTTCCCCAAACTACTCATATATGACATAGGATTAGACCATTCAAAATCAATTTAAATGTCAGTAATTTTGAAAGAGGAATTTGATAATCTAATTCTGAAACTGTGAGAATCTCAATAAATAAAACTCACTGCAAAACATGTTTTTTAGTCATTGTGCCTTCAATATTTTAGTTCTGAGTTCATCAGAATTAAAAGGCTATCATAGCTCTTGAGAAATATTTTGTTTACATCTCAAACTGCAGGCCAGAGCTAACTACAAAGGTTTTAAATAAAACTAAATATTTCTCTGCTTTTGGCTGGAATGAATTCACCTATGTATGCAGACCACTTGTAAATGACCCAGTTTCTCTCAAAGGTTATATAACACATACAGTGCTCTATAATCTTTTTCATAATTTGTGCGGGCACATGTTTTCTCTGCCACTAATTCATGGCTTCCCTAACCTTGGGATGTTCATTTCACCATTTTCCAGGGAGAGAATTTGACTTTTCACATTTGAAAATTGGAGATCAAGCTGCACTTAACCAAAGAAGGTAAGTCCACATGAGGCAGGAAACCATTTCTCCTTGCAGTATTGTTAAGAGGGAGGGTTATCTTCCTTCCACAGGTCAGGAGAACTCTTGTGGGAACTTGTGAAATAATTTCAGTGAGCACTAATTGAAAGTATTGTCAAAAGATGGGCCAAACCCCAAGTTTTAAGTGTCAACACCAGATGTTACTAGCTTATGTGGTGTTCAGTGTTGTCTGAGACTGGGTGGGGAGGGGGCCTAAGGAATATTATCTTGACTAAGGCTCAAGAAAGCCTTAAGCTCTGTGCTACCCTAAACACTACTCATGACTGACCGTTTGGGCTAATTCAGTATTAGACAGGACTGACAATTCCTGAGCACAGGTGGCTGTGGTGATGTAAGGCATTAGCTGAGTGAACATATTGTGGAATTTAAGGGTGGAGGGATGTAAAGCTTAACCAAAAGTTATCAGAGGAAATAAAGGATGCTATTCCCTAGGGTTTGGGTGGAGGAAGAAGAACTACATACCCTCCTTCCCAAAGAAGGAGGGAGTAGCACAAAATAATAGAATTGAATATTAGAATTTCTAATTTCATGACTAAAATAGAACTAAATTCAACTCGGCTTAATATTTATTTTGCTTTCATTTAAACCAGGACAGTTAGGAGGGTCATTTTTCCTTTTTTTCCAAAATATGTAAGGAAATGTCAGGGTGGCAGCGACCAAAATGAGAGAGATGGTCATATTTTAAAAAAACAGCGTCCTTTGAAATGAAAATAAAAGGGAAGATGCATTACTTGAAAGAGTTTCCTTAGGCCATAAATTGTAATTTCCTCAAAAGAATTGGCATTATTGCCTGTCATTTATCTTTAATAAAAAGGAAGAGGCAGAATGACAAAACCATAATTGGCATCACACTCCCAACAAAGTCCTAAACTTCTTCTCTACACTTTGGAGAGTAGTCATTGTGCAGAGAATTGTAAAAAAACTCTTACAGGTCAGAGGCAGTCCCTAGTAGAGTGTGAACAAATGCTTCTCTGACAGAACATATCCTTGAGGTGTTGTGGAATGAATTGACTAATTCACCATAGCTAAGCTACCAGGTAGTACCTGAAAGATGTGATTTTAAGTCATGAAAACAGGCCTTCCTGGGAGGTTTAACTCATAGGATTATAATTTATTTATCCTCATTCCACTATGATATCAGTCAGTAATAATGTTTAGAAGAGCTTGTTGGATGCAAAGAACTGCGGTAAGTTTGTGGATACAAAGAAAAGGTAAAAGTAGTATCCCTGTCCTCACAAAACTTTCTTCCTAATGGAGGAGACAACCATCTGCCTAAAGGACATATACAAAATAGAAGGAAGGTAACTTCATTGGGAAGGCTTTGAGAGCCAGTGGCCAGGCAGGAAAAGGCCTCCTGAAGAAGGAAAGATTTCTGCTGAATCTCATAGGGAGTCAGGGAAGCCAGGAAGTGGAGGTGAGGAGGGAGAGCTTTCCAGGCATAGAGAACAGACTATTCAGTGACTCAGAGACAGGGAATGGAGTGCCGTTCTCTAAGGACAGCAAATAGACCAGTGTAGAATAGATGAAGCAGGCCACATATAAGAAGACTAGAATGGTAGGAAGGGACCAAATTTTTAAAATTCCAAACAGAAGATTGTAATTGATCTTGGAGGTAATAGGGAGACACTAGAATTTGCTTAATAGGGACACATGGTCAGACGGCTGCTTTGGCAAAAGAATTTTGGCAGCTGAGTGAATAGATTAGAGAGTTGAAAGTTTTGATGAAGCCCACATATTATAATATATGTGGCCTAAATGGGGAGGGTACTGTAGTTTAATTTTACTTATTTGTTTTTAACCATTCTTTTGTACGATGAGAAAAAGAAGCTGGTATCTTAGGAAATAAACATTAAATGTTCATTTTGGAATAGGAAGCAGAACCTAGAACCAATATACATGTTTCATTTGAGGTCTTGGCACTGGGAAACATTCAATTGGAATTAGGCTTTCCATTGTCTAACCTTCCAGGAACACTTTTCCTTGGTTGCCTGGAGATGACCATAATGAAAAACAACAGAGGAAAAGAAAGTATCTTATTAAGTAGAAATACTTTAAGCCATGACTTAACTGAGTCCATGTGCCCAATATATGTATATACCTTATTTTAAGTAATTTCTTCTTCAGATATTTGAAATGTAAGACTTTATAGGCCAGAAAACCTTTCTACAAAGTTAGATATTTCAGATTTAAATACAACCTATATTAAATGATGGCTTGCACTGACAAACTGTGATTTCAGAACTTAACATAATATTTATCAATGTGGGTACTGCATGTAATGGTTTGATTCAAACTCTATCCAGGTCTTTACATCCATTGGGACTTTAAATCTTCAAAAGGGGTCCATTCAACAGACTGGAGATCCCAGGATCATAGACTTAGAGCTATAAAGAACCTTAGGGGTCTTCAAGTTCAACTCCCTCACTTAATATAAAAGAGAACTGAGACTTAAAAAGATAAAGTGGTTCTCTCCTGGTCATACAACTATTAGTGTCTGATGTAGGAATGAAGACACATTTACCTGATTCTATGTTCAGAATAAAATCTAATGTATCAGTGTAATTCCTTCAGTATTTTGATATCAGTTTAATGCCTTTGAATGATTCATTGATTTAACAGAGTGCTTATCATCTGGTAAATATATATGAATTAGAGTATTTTGTTAGTTATTTTAAGTGAGTTAGTTTAAGTAATTGACAGGTATACTCAATCATACCTCATCTTAATACTATAAAAAAGCATTGATTCTGTAGAATCAAATGCCACCTTAAAGGCTATCTTCCAACTAGATATCTCAAATTCTTATATTAGAGTCTTTAAAATTGTTTTAAAAATATAACAAAATAGAAAACTTTATTTGATAATACCTTATTACTAATATGAAGTACTACAGAAAACAAAGAGATATAGACTAACCAAAATTATTTGTTGTCAGCTTGGAGAAGAATCAAAATAGTTTTGTTACCTATGATAATTTCCTAGACTGAAAAAAAGTAAGGAGTAAAATAAAAAATGTGATTGTTGAATAGAAAGCCCCTGGCTTAATAAAAATTGTTATGGTCCACAAGTAAAATGTATTAGAGGGCTCTTAAAATTCAGTATAACTCCTTGTACAACAGCCCAGACTCTGGGTGTAGGAATAAATAGATTGTGTTGAGTCTTTGGGGTAGCCTCTTAAGTCATGATTTTTTGCACATTTTTCCACTCTTGGAAGACCTAGAACATATATTTTTGTCTAGGTTATCAAAGATGTAGGGGAAAGAATTACTAGCTTTTCACAAAAACACAAGGTAACACTATTTTGGGTATAGCACAATTTTTATTTCAACCTATAAGAAATATAGAAAAAGTCAAAAAAGACCCAGAGTAGACCATAAACAAGTTATCATTCAATGAGACCCATCTTTTCTCTACTCCAAAACAAAGTGACCTGGATAGTGTTCCTGTCTCTGACTTAGTCACCCACTAAAAAGAGAAATTTAGTTCATATTGTGAGGGAGATAATTTCCTAACATTCCTGTTAGTTATTTTATTAACCATGGTTCTTATATGGGCCCACAACTTTATGGCAACATTCTATAGTTTTTCCCTGAAGGTTATTAGGGAAGTGAGTACCTTCTAATTGAAATTTTACTATCTTTACAACTCAAGTAGGAGCAGAAGTAAAATTCCAGATATTTTGTACCCACACATATATTCTGCCAGATTCATGGCCCTCTTCTTCATGAGAGGCTGAATCTAGTTAAGAATTCTTTCTTCTCTCTACAGAATGCTAGGCCCAAAACTTCTCAGTAAATTTAGCATTGTCAGACTTTTTTTCCTCCTCTACCCAGTAAGTTGAGTTTCAGGAATTTCTACCACTTGGCCATTTATTTCCATTCTCAATCATTGTATTTTCAAGCTGAGATGTTACATCCATGCTACACCATGACAGGGCCAGGAATTCTGGTTCTAAGAACAATTCTTAGGCCATGTGATTGAGATATTATGCCAGTGCTTGTTGCCATCAACTCTTAGTCTACCTAAGTGAGAACATATGTGGGTAAGGCTTCATTATTCACTCCTAATAGAGGGACCCCATATGCACGCACAGTTTTTTCTCCCCACAGGACTCAGGTCTACTTTTTGAAGTTCTTTTTTTAGTTTTAAATTTCATTCTTTTATCATCTTTCTACAAGGGGAAAGAAGGCCAGCACTATCTATAAAATGAGAGCACATCAATAAGCCAACCGAACCCTCACTAACACTTTGAATATATCATCAATGCTAGCAATAAAGTTGTTCAAAGGCATATCCCCATATCATTCATAGTATATGTAATTAAATTCTCAAGCAGAGTCTCATGTACATATTACCTCATAAAGAATTTTCTAGGAATTTTATTGCTTAACACTGTACATTAACATATTTCAGGCAGTAAATCTATTCCTTTTGACTTAATCTTTCCTAAGATTCTCAATTGAAATATATTGTACCACTTTTTACCCAGGTTCCCCTGCTTAGATTCTTAAAGTTTTCTTCTTCTCTTTCTCTTAGCTCTCATTTCTAAACAGCTACCAATTTCTGTTCCTTTCACCTCTACATCTCTCTCTGCTCTCTATTCCAACTGCTACTACTAAGTATCTACCCTTATTGCCATCAACCCTGACTAATGCTAAAGTTTTCTCATTCAGCTTTTGCCTTCCCATCTCTACAATAGATCTTTTATGTTGTGATTTGAACATATGGAATATATAAATACATATATATGTATATGCACACACATATACATATATATTTATTCTCAGAAATCTAGTCATTTTGTATCTCTTCTCTGCTAAAAAAAATAACCAGTTGCACCCATTGCTTGGCAAGTGTTTGAGAGCTTCTTTAAATTAGCACCATCTTATTCTTTTAGTCTTATTTTATGTTACCTTCTTTTTATTAGAATAAATTTTATTTTTTAAGATTATATGTCAATACAACTTTTTAATATTTATTTTCTGATATTCTGCAATCCATATTCTCTCTCTTCCTCCCGCCCTTCCCTCCTCCCCAAGAAGGCAAGCAATATGATATAGGTTATACATATTAATATATAATACATATTTAATTATATAATTATATATAATATATATTACATATACATAGTTCATGTTTGAAACAAGGGACATATTGCTTATACTAGAAAAAGTTCATGGAGGAAAAGTAAAATGTATAAAAAAGTAAAGAATGGTAAATTTCAATTTGCATTTGGACTCTGTTTTTTCTATCCAATGGGTATTCTTTTTTTTTATACATCTTGAAGTTGTCCTGGATCCTTGACTTATTGATAATAGTCGAGTCATTTATATTTTATCATTATATATTATTGTTTTTATTATGTACAATGTTCTCCTGGTTCTGCTTGCTTCACTTTGCATTACTTCATACTAGTCTTTATAGGAAGTTTTGTTATCATTGTTATCAAATGACATGTCTGTCATTTCTTATGGCACAATTCCATTGCAATCATATATACCACTTGTTCAGCCATTCCTCAATTGATGGACATCCTTTTAGTTTCTAGTTCTTTGCCACCATAAAAAGAGTTGCTATAAATATTTTTTCTCAGGTAGATTCTTTTTTCCCTATCTTTAATCTCTTTTCAATATGGACCAGTGGTAGTATTGCTAGATGGAAGTATATGCCTTTTGGGCTTGGTTCCAGATTGCTCTCCAGAATGGTTATATTGGTTTAAATTACTTCTCTTTATACATTTTATACATGCATAAAATTGGTTTACTCTACCCCAATATCAATAGCTAGATGGCATAATGAATAGAGTGCTGGGCCTAGATTGAGGAAGACCAAAATTCAGCTCCAGCCTTAGGTATTTATTAGTCATGAGACAACTAAGTCACTAACCTCTCTGCTTTAGATTCCTTAATTAGAAAAGGAGGATAATAATACTAGAAGGAAATGTGATTCCCCAAGCCTAGTTGTATCAAACTGGAAAAGAAACAGGACTAGTAAAGCATGCATTAGCGTACCTGAGAGCCTCCTCCTGACTTAGAAAACTATATATTAACATATGTATTAATTTGTGTTTTTATTTATTTTATTATACAAATAGTTCTCAAATACATTTTAATTTGCTTCAGAATATACTCTGGAATGGAAAATTTGAAGCCACAATGGGCTTTGCATTTGACTGCTCTACATTAGCCTTGACTTACAGAGAAATGAGGTTCCAGAGTGTTGAGATTTTCCTAAGGTGAATAGGCAATGGGCATCTTTGTTGAGATTTAAACTTGACCCTCAATCCAATGCTCAAATTAAGAAGGATGGAAGGAGAGGTTTAAGCCACACTGTAGAAGTCTCTAATGGGGTAGCTAAGTGGTATAGTAGATAAAACACTGGTCCTGAAGTCTGGAAGATGTCTTCCTGAGTTCAAATCTGGCCCCAAGAATTTGCTGTGAACCTAGGGAAATTGCTTGATGTTATTTGCCTCAGTTTTTTCATCAGTAAAATGAGCTAGAGGAGGAAACTGTAAACCACTCTAGTATCTTTACCAGAAAAATCCCTGAGGAGGTCATGAAGAGTCAGACAAGACTGAAAAGTGACTGAATAACAATGTCTTTAAATAGCTTAACAAAGAGTTTGGATATGATCGAAGCATCATAAGTAGAGATAAGAGGGACCTTAGAGATCCTCATGTCACAGAATAACGAATTTAGGATTTTGATCTAGGACGTGAATTTGGGTCTCCCTGACCCCAAGTCCATTGCTCTATTTACATTGCTTTTTAGCTGCTTTTGTAATTTGTTATGAATTCATTTATGCAGAGGATCTCCTGTATTCAATGAACTAAAATGATGCCTGTATTTCTATCTAAAACAAGTATATAGTTTAGCCTAAATGATATGTGACCCAAAATAATGTTACTTTCCTATTGGAAAAGCTGGGTCTAGCACTGCAGCTGCATCCTTGTAACTACACCATACTAAAGAACAACCTGACCGCCTATCACATCAACCACAAAAAGTCAATGACACACCCTTTGTCCTACATTTGCAATCTTAAAAAAAATGTATAGCAACAAGCTCAAAGAAGACCAAGCCCAAGCCAAATCAAAGTGAAATAGCACTTCCATTTGGGTGTGACTAAGTTGGTCACACTGGAAAAAGAACTGGTTCCAGGACAGGGTTTTCTGACAATTAAATCAGCTACTGAATCCTCCAGCCATGTACAAGAGGAAAATTTATTTCTAACTATAAAGACAATGGATGTTTTCCAAGTAACAAACCAAGGAAGTTAAGAAGCTAAAAAACTTCCTGTTTCTTATCTGAAGAACTCAAATTTCTCTAACCAAACCAACTCATAAAGAGCTAGTCTTGGACCTTCAGACTTTCACAATTGAATCAGTCTCATAGATGAAGCCAGTTATGACTGATGTGTGTATCTTAGAAGGGTCACTACACAATGGATATGTATCATAATGTCCAAGACACTTGCCTACCCATATTGGAATTTTTTTTTCCAGCTAAGTCACTGAGTCTAAAAAGTCTCCACCTAACATTTACAATGAACAATCTCCTAAAGTGTAGGCATGACCATGTTAACCCTCTCTTTCACACAAAAGTTTCAATGGGCTAGTACTTCTTATGATAAAAATAAACTACATTGTCATCTTTTCCACATGATGCCTCCTTATCTTTCCAGTTTTTTAAAATGTTAATTGAATTACTTGTTGTTCCTCACTAATTATTTCTAATTTCTCTACTTTTCCATTACCTATGCCTGATTCCTAGAATACTCTTTCTCCTAATCTCTACCTTTTATAATCCAATCCTTTATTTAAAATGATCCAAAAAACCTACTTTTTCCAGATCGCCATTTCCAAGCCCTACCAGAATCTATTGTCTTCTTCTCAATAGCTGCTTTCCATCTATTCTGTATTTATTTTGTATATATCAATTCATGTATATATAGTGTCCTCTGTTAAAATGTAGTTCTCTTGAGGTTAAGGTCTATAATTTCTTTTTCATTGCTTAGTATAATGTTTAACACAAGTTTAATAAATGCTTGTTATTTCATTAAATATTAATTGGAGAATTATCAGTGCCCTATCCATATCACTGATCACAGGAAATTCTTAAAGAGGGGAATGATTGGATAATTAGCTCCCATCTGTAAACCATCTTATTCCTTTTCATTTTTACAAAATGAAATGGCAGTATGATAAACCACCTTTAATATACTCCTGTTTCTAAACCAAACTTATCTGTAGCTTTTAAATAAGGCATATATTTTCCCTGAGTCTGAGAGACTATGATTTTGGCTTCATTGTCTTAGGAATCAAAAGAATCTCCTAAAGGAGAATCTGTGAGGGTAGGAGATGACTTCAGTAGTGAAGCTGATTTACCATCACTCCCATGTCATCTTGGAAAACTACAAGTGTTTAGGATGGTCTCCAGCTGGAGGCAAATTATTCAATTATCCCCATCATAAAATCCCATTGCTGTTAGGCAGATGGAAAAAGAAAGAGAGGGAGGAAGAGAGGGGAGTAGGATGGTGGGGAGACAAAGAGTGGGGAAAGAAAAGGGGGGAGAGAGACAGACAGACAGAGAGACAGACAGCAGAACAGTTGTGAGCATGGCTACAGAAGTAAGGTAAACACAATGCTTATTCCAATTCATCCTGCTCTCTTTTACCCAAGACATGTAGAGTATTACAGGAAATTACAAATAAGAATAAACATCTTTCTTGCTCTCCAGGTATGAAGCCCAAGAAAATATAACACAAGCATCAACCAACTCTTCCTGTCTCTCACATTTTCTCTCTCTCTCCATATATATATATATATATATATATATATATATATATAAAATCATGAAATTACTTTAGCATTTGCTAAGCAATTCCTATAAATTACTCATATTGAGCCTTGATAGATGTAATGCTATATTTTACAGCTGAAGATACCTATGCCCTGAGAGGCTCAATGACTCTAAATACAGGAATCTATTCACTACCCAATATTGCCTTCCCAGGAAGAATCTTATCTCTTAAAGATAAAAATATGCTCAAGAGCAGGAAGATTCAACCAACAGTGAAGATTTGGGTATATGTACTAACACAGTTTCAGTGTCTGTTAGAGAAAAATGAATTCTGGTTCTTCATGGAATGAATTAAAAATTACTAATCCATGTATAATATATTCCAGTTAACATCTTTAATTCCTGAACCATAATTTCTAGTCCTAATACTAAAATAATCTTTGATTTATCCTTTATTCTTCACACCTAGTTGGTCACCATCCTATGAATTTTTTCTTAAAAATATTTCCTTATATCCTTTCCATTTCTAGCACTAGTGTTCTGCTCAGTTTTTTTATCACCTCATATGTGGATTCCTCCAACAGTTAGTTAATCTCTTTTACTCCAGTCTCTCAGTAGTCCAATAGAGCTTACATAGCTTTAGGAGGAAAATTTTCCTTGAATATTATTTTTATTGTGTCAATTCTTAAAAAGGTAGGAGATAAGGACAAGTCCTATGATTTTATTGTCACAGAGTTCTTCTGGTTGAGGAAACTCGCTCTTCCAGTGGAGGTCAATATGTTCTTAGACATTTATAGTTTTAGAGAATTACCCAGAGAGCCAAGAGCTTAAGTCACTTGTCTAGGGTCACAAAGACTGTCTGTGTTCTATATTTTGAAAGCAGGAATTGAACCCAGGCTTCCTGGAGTATAAAGCTAACCCTTCTGCTCTTTTAAAACACCAGCTCTCTCATTCATCAGAAATCTTCAACAGTTTCCTGTTTTCTACCAAATCAACTCTTTTATTTGATTTACAAGTCCTTCATAATTTCACCTTATGTTAGAAAGCCAGCCTTATTTCCTTCTAATGTCTAGTGCATATCCTCTGTTCTCATTAGTTTAATAGGAAAATATTTAGACTTTTTCTTCCCTCCAAACTTCAATTCACATTGTTTGCCTTTTTCCCTCTTCTGTTGTGCTTATTGATATTTTACTCATTATTCAAGACCTACCCTGACTCTTAGTTCCTCCATAAAGTCTTTTTTAAACCACTACAACTCTCATTGTAGAAAGAACACTAAATTTAGAAGTAGAAAATTTGGGATCAAGTCTTCCTTTGCCTTCATCTAGCTTTATGTGTAACATTGGGCAAGTTAAAGCCACTATGAGTTGTTACTTTCTCATTTTAAAAGTCATGATTGTAATGTTGTACTAGAATCCCAGAATTGGAAATCATCTCAGACTATAATTTTATCAAGTATAATCCATACATAAAAAGGAATACACCATTGACAACAAACTAGACGACTAATCATCCAACCTCAATTTCAAGGCTTCCATCAATGGGAAACAAGCTATATTTCAAAACAACCCATTCTATTTTAAAAATCTCTAGTTTTTAGGAAGTTTTCTCTTAACTTAAAGAGAAGCTTACCACTGTGTAGCTTCCACAGATTGCTTGTTGGATCCAAATAAAACAAGTCTAATTCCCTTTACAGATGATAGCTCTTCATATATTTGAAGATTGCTATATTTCTCCATGTATCATTTTTTCTATAGCCAAATCACAGTTTCTTCAACAATGTTTCATATGTTGTGGTTTCCAGGCCACATTATCATCCTTTTCTCCTTTATTTAGAAATGTTTCAGATTATAAATATCCATCTGTATCTGACTAGGTCAGAAGAGAACAAGGTTAAACCTATCTCCCATTTTGTGCATTATGGTCTTATAAATGCAGCCAAGGAATGCATGGGCATTTTTATCCACTTTTCACACAGACTGCTGTTTGCCATTATTCTCTCATCTTGTACTTTAGAAGTTGATTTCTTAAAACTTAGATATAGACCTTTATTATATCTCTTAAATTTCATCTCAATAGCTTCAGTCTGTAATGGAGATATTTTTGGAGTTCAATTTTGTCATCACACGTTATCTTTCCTCACTAGACATACTTCATCCATGAATTCTATAAAACATTCTATCTATGACTGATTTCCAAATCATTGATAAAAACTTCATTTGTACAATGCCAAAGAAAGAGTCTTAGAATACTCTATTAGAGTCTTTTTTTCCAGATTGTGATCAATTCACTCATTTTTTTTATGTTCTAGTCACTGTCAGGTCTATAACCATCTAAGTATCTGCTTATCTAGCCTTCTCACTTCTTATGGATCATAAGTATATCAGGAGATTTTCTCAAATATATCTTGCTGAAATCTATGTGTACTGTGTTGTAGGGATTTTCCTAATATTCCAATCTAGCACTATAGAAAGAGGACCTGTTTGTAAAATACTTTGAGACTATAAATTCTCTTTGTGAGCTGATTATCCTTATTTCATCATCATCATCATCATCATCATCATCATCATCATCATCATCATTGTAATTGATCTCACTTGTCTCTGAGCACTTATGGTTTGCACTCTCTAATCTGGCTCATAATTACATATGTTCTTTGTACTCTTTAACATTGTTTCATTTGGGTTAGCCTTCTTCACAACATGATAATAATCTTACCAGAGGAAGAAACAATGTTTTGTATATCTGTATCCTTTCTAGGAGTAAAACAGTTTGGGGTACTGTATAAAGAATGCAATGATAATAATTACATACAGCATATACATACAGCAATAATTTTTCTTTATAATGAAAAATCACAGAGATTTCAGAGGTAGGGACAAGAGAGTCCAAGCTATGTCTGAAAGAGAATCCCCTCTATATAATATCCAACAAACAATCATTCTTCCTGAGATAATCCATTCTAGACTGTGGTTGCCTTAATTGTTAAGAAGAGCCTCAAGTTGCCCCTTTGAAATTTCAACCCATTGCTTCTACTTCTGTCCTCTGGATTCAAGGAGAACCAGACTGTTACCTCTTCCCCATGAGTATTTTGTGAATGCCTCGAATGTCTTCCTCTAATCTATTCATTTTTTATTTTTTTTCAGGCTAAATATCTCTAATTTCTTCAGTTGATTTCATATGGGCATAAATCCTGTAGCACTTTAACATAATGGATGCCTTCCAATGGACATACTACTGTTTATCATTGACCTTAAATTATAATACCCAGAACTATATACAATAATCCAGATGTGATCTGAGCAAGAGAGCATAATGGGACTATTGTTTCTCTAATCCTGGACATGATGTCTCTATGACTGCAATCCAAGATGATGTTAACTTTCTTGAATAGCCCAGATCATTTTCAGAAAATTTTATACTTGTGAAACAATATTTTGAACACAAATATAAGACCATATTT
Organism: Gracilinanus agilis; assembly: GCF_016433145.1. NCBI lineage: Eukaryota > Metazoa > Chordata > Mammalia > Didelphimorphia > Didelphidae > Gracilinanus > Gracilinanus agilis. The sequence continues at coordinate 126,294,314 of NC_058131.1, read as the reverse complement.
ATCACTACCTAATTAAATAATTAAATTTGGTGTAAAATTCAGTATCCTCTGAGATCTTGGCTTTGTAATCCAAAGAAATACTTTTTCTCTTCCATTTTCATCATTTATCAATCATTGACAAAAATGTAAAACAGGTTAGTATCAAGCACATATCCTTGTGACTCTGTACTAGAGACTTCCTTTGAATCACTAATGACTGCTATTTGTGTCTGACCTTTCATTCAGTTTCCAAATACACCTAATTATTACAGTCTTCTCCTATCTCTCCATCTTTTCCAAAATAATAGTGCAACATACTTTGTTAAATTCTAAGTAAACTATATTTTCAGAATTTATTTGATCTACCCATGTAGTAACAGTGTCAAAGAAGGCAATGAGGTTAATCTAGTATGTACTGTTCTTGATCAAACTATGTTAATTCTCTATTCTTTGTGATCATGACTCCCATTTCTAGATGTTCACCATTTGTAGCTCTTATATATATTCTAGGATTTTGCCAAGGGTTGAAAAGAAACTAACTAGACCATAATATGATGGACCTATTCTCTTTTCTTTTTTGAAAAGTCAAACATTTGCCCCTCTACAATCCTATGGTATCTTTCTCTTTATATGATTCTTTGAAGATAACTGACAATAACTTTATCACTGCACCTGCTAGTTATTTTAGGACTCTGAGATAGAATTCATCTATGTCTTGGGCCTTTTAACTCCTCAGAAGTTGTTTTTCTTATATTTGCCCTTTTGTTCTTATTAATGCCCTTCCTTATTTTGTGTATCAAATCCTCTTAGTCATATTTGTTATTTTTAAGGACCTAGATTCAATGAAAAAGCCACTTAATGCTTATTTCTTCAAATGTAAAATGGGATCAAAAGCACTCATGATTGTAATGAGGATCAAATGATGTAATAATTGTAAAGTATTTAGCAAAATGCCCAAATTATAGTAGGTTCTTAACAAATCCCAGTTATTATAATTAATCATTCACATTAGTGTACAAAATAGACATATTTTCCATTGTCAATTAACATCATTATTATATCTACTCTGATCAACAGTCCTGTCTCTTTTTTCATTTTCTTCCTCAATAGTCTTATATTTAAATATATATATATATATATTAGAACAGCAATAAATTCATTATTCTCATCTTCCAGAGCTTTAGTACATCTTACCCTATTGTAAAATTCTACATCATGATTTTCTATTCAACCTCTGTTAATAATGATTTTGCTTAAATGAATATCTGAGCATGTCATTCTGATACTTAATAAATTTCAGTGATTTCCTGCTGCCTCTAGGATAATGTAAAATTGCTTTGGGCAGGAGGTTTATTCAAGGTGGATTATTGCTAATAGGATATAAAATATTCTATTCGGCATTTAATGCCCAGTGTAACCTGGATGTAATGAAATTTTTTCAGCCTTCCTTCCTCCTATCCTTCCCTTTCTCTTCATTAGTTTTTTAATTTGCTCCTTTCTTTCCGATTTGATTCTTTGCTTTCTTCTTAACTGTGCACATGGTAATTAATATATAATAGATCATTAATAAATGCTTGGCTTCTAATCAATTATTATTTCTCCTCACTACCACATTTGGTGACTTGCCATTTTATAGCCTTAGCTGATTGAATATATTCCTTGAAATTCACAGTGATCTGTTTAAACATGCTCCTTTTAGTTCTTTGTCAGAACTGTTTTTACTTATACCATTAGAATTATTTTCTAGGAGGTATTTCCACTTCTCCTAATTTAACTTTAGAATAAAGCCATGTGATCATATCTTTTTGGTAAGGCATTTTTTTTCTTATATGGCTATCTTGATTGCTAAAAAATGTAAATAAAGAATATTTGTGTAGAAAAAATGATACATTAGAGATAGCAATTAATTATACTCAACATTATAAAACTGTATATACCTTTTGATCCAGCAACCCCATTATTAGGTTTATTTCTTAAGGTGATCAAGAAAAAGGGAAAAGAAACCACATGTTATAAAATATTTATAGTAGTTCTTTTTATGTTGGCAAAGAACTGAAAAAGGAAGGGATGCCCATCAATTGGAGAATGGATGAACAAGTTGTGGCATATGATTGTAATAAATTACTCTTGTGCCATGTGAAATGACAAACCAGGATCACAAAAAATCCTAGACTTACATGAAATGATGCAAAGTGAAGTGAGCAGAACCAAGAGAACATTGTACACAATAACAACAATAATATGTGAAGATCAACTTAAATGACAACTATTATAAACAAGGAAAAGATATAGATAGGACAGCTCCAAAGGACTCATGATGAAAAAGCCTATTTATCCACTGCCAAAGGAGGAGATGGAGTCTGAATTAAAATTAAAACATGCAACTCTTCACTTTATTTGCTCCATGAATTTTTCTCTAGTCTAAGCAATATGTGTCTTCTTTCGCAGAATGATGAATATGGAAATAAGTATTATATAATAATATATGTACAACCTATATACAAACCTTTTTTCTTGAAAAGGGAATAAAATTTAGGAGGGACAGAAAAATTTAAACATGTATTAGTTTCTTGTTGAATAATAGGGTTTTGAAAAAAAGTAAGGTTAACAATAATCATATTTAAAAAAGAAAGAAAAGAACATGGTTATTTTGTTCATTTAAAAATCCAAATAATGGATAGTCATTTAATAATCCAAATAAGAGAGCAAAAGAAAATGAAGAATCTAAGTCAGACAAACAAAGTAGTATTGGAGGAACCATGCTAAATTAAAAAATATATATGTTTTGGGCAGCTGGGTAGCTCAGTGGAGTGAGAGTCAGGCCTAGAGACAGGAGGTCCTAGGTTCAAACCCGGCCTCAGCCACTTCCCAGCTGTGTGACCCTGGGCAGGTCACTTGACCCCCATTGCCCACCCTTACCAATCTTCCACCTATGAGACAATACACCGAAGAACAAGGGTTTAAAAAAAATATATGTTTTAAAAGCTATAAAAAGGCTTGAGGAGAAAGATTATTTTGAAGAGCATAGTAACAGGAAAAAATGCCTTACCTTAAGATGGAGATGACCATAGTATACTGTGATCTAACAGCTAGTTTGAAAATTACTGTTTTTAAATTTTGATTGTTCATAAATGGGAAATGCTAAATGAAATAAATAGGGACAATAAAGCAGGTATATAAGGACTGTTGGAGATCATGTCAGAGGGATGGATTTTGTAGTTTCTCACCATAATGTAGAAATGAGTCACTAAATAAAAGGAAATCCTGCTTTGAGGCAAGAAAATCCAGTTAGAAGATAGAAGAAGCTGGAGATGGAAGTCACAAAAGTTGGCAGAAGATTGAAGGTGTTGAGAGAAACTGTTTATAGAAGGCAGAACACAAAAATATAGACTAGCAGTTGCTTCACATGGATATGGCTAACTGAAGAAGACATCCTCTTCAGCTCCTTTACTGGGACCGTAGCAGATTGCAAGAGTGGTATTGCTTTAATGTGGGACTGATTAGTTGGAGAAAGACTGGATTACACTTTGTCACCATCTACAACTAGATAAAGGGAAAACCTCTTAGTGGTGTTTATGCGCTTTTTGTTGTCCTTACTAGCTTAAGAGAAAGTGATAGAAATGGGAAAAGCCAGCTTTTGCCAATATTTTGCTTAAAGTTTTGGTGAATAAAAGAAAGGCTTTATTTCTAGGAGCTGGTTGGAGAAGCAGGATTCTCATATGTGACGAGCTAGTTGGGTTATTATTTGTTGTTTTTTTATCACATAGCAAACCTGGACAGAAAGATACAGATTCTAGGCTAAGATCTATTATTTTATTGAATGAGTATAAAGTTTATATTGTTTGTCAAAAAAAGCCAAATCATTCCTTAGTATCCTATCAAGGATAGCTGTTTGCTAAAAAGATTTTGATGAGTTTCAATAGCCCCAAATAGGAATAACATAGTTTTGACTAAAAGGTGATTCATAGTACAGACTATTTCCTAAAGAAACCAAACACATAAAGATTTGCAAGCCAGTTTTGAATTACCAAAAATACATAAAAATACACAAGTTTCCCTTCTCATGTTCCTTTCTCTTGCTGTGTGTGCCTGTTCTCTCTACCAACAGTGTTTACATTCATGGGAGATTATGACCCAGGTTTATGGTTTATATTTCAATTATTATTGTTTTGTCTTATTGTTTAGTAAATGTTTTACATTTGATTCAATGATATCATGATGTCTGATTTCATAAAAATGGGAAGCACATTGGTAAGAGCTTTAGAGATATGGGGAGAAGTTGTCAGAGTGAATTCCTTCATGCCAGGATTACGCCTAACACTCTGAGAAAGATTCTTCCATGGAGAACCCCTATCTTGTCAACATAAGTGTAGGTTGAGTGTCTGAACTAACTCTAAGAGGCTATTGAGATTAACAGTCAGGGCCAAACATAGACTGAGTCTGAATCTTTGTGATCTGCTCTCCTAAAATCTAGGGTGTACATCAAGAATATTCCTGTGTTTTCTTTCTAATTTTGCAAACTCTAAGGTGCAATGGGAAAGATGCAAGTTTCCCATCATTTCCACATCAGCAATTTTCCCAGTCTGTTGAAAATGATATCCCAAATAGTAGCTTCCTTTTCAGTTTCATTATATTATGAAGGACAAAATTACACTAAAAGAAGTCAATAAATTATGTACTGTTCAACATTGGGAAGAGAGAGTACTCCATCAGCTGTCTAGATAATAGAAGTCCTTATGTTAACTATATCCAAAGCATTGTGCCAGGCTTGTGATCTGTTTTCCAAACTCCTCTTCTTTTTCCTCTCTCTCCAGGTGGTCTACAGTATATCTGATGACAACATCGCTTCTGTTTCTGCCTACATTGGTTCTTACTCAGACACTCTGTTTTACTCAACTGCTCTGGTTTTTGGATTTCCTCACATTCCTATATTGAGTTAATATGCAAGGATACTCTGTAACACTCTACTCTCTCATCCTTGTGTCCTATTTCTTTCAAATAAGGTATACTCTTCCAGAATCACATTTCAGACATACGACTCATCCAAATCTCAGTAATTCCTTCCTATCCATCCAAATTGTTTTTCTTTTGTTTTTCCTAATTTATCTTTCTCTTCTCCCCACTCTCTATGTTTATGTTTTAAAATGTAAAAACATGTTCTTTTTATGGTTACTTTGTTAGATTTTGTTCCTGTAAATTTCTAGTGAATTTTAAAGTTGACTGTCTAATATTACAATATTAATCCAAGTCCATTCTTATGAGATTTAGGAATAACCTATTGTCTTCTCTTCTCCATATTTACCTCTAAGCACATTGTTTCCTTTGAGATTTCTGGAAAAATGGAAAAATAGGAGCCTAGGGATCTAGTCTAATAAGGAAAGGTAGAAAATATAACATTATAGTAAAGTATTTTCCAGTATTTCTTAAAATAGTTCTGAGTGCCAAAAGCAAGTATATGCTAAGTATCTTCTACTTCAGAGCATATATTTAAAAACAAATCAGTCAATATGATCACCATTTTTCTAAGCAGGAAAATGGATGCCCAGAAGAATGATAAGGCTTGGCATAGGTCACACAAACTTCTAACTAACCATTAGAATTAGAATCCATTCTTCCTGAGTTCTGGTACATTGGCTTTTCTACTTGGCTAAAATAATAATAAAAATTTGATATAATAATAATAATACTGTGCTTGTTGTTTCTAAGCTTCTTGCAAAGATTCACTGTGGTCAGAGTCTCCGACTTTGAACCCAACCATATGGTGAATTGAGGGAAAGGAAGAAGGGGAAATCCTGGTGGGCCCCTTTGCCTGGCTTAGATTGTAAAATTATATTTATAAATTATTTAGTTTGTGGTCTCCTGCAATTCCTGCAAATGATTTGGGAATGAGCTTTTATGAGCTATTCAGTGGCATCCTGTGATTTATCTGTTCCAAGAGAGACTCACTCCTAACTTCATTTTTTTTTTATTCTCCCTTCCTAAGGGAATGAATTTGACCATGGAAATTGTGTTCTAAGACTAGAATGCAAAACAAAGCTGAAACAAGTCTAAGACTTCTGTTCTGTGATTCTAACAATTCTTATGTTCCAACTTCAGAAATCTTTCCTTATCATTTATGGACAGCAATTAACTTACAGATTCCACAAAACTGGAGTAGTGACATTTTTTTAAAAAGAAGAAAAATCAATCATTTCCTCTATCTCCATTAACCTTTTCCATGCAGTATTGTTTAACTGCTTTATTGAATAAATAACAATAATAAATGTGGCTCACTGGATAGTGAGGCTACTTCAGAGACAAGAAGGATGGATTTAATTCCTTTCTGAAATTGTCATAGATTCAGGCTAATCTCTAAGAGTAGAAATGGAAGATTATATGCTGATTTGCATCAGTTGAAGAAGTTATCTATGCAAATAAATAATAGATCTGTAAAATATTGTGATAATAATCAACAGAGCCTTTCCCCTTGACAAGCAGTCCTGCTTTCTTTAGCCACCTCCTTCATGTTAACCATCTCTAGATTCACACTCTTCTCTCCTCATACTGTGATTCATATTTATATTGTGTGATATCTAACAGTGGGACTCAAGTTCTATTCTCACTTGGTCTCTATTGGCTTACCCTAGACTGTCTTTTTTTTCCCTGAAGGCAGATAATATAAATATAAATATAAATAAAGCTATAAATACTGCTTTGTATACAAAAAATAATAACAATTAACAGATATGCATTATGTACCTACTACCTGTTAGGACATTTCCTAGGTCCTAGGAATACAAAGACAAAAACAAAATGATCTCTGCTCTTTGTTATTTATATTTTACTTTACAATATACCAAATGATTCATGAAATTCTATAAGATGCATGTATTGTTATTATTATTTTGCAGAATGTAAAAATGAAGAGAGTTTTGGAGACCCAGTTAAGTAATTTCCAAAGTGTATTTGTATTCATGTTTTTATAAGAACAACACTGTGTTATGAACACTGCTCAGATTCTTCCCAAAGGGATCTACAATAGGCAATAAGCAAATGTATTTGGTTCCCAAATTTCCTCTCTTCTTCTAAAATCAGAATTCCATGCAGATTTTCTTTTACATATATAATTCCACTGAATACTTATCACAAACATGTAGATGACCAAAATTCATATTGACTATTCAGGAGAAATTTTAGCTAAAAACATAACTAAAATATCTAATTTAATTCAACAAACATTTATTAAATGCCTACTATGTGCCAAATCCTGTGTAAGATGCTAGACAAAAGGCACAAAGGCAAAATTCTTCCCCTAAAGAAGTTTATGTTCTATCAGTAGAGGAAATGGCACGGATAAGGACAAAATAAAGGTAAAGTATTTTCAGTGGAGAAAGAATAGAGAAGGTGCTGGAGAAGGGAAATCATGGAAAGATTCTTTTAGAGATGGAGGTGAAGAGGGAGAGAATTCCAGGGAGAACAGATGGCTATCGCAAAAGCAGAGAGAAAGAGGATGAAATCTTGAGTATGAGGAATATTAGTTAGGTATGTGTTTAGACTTATACAGATTACATCAAGGAGAGATTTGTTAGAACTGAGAATCAGAAGCATCTGAGACTGTTGCTAAACTAAGTTTGTCAAGGAGAGATTTGTTAGAACTGAGAATCAGAAGCATCTGAGACTGTTGCTAAAGTAAGTTTGTAATTTAATTCAATAAATTCATGAGTTCATTAATGTATATTTGTGAATCTTTCATATATTATTACCAACTAACATTTTCTGTCATCAAATGTAAGATTCTATAGGGCATGGACAATTTAGGTATCTTTCTATCTCCGGTGCCTAGCATAGTGCTTTGCACAGAATAGATGATTGTAAATACCTATAGAATTATTTTAAACCTTGTCACGTACATATGGTATAAATAAAGCTTTGAGTTGTAGGAATTGTCTAAGAGCTTTGCTTTACATCTGTGCTTATGGAGCAAAAAAAAAGTTGTGAGAGTTACCATGTGACTTTTTAGAGGAATAAATGGAGGACATGTAAGGTAAACCACTCAACAAACTGCTTTGAGGGAAGGAGGTTTTCATTGATCAAGGATTAATTTTCCTACAACATCATGTAAACCATGTTATTACCCTGCTTAAGGACCTTCAGTGGCTTTCTACTGCCCACTAAATGAAGTACAAATTCTGTAGCTTTGTATGCAATAGTTCCTATGATCTAGTCTGTATTGATCCATTTGGTTTTTATTCAACTGTGTTATTTAAAGACTACTCAGGTTCTTCCAAAAGCATTCACACAATAGGGAATAGATAAATGTATTTGTTTCTCAAATTTACTGTCTTTTCCTAAAATCAGAATTTCATGCAGGATTTCTTTTAGATATACAGATCCTTTTTTGAAGGGGGAAAATGATTTATTTCCAATCCCTAAAAATTTCTAGAATTTTTCCATTGAATATTATGATCCTGAGCCAGGCCCTTTAACTTAAGCCATCAGGACCTGATAGCTAGGTCCCTGAGGACTCAGAATTCAAAACCATCCTGGCCCTGGCAAAGGTCTTTTGGTAACTGCATGTGATATACCCTGCCAGTAAAGTTGGTAAAGTCCTCTTTTCATTGACCTCCAGTTCACCCAAACAATTATCTGTCCAAGTCTGATAGTAGTTAGTCAGCTGCAACACCTGGACCATAGTTCCTACATGATGATTTTATTTCCAGTAATCACACAACTGCCACCTGCTGATTGATTAAATCCACATTTTAACCCCAGTGACTAAATCTAGATGGACATGACCAATTCTGGTTATTCTCTACTTTTGTTTATTACTTCCACTTGGAATGTCTAAATTCCTGCCTTAGATACCTAGGCATTGCGATCTTATTCATCCTCAAGAACCAGCTCACATGTCACCATTTCCAGTTTTTCAGTTAATTTCCTTTCTTCTCTATAGCAGTTATAATCTATACCATTAATTTAGAACTAATCATATAGTGACTCATCTTAGACTTGGCATATAGTAAGCTCTATATAAATGCTTGTTCCTTTCCCCTTTTCTCAAAGGAAAGACAGTAAGAAGAAGGGATAAATAAAGAAAAGAATGCATTAAACCTGAATTCATATTCTTCTTTGTGTTGATTAAAGAAATCATAGTTGCATTCATGGTAATACCTTGTATATCAAAAGTCAAGTTTTCTCATGACAACTTCTGACCTACCATTACACACACACACACACACACACACACACACACACACACACACACACACACAGTAAATGTGTGTAAAAATAAAGTGCAATATCATTCTATATATTTGACCCACTGTGACTCATATAATATTTTGTATGTAATCAATAAATACTTGTTTGTTGAAGACCACTACTTTGGGGAAAATATGGGGAAATATAACCATTTAGCATAGAGCAGTGATGACAAACATTTTAGAGGGGTGAATTGCATGAGAAATGTCCTCAGGTGCCTGTAGAGAGGAGGAGGGGGTAGTCCAGTTCTATGTCCTCTGGCTATCTAGTAACAAAATTTGGTGAACTCTGTGCTGGGGTGATAGTGTTTGCCCACAGAGAAGGCTCTGAGTGCCCTCTCTGGCACAGATGCCATAGGTTCACCACCATGGGCATAGAGGGAAATGGTTTACCATGACCTGAAGTATTAAAGACATATCCAAAAACATCTGTGCAAGTAATGGATGGAAACTTGATATTCTTTATGGTTAATAGTAACAGTGGATATTAGGGGGCAGCTGGGTAGCTCAGTGGATTGAGAGTCAGGCCTAGAGACAGGAGGGCCTAGGTTCAAATCAGACCTCAGACACTTCCCAGCTGTGTGACCCTGAGCAAGTCACTTGACCCCCACTGCCCATCCTTACCACTCTTCCACCTATGAACCAATAAACAGAAGTTAAGGGTTTAAAAAAAATAGTAACAGTGGACCATTTACATTAAATATGTCTAGACTTAAAATAATGAATTGACTCATTTGAAAGTCTATACTGTCATTTTGATAAACCAGCAATAATTGAAACTATTGTTTCCTTGATTTAATAATGGCCAATAGTCAGGATGTAATTATTAATATTGACCAAAGTTGCAAATTGCTTAGATTATCTAGTGATCGATAAGTTTAGCATATACTTTCAATCCTGTACTTAATCATTTCTTGAATAAGACGATTGGTTCACCTAATAAGAATTATTCATATGAGTAACAAATTATTTTATATAAAAGGAAAGTTAAATTTATTTTTATTTTTTATTGTGATTCTAGTGAAGATACTTTTACTTATAGGCTATTATAATGCCTATCAGAATCATTTCAGATCATTTTTATATCTTTAAAGGACTTTTTTCTTTGTTTTTTAATAACTAAAATAAAGAATCAATGTTAGATGAATTTTGTTCTCACTACCATCCTGCTCTTGACCTTCGTTGCTGGTTCAACTAATCAGTGGGTTCAACTAATCAGTGGTTCCCAAACTTTTTTGGCCTATCACCCCCTTTCCAGAAAAAATATTACTTAGTGCCTCTGGAAATTATTTTTTTTTAATTTTAATAGCAATTAGTAGGAAAGATAAATGCACCTGTGGGCATCACCACCTCCCTGGATTGCTGCAGTGCCCACCAGGGGGTGGTGGCACCCACTTTGGGAATCACTGAACTATATGATTGCATCTGCCTCCTACCTGATCTCTTAGCCAATATCATCCTTGAATTTGCAAGATTAACCTTGCTAAAGTGTAGTTCTCATCAGATCATTTTTTCTCTACTAATAAAAAAAAAGTTGGTGGTAAATTGACTAAAAGAATAAAGTCCAAACTTATTAACTTTACATGCAAAACTCTTAAAATCTAGTTTTAGTCTCTCTAAAAAAATTATTTCTAAAAAATACCATCTCTCGTTCTAACAAAACTGGATTATTTGTCATTGCATGAATATACCCTAGACTCTCCTGTCTCTAAAACTTTGTTCATGCCATTCTTGTCAGCTAGAATGCCTTTCCTCAATCCTTGTACAATAACAGTTCATAACAAGATTGAAGCTCTGATGCAACTTTTCTGATGCCAAATTCAGATTTTCCATTGCCTATTACATAGGCCCATCCTTATAAATCAACAGAAAAGGAAGCCAGGAAATCAAGCAATTTAAGGGGCACTCAGAAGGCCCTCTGGAGAAGGAAATGACAAATCTCTTCAGTATCTTTGCCAAGAAAACCCCAATAAGTTCAAAAAGGGCTGGACATCCCTGAAACGATTGAAAAAGAGCAGAAGGCCCTAACTTAAACATAAAAATAAACTTCTCTCCTTTAAGTTCTTGCACTCCTTCAATTGATTGGACAGGCACAGGCTTTGGTAGAAGAGCAAAAGAAAAGCACAAGGTGCTAGGTTTAGAAAGAGGTGAGAAAATTTCCAGAAAGCATCAAGAAATTCACATGTAGCTCAATAAAAGATGAGATTTTAAATGCATAGAGATAGGCAAGGTGGAATTACTATTAGAGATATAAAGCTTTGGGCCATATTAAAATGAAAAAAAAAATGGGGGAAGGATAACATCTTGCCTTATTTGTCATTTGCAGTTGAGTTGGAATGAGTATCAGTTCTTTCTCCATTTAGCAGCCCAATAGTTTGGATTGAAGGGTAGATCAGAGTGGAGAGAGAATGAGAATATTGATTACCTAGTAGAGAGTGAGATGACCAAAGGGGAGGTGGCAAGTAATGAAAGCAACTAACTTTGGCTTGTTCTCAAATTTTGATCAAGGTGGTTTTGTTTTTAAATATCCTATCTGAAGTGAATAGATCTTTGAGGGTTGAACAGAGAAGCAAAGGAAATTTTTGTGGGAATCAATATAAAGCCCAGGAAGAAAAAGTTGATTTACATTGAAGAGTAGAAATGATATACTTTAGTCCCAGAAGCTTTCCACAAAAAATGACTACTGACTGATTTGCAAACCTAATTTAACTTTTGCCTTCATTGTTTTCTGGTTGTGAATTTATCTTAGGGTGGAGTGGGGTAGGGTGGGGAGGTAAGTAAAGTTTTGCCAGAGTGCCTGAATGAGGGCCAGCAGGAATTATCCATAATTGTCCAAGGCCTACTCCCACAAAGTTCCTGGCATTATTATTTGAGAGTTAAAGGGCTTTCAGGAAGGGAGGTTTGGTGGATACATATATACCTCTGGAATTTGAGACTCTTATCTGAAGCATCATCTGTCATACTGGTTCTCAACAATGAAGACCATTCACATTTAAACTTTAAATCAGTAGAGATGAGTCAGCAAAATTCTTATTTTGTTTTCCTGCCCAAGATACTACAGTACCTCCCAAATTCCAGTGTTGCCTATCTAATTGTCTGGGTATCAGTGTGTGATCAGAATTTCATATCCTGTTTGTAGATATATTGCTTCCTATCCAGACATTACCATCTTAACAGATTCTTTAAATAGAAGCAAGGATGAGAAAGGTTCCTTTCTGTTCCTCCTGCAGGACAGTGGAATGGTTAGAATTCCAGATGCTAAAGATCTACATTAACAAAAGAAATTATGAGACCAGAAGGAGAGACCTTACTTATCATGTTTTGGACCAGCTCATTACATAGAGGAAAGATGATGAGGAAAGACATTCAAAGGCAATTTGGTATTAGTCATAGTCCAAACGGGATGCCTTCTGGAACTAATTCTAATACAGCTGTGCCCTACACTGAAAAGAACTATGAAAAATACCTGTTACCCATTCATTTGGAACAAATGCAGGAAATAGTCACTAAACTTGTCTTGGGCCCCTCTCTGACTTCCCTAAGGGACTGTTGCCATCTGCAGTACCGGGAGCCATCACCAGCTGTGGGGGTCTCTCTGTTATTCAAATTGGCTACTCTTTACCATCATCTACTTATGGAATATAGTTAAGGGATCATTAGATAAAACAGTTTTGGGAAGATTAGGTTTAATTGATATTTATATATAAAGGTAGACTTTGAGGAAAGAGTAACACTTTGTAATAGAAATGTCTGAAGCAGTTTCTTTCTTTGTGGATCTCTGGTAACTGATCCTAGGGCTGGCTGGATGTTTTCTTTGCATCTATGTTAGACACTGACAAGATCATTACCTGAGGGTAGATACGCCTCTTTTATATCCTGTTGTCCTCAGGAGGATGTTATCTCACTTTCATGGAAAGAACATAACTCCCATGATTAAGCCAGGTCAGATATTGTCCCATTGCTCCCCAGGATCCCCATTATATACCATTGTCTCTAGATCTTTGTACTTCTTAATTATTGTTGTGCTGGTCTCTTCCATAGCTCTTCCCAGGTTCTACCACTGTAGAAGTAGAATATAGGAGAGAGAGTAGGGGACCTAGAATCAGAAGATCTGGGTTTGTGACCCATCACTATCACTTTCTAACCAATATGACTTTGGGCAAATTGCTTAAGCTCTCTGATGCTCAAACTGGTCATTTGAAAACAGGGGCTTGGTGATATTGATACCATTGATAACGCAGGACTCCTATTAGGTTAGATGAGATTATGTTTATAAAATAATTGTATAACTTTTAAGGATCATATTAGTATTCTTAGTAATGGTCTTTCTTTCTATTGATGAAATTACAAAGTCTGTTGTACTCTGTTAATTACAGGTCCTCTCTTACTTGATTCTGGTCACCCAGCCAAGATTTTACAATAGCTCATGTCTCAAGGTAAGAAAGCATACCTTTCTGTTGCTGCAGAAATACAACAATGATGAGTTGTTTGAATTCTAATTTTATACAGCCTGAAACCACTGAAATTTTTAAAGTATTTTTTGAGGCCAAATGCTTTAAGAAATAGCTTGATACAAAAGACAATATATAGGACTCACAGAATGAAAGCTTATAGGAAAGTTCCTACAGATTTAAAAACACAGAGGTTATTCCATATAGACTCATCATTTTGCATATGAAAAACTTGAAGCTCAGGGAGGCTATGGCTTGGCCAGGGCCATAGGGATGTCACAGTTATTTTGAACTCATGCCATTGCTTCCTCTAATTGTACCAGAGAATCTCCTTGAGAGTCTGAACATTAGTTTTGTCACTTAGCAGCAGTGTGACCACGGGAAACTTACTTAAACATTAATTATTTTAGCTCCTGATTTGTAAAAAGGGAGTTATATACTTGTGTTTTCTATCTATCCCAAAGGGCTATTGTGAGAAAAAAAAGTATAAGTTATAAAGTTCTATATAATATGAATTCCATTGTAATTCCTATAAAAAGTCTCATAGTACCATGTAGCAGGTACTCATTAACTTCTTATTGATTTATTGATCGATTGTGACAGCAAGATGATTCTGAGTTTCCTAAAAGCTATGACAAAAGAGCATTATTATAATGTCGTATTAAGTTTAAAAAGTTTCAGATATAGGCCAGGGAAAGACTATACCAATTTTCTGAGAATTAGCCTAATTCAATAAAAAGAAGGTCATTGATAAGTCAAAGACAGAAACTTTCAAGACCATCCTTCCATCTTCTGAGTGAACTTCCAAGGACAGGGTTTTCTGCAAAGCATTTGAAATTGGTGCTTTTTGGAATCTTACTTTCAAAGGAGAATAAAGAATGCCAGATCTTTCATTTTTATGTAAGTGATATTATAGGGGTAGAGCCAAGATGGTGCAGTAAAGGGAACATTCAAATGGGAACTCTCCATCAGTCCCTTATAAACAACTTTAAAATAACATCAGTTCTAGAGAAGTATAACCAAGAAAAGGTTGAATTGAAGCACTTTTTCCTACCCAAAACAACTTAGCATATCAGGAGGGGTCTCTGGCACTGGGGTGGGGACTGGTCAGGAGCATAGCAGAAGCATGGGCCTCAGAAGTAGCAATACGGTGTTGACAGCAGCAACAGTAGTTTCAGAATTCTTATTGTCTAGAAATAATAAGGTGATAGGATGCCTGGTCAGAAGGAGATTTCAAGTCATCTCTGATTAGTACCTTCAAATCCTGCATGATTCTTGTCTGTCCTTATCCAGAAGCCATCTAAAACATATACCCTAAATCTCTGGTGGCATCTTTTAAGTATTTGAAGACTGAGTGAGTATACTCATAACATACAGGCTATCCTGTCCATTTGTATGTTCTCATTTTCATCAAATGGCTGGCAAATTTCTTTTTTCCATTCATACTTTTCCTTTATTTTTTATGCCACTTATATCATTGGTAACATGACACTATCCCCTTTTGGTCACTGTGCATAACACTATGCACTTTGGGTCACACCAGCAATTCTGATTCTTTACAGATCATAGAGTTCCATCATTTGGTGTCATAAAACAATAGTTAGAGACTATTGCAATGATGCCAGCTATAGCAATACTAAGAAATTAAAGAAATTAGGATAAGCAATGGAGATATAAAGCTATACTTCTTTGCAGATGACATGGTGGTATACTTAGAAGATCAATCAAAAACTAATAACAATTAACAACTTTAGCAAAGTTAAGGATATAAAATAAATGCACATAAATCATAAGCTTTTTCTCATACTACCAATAAAATCCAAAAGTAAGACACAGAAAAAGAAATCTTATTTAAAATAATTGTACAAAATGCAAAATGCTTTTGAGTCTACCCACCAAGACATACCCAGGAACTATGTGAAAACAACTACAAAACAGTTTTCACACAAATAAAATCAGATCTAAACAACTGGAAAAAAACATTAATTGCTCATGGGTAGGCCAAACTAATATAATAAAAAATGACAATTCTACCTAAATTAAAAGAAGGTTTCATAGCTATATTGGATCTCAAATTGTATTATAAAGTGTCAACTATCAAAACAATCTGATATTGGCCAAGAAATAAAGTAGTAGATCAATGGAATAAATTAGGCACTTAATACACAGTAGTAAATGACCATAGTAACCTAGTGTTTGATAAGCCCAAACATGAACTGAAATTTGTCCCTGTAAAGTGGAGGAAGGGACACGGAGTGACATAAAAAGGGACTATAAAAGATGATGAACTTCCTGTCTTCAAGGTCTTCAGGTTACAGTCAGTTGCTTCTAGAGGTGTATCTTACTTTAAGTAAGTGGTTGTATCTTACTTTAAGTAAGAGGTGCATCTTACTTTAAGTAAGTAAGTGGTTTATGAACCTCCTCACTTAGTGTTAAGTAGGAGTGTCTAGCTTTTGGTTGATTGAATTTAAAAGTAGGCAAGGGGAGAATCAATCCCATCTTCATGCATATTACCTCTCAAATAGTTGGGAGAGATAGAGAGGATTGCCAAATGTCCAAAAGAAATATTGAAAATTGTTTCTACATGTAATTGGGAAAAATTTTTAAAAAAATATTAGAATGAAGAAGATATATTTTCTCATGTCAGAGATTGTCAGAGACCCGCAATCACTGAATTTTATTTCTTCTAGTCTTATTTCTATGAAGCATTTCTTAAATTTACAAAATTTACTCTATCTTGATCAAGTTAAAAGAATATAATTTTGTTAATTAGCAGTGCCTGATTTTTTATGTAACTTTTTTTGAGTGAATGATCTTTTGCATTTAAAAAAAATTCTTTCCCTTTTAAATATGTTGATGTAGTGCACCTTTCTAATGCATATAGCTACACTTACCTGGATTTAATTAAGTCATAACTGAATAGTACTTTAAAATTTTCATCCATTTTTGCTACAAGGCACAAATTTAATAAAGTTTTCATAAGATGATGAGAGAGATGAGAGTTCCTACTGTTCTGTACTCTGATTTGACCACATCTATGATACTGCTTTCATCACATTTTAGGAAAGGTATTAGTAATCTTTTATGAGGATTCAATATCACACCATATGGGTTGATTATTGTCCTCCATACTGGAAGAGAACCAAAATGACATGACAGTTGGGGTCAATTTACAGTGTTTCTGACTGTTGCTAATTAAACAAATATGAGCTCAAAATACAGGGCACAAGTAGTCCATATGAACATTTGGGATGAAGATGTCTCTAAATTTGATTTCTCATGTTTTTTTCTCCTTAGCTACCATCATTTTTGTTTTTTGCTCTTAGAACACAGCATCTTCTTTGATATGGCCAAACCATGCTAATTGGTTTTGTACCAGTGTCTCCCATATCTCACATTCAATACCAAAACTCAGAGAGACCTTGAGAATGTCCTTGTATTTCTTCTTCTGAGCATCCCAAATACTGAGCTACCTTTGGCAATGTGTGCATCAATCTCATCATCTCTGTGTACATCTCTAGAAAGTATACTGCCAGTGGAGCCAAGATGACAAGTAGAACAGAGAAGCTGAAAGTTACCATGAGAATCCTCTCCAACCAATATTAAAATATCACATCAAATGAATATAGGAGTGAAAGAACCAACAAGAAGACAGAGTGAAACAACTTTCAAGAAAAGAAAAGCCTGAAAGGTAGGCAGAGAACACCTGGGGCACTGGGATGAGAAGGGAGGAGAGCCAGTAAGACCATAGCACTGAGTGAAGAACAAGACAATAGGAAGCCACACATCTCACCCCACATCTGCTGTCCCAGGTTTAGAACGTAAGCTGAAACCAACATTCAAATCCTGAGAGACTGCCTGGGCAAATAGTGGTCCAAACCAATCCATACTCACTGAAATTTCAAACCTGTGGAGAAGTCCGGAGTCCCAAGGCTATCTGTGCTGAAGTGGGCTGATCTGTGTGGGCCCAGAGCAAATCCAGGAGTCCCAGTCTGGAATTGAGATGAAGACATAGATCCCAATTTGGGGTGGCTGATAGTGCTAATGGGGACCCAGATCTTCTTGCCTAAAACTCAAGGCAGAACTCAAAGACAGGGCAACCCAGGGTGAGCCCATTAGAACATTTACACAGTAAGTCCAAAATCTAATACCTAACCATGAGGCTATAACTTAAGTAGTTCCTGACCTAATCAAGATCAAAGTAAGACCAAAAGCTTACAAAGCAAGTCTTTGAGCTATCAGAATCTCAAGGGTTAATTGAATCAGCAAGTGGAGGGGACTCTCAGAGCTCTCAGCCCTCAGGCCATCACACCATCACTGAAGAACTGAAACTTGTAAAACCCCAGAAAATAAACAGAATAGCATTAAGGAAGGAATGAAGTTTAAGAGGGTACCCCAAACTTCCAGAAAACAGAGCCTACCTATAAATAGGAAGGAAAAATTAACAAACAATAAAAAAGCAACAAAATCTAAAGAATGTTGATGGAGACAAAGAGCAAAGCACAGACACAGAGGGAGACAGTGAAAGCAAAGCAAACATACGCATAGTCCAAAAGAAAAGTATGGATTGGACACAGATTCTGGAAGAGCTCAAAAAAAGCTTAAAAAGCCAAGTAAGAGAGACAGAGGAAAAGTGAAGAAGAGAAATGAAAACAATGCGAGAAGAAATATAAAAGAAGAACCAAAAGCTGACAGAGGAAAATCAGGCCTTAAAAATTAGAAAAATATTGAGCAACTGGAAACTAATGATTTCATGAGAAATCAAGAAACAATAAAGCAAAATCAAAGGAATGAAAATATACTGCCAAGGTAAGTGAACTTATCCATAGTATCCAACATTTTTCTCTTTGCTGTTCCTAATGGTACCATGTAAGGGTGGAATGGTGCTGACTAGTGGAGAATCTCTGTTTTCCTCATGTTAACTGACAGATCAAAATTGGAAGTTGTTGAAAGAACTAAAGATACTTAGCTTGTCTTCAAAGAGGTTATGATGTCTGTCTTGACAGTTGAAGGGCTATCTTGTGAAAGAGGGATTATATTTTTTTATAACAGAAAGCAAACTAGGATCACATAACTAGCATTGAGACCCTGGGCAAATTATCTAACCTCTTTCAGGCTGTTTCCTCTTCTGTAAAAGTGGGATTATATTACATTGCAGTGTTGTGATGACGAAAAAAAAATGAAATGTTGGTAAAGTACTTAGAAGTACCATATAAATACTATTGTTTTTGTTATTGTTACTAATGCTATTAGAATTATTAATCACTATTAGAAGTGACCATGAAGTTTAAAAGGTTGGGCACAGTTCTGTGAGTTCTTATTTCCATGGACAGTATTAAAGTTTTCTTATTTGGTGTTCAAAAATCCCTACCAGACAATGCAAAATTATTATTCTCATTTTGCAGATTAGAAAAATGTGGATTAAACAAGTAAAATAACTTGCTAAACATAATATGTCTATTGAATGGCAGAAGCAAGAAAGGAGCCTAATATTTTTTCCTTTCAGTCCACTGCTCTGCTCTCATATAATATACCATCTTTCTTTTTTAGTATTCATAAGTGGTTTTGATAATTTCTGTTTACAAGGGGGGGAAATTACAAATTTATGTTGAAAAAAGAATTTAGGAAGCTAACAATGGCCAACCTAGAGTCCCAGTTTGTGGGAAGAAGAGGAAGAACTTGGCATATCCAATTTAGATACTACATTAAAAATGAAAACTAACATGTATACAGTGTTTTAGGTTTTAAAACATGCTATCTTAACAACTCTGTGGGATATATGAGGAAAAGCAAAATTTTCCCATATTATATAGATTTAAAAAACCTGAGTCTCATCATCATTTGGAGATAATAAAAATATACCACATAGTACAGTAGAAAGAGCATTATTTCTGGAGTCAAAGTCCCTGGGTTAAAATCCTGCCTTGATACTTGATATGTTCATGATTTTAAGTAATCCACATGACTTCCCTGAGATTCCATTTTCTTATCTGTAAAAGGAGAGTTAGATTAGATAGTCTTTGACATCCTGTCTTGTATTTATGATCTGATTATAGCATTTTGCATTTAGAAGGAATTTTATATATATTATCTCATGTGATATTTATAACAATTCTGGTAGATAGTACAAAAACTACTCCTCCCCATCCTCTTTTAAGATTTGAGGAAATAAAGACTAAGAAGTAATTGTCATGCCTAAGTCATATAAAAAAGTAGTGGTACAATCATTATTTAGGATGATAGAATAATAGATTAATAGTTAGGACTTTAGGCATTATACAGGTTCATTCCACCCCATACTTGGTTGTTTGGCCACTTTAAGTATGTCACATACTTTGTGATTCCATTTGGGCTTTCTTGACAAAGATATGGGATTGCTTTGCAATTTCCTTCTCCATCTCATTTTACAAAATTGGAAACTGAGGTAAACAGGGTTATGTGACTTTCCCAGAGTCATACAGGTTGGAAACATCTCAGGCCAGATTTGAACTTATGAAGATGAGTATTCCTAAAGACAGTTTTGGGATTCTATCCTTGGGACCACTGTGCTGCCTTAACTATTCCAGATGAAGAAAATGAGCTGCAGAAAAATCATGTGGTTTGATATATCTTGTAAGTAGCCTATCCTGCATTTACGCTTGTCTTGTGACACCAAATCCTTTAACTCCATCTACTGCTCTTCTAAATTGAAAGTCAGGTACTTTCCCCTACATTCTTAAAGATAATTCCATAGAGATTTCTTAAAGGTCTTTTACTGAAATGTAGGGCTATCTCTGAGAACAAGGGCCAAGTGTTCAGAATGGGACAACTTAGAAAGGATAATTTAGAGAGTCTTCTTCAAGTAGAAAATCAAAGCTTGATCTTTAGTTGTTACATTGAAGAAACCTTGCCCAGCAGAGGTAAGCAACCTACGTCATCCTTCTGTGGTGGCTGTGAGCTTGTCAATAAGAAGCTTGATGTGGGACAGTCACATAAATTAAAGGAATTCATATGACATATGATTTGTTCTCTTTTTCTACTTTTCTTTTTTAATGGTCACTATACCACAGCTCACTAGAGGCATTTCCACTGGAGCATGCATTCAAAATCTGAAATGTGCTCATCTGATGCTTGTTTGTCAATATGGAATGAATAAAAAATAACCTTTTTCCCCAAAAATTTGAAAATTGGAGTCAAATACTCTAGTCCTTCAATGAGTGTTAATTAGAGATGGTAGTAAGTAATCTCCCCACTTTATTTCAATTCACAGTATTGGAATATTGGCTCTTTTCCCTCATTGTTTTTGGAATGTGGAAACTGTTAGAAGTTATTGCTAATATAACAAAACATACTCTTGTGTCTTAAGGATTTCAGGAAATTATTATTAACTCAGGTTGAATAAAGAAATCAGCCACCACATGGAGCTTATATCCTCCTTGGTATATCCCATTTCCTACTTCAAGTTTCTTTGGAATTTTTAAGCATTTTAATAGGCAGATGGGTGTCTAATGATCTCTTGTGTGTTCAGGAATCTCAGGGAATATCAATGAAGGGATACTGAAGAATACTCTTCCTGAAAAAACCTCCACTTAAAGTAACATGATGGAAATGTCCTAACACTTGTGTACAACTTACATAGAAACCAGAGATAAATTCATAAACTTAGACCAAAACAACTCAGCCTCAGTATCTGTAAAATAGGTATTCTAATATTATCTATCTCAACAGAGTTTCTATGCGGTAAATGCTTTTTAAACCTTATAGACAAATGACCTATGGTTGTGATGATTACTTCTAACATATCCTGGTGGGCAATTATGGCATAGTAGAGATATTGGAATTTGGAAGGCTTTATTCTGGTCTCAGCTCTACTATTAATTGGTTCTGTGATTTTGAGGCAAATCACTTAACTCGCTCATCTCAGTTTCCTCATTTGTCAAATGGATGGGAGGCAGATTGGAATAGATGATGATCTTGTTTCATTCATATCTTTTGAGAGACAGGATTTGATGTAGAAATTTGGGTTACTAATGTGTCAGATGTTGGATGACTGACACCAGATTATATTCTCAGGACAGTTTTAGAACAACCTAACCCCATGAAATTCCCTGAACCCAAGTTTGTTTCTTGGAGGTACTCTTGACTAGGAAGAGTCCATGTGCAACTCACTTTGATATGTATTTCGTTTCCATTTAAATTAGACCTATATTGTATTAAATGATATTTCTGAAACATCTACTCTGTGCAGAACATTATTGTCTTAGGTGCTAGAGGATATGCAAAGATCAAGTGTGACTAATATAGATCTTAATGACTAGTGATGGGAGACAGGGAGGGAGATGAATAGTAAAATACACAAATGACATGGGAAGTCTTCTTCAGATCTAAAACTGTGATCCTAAGAAACTCAATTCAAAACAGTGGGAAAGATCATACAGAATGGGGATGTATAGGAACACTTTACAGAAGAGTTGGTATTTAAGCTAGAAGTTAAATGATTGTCAAGAATGCTCCAAATAGGGGCAGCTGGGTAGCTCAGTGGAGTGAGAGTCAGGCCTAGAGACAGGAGGTCCTAGGTTCAAACCTGGCCTCAGCCACTTCCCAGCTGTGACCCTGGGCAGGTCACTTGACCCCCATTGCCCACCCTTACCAATCTTCCACCTATGAGACAATATACCGAAGTACAAGGGTTTAAAAAAAATCATAAAAAAAATTAAAAAAAAAAGAATGCTCCAAATAGGTAGGAATGTTAGGGGAGAGGATATTCCTTGCATACGTAAGAGTTTGAGCAAAAGCATGTAGGAGGCAGGTATAGCCTAGGATGTAAAAGAAGTCAAGTTGTCAGGGGCATGGAGTGTAGATAGATAGATAGATAGATAGATAGATAGATAGATAGATAGATAGATAGATAGATAGATAGAGATAGAAATAGGTAGAGATAGAGATAGAGATAGAGATAGATGCTCTCAAACCATTTAGTGAATTCACACCCCACATAGTGCTAGATGAGAAGCCAACAAGATACTTGGAGAGCTCCACTCTTTTTTTAAATTCAGTCAGAAACCTGTGAATTCTTTTAAGAGTTCACACTCTCAGAAACTGTTCAGTCAGGAAAATATGAACCTTTTTGATGAGAAATTGACCTTCAGAAGGTGTGAAGTCTATTCCATAGACACTTCCCCTTGGACAGTGCTAGACAATTCAGAAACAGTGATTGGTCCCTGTGAAGAAAGGAGGAGACAAGAAGTCACCATAAAAGCAAGCCCTGAACTCAATCTGGGGAGATGGTCTTGGAGAAGATTGTCTGAAGAGATTGTCTTCTGGAGGTAGCCTTCTAGCTGGTGTAACATCCATGATCTTAAATGGGGTTAAAGCTGCCTCACTGAATTCCACAGTGCCCCCCAGAACTCCAGGAGAGGGGGAAGTTGGGGCAGTTAGGAACCTGGGTATAAAAAGCCAGAACACCCAACTTGCAAGGACACTTTGGACACTGCTTTTTGTGTTCAAAGGGCTGGGAAATAGAGTTAAGTTGCTCTTTTTGTTAGCTCATCTTTGACCTCACGGAGCAGAGTGTTACTTTGCTGGTTTACCTGTGAGCAAGATCTCACTTGCAAGATCTCAACTAATCTTCAAAAAAGGTTACCTTCACCATCTTACACTTAGTAACATTAGATTAGGAGAAAGGTTAGTTAGTGAGTAAGATACAAATTTTGTTATTCGAAGTACTTTCCCCTCTGGGGACAGTGAAGCCAACAAGTTTTTTGAAGATTTTAGATAGCTTACCTCCTCCTCAATCCTAAAATCCACCTTCCCTCTCCCTGTTTTCCTGAAATTAATAAATCTCTTTCTTAGTTGGATTTGAGAGCCTGTGTGAAGTTATACTAGGCTATACTTACAATCAACATACATTTCTTAAACTAAATCTTCATCCAAGCAAGTACTGGTACAGCTTTTATCCTAAGAGCAAGTTGGCTGTATTGAAGACAACTTGAAACTTTACTATCCTAAGGTTTAGGGAATAGTCTTAAAAAGTGGGAGTGGCTAATCTCAGTGGGATTATTTCATATCAATCTACCAATTTAGCACTGGATTAGTCAAGCTTCTTCAGCCTCCATTACTTGACCTAAAGGGGATTCAGTTAACTGTTATTTCCTATTGCTCTGTCTCAAGAGGGGGAAGGGGAAAAATTCTATTCACTCCTACTCCTCCCCCTTGCTATGATAGCAGCATCCTCCTTGCTCTGACTCCATTACCAACCATTGCAAATATGACCCAATTCAACACTGGGGAGAGTCTTTCGCCTTCAACTGGACCCTGAAGAAGGTCTGGCCAAGGATCTTGAACTACTTTCTATTAGTACTACCATATGGGTGAGTAAAAAAGACTGACTTCCTTTCCCTGACTTGTTCTGAAGGTACTAGCCTCCAGAGAGGCCCCTTGTCTTGCAGGAGGCCTCATGGCTAAACCTCTTGTTTAATTTACCTCTGTGCCCCCTTTGTTGGGACCTCTGAAGCCCTGCCTGGTTCAGACCAAGCCAGAGTAATTATCTAATCTCTCTGATTTTCTTACTTTCACTCTTTCTCCTTTTGTAAATAAACTACCATAAAAAAGTCATTTGGAATTGAGTAATAATTCCTGGAAACCACACTCTTATAAATTTAGTCCAATCTTTTTTTATGTTTAAGCCCTTACATTCTGGCCCTTACATGGGACAGTATTGAGGAATTTGTACTTCAGCTTATGGAAGTTACTGATGTAGAGACAGATGCAAGTGATATGGAGTCACACTTGGGAGCTCAAAATTCTTTCTCGAGATCTCAACCTAAATTTTTAAATCACCTTTTTTTTGTTCTTTCTCAGTCAGGATTTCTCCATCTGTGATTTTTTAAAAAAATTTGAGGCCAGTTCTCATAGCTGTTTCAGTTTTTCTCTTGAAAGACTTACCTTCTATTCTCTTACCTTTCTTTCTCTAGAATAACTTATGAGGAAGTTTGAATATTATAGTTTTTTAGTCCACAATGCCTTACAAACTACTACTCCTAGTTCAAATTCGTATATATGTATATGTACACACACACACACACACACACACACACACACACACCCATTACATTCAGCAAATCAAATCTCATTAATATATTTTCCTTCATTCAGGAGGTTTGTTCAGTTGTTTTTCCCCCTCTCCTCATGACTGAATCTGATATTGGTCACCAATGATTTTTTATTCCGAAGATCTTAGTTATTGCCAAGCAAAATAGAAAGTGTATTTTGGCCCCTGTCTGGTTTGAGGGTGTATACCCTAATTTTATATGACTGCAGAAGTGGTATTTCTAACACCCCTGTTCTACATATCTCACACTTGTCCCAAAGAAAATGAAGTCTGGCTGGACAAAAGGCATTGACGTTTGGGAACTGGAATTTGAAATGGACTTAACAAAGTGTTTTCCTTTTTATTTAAGATCTTTAAACAAATGCTGGTGGGCAGGATGTTGCATATAGGGGATCCCTGTGTGGATATGGGTTAGATTGGATGACTAATGAACTTTCTAAATTGAAGATTCTGGGGAAATGCTCTCTAAGTTACTGTTGATTTATTGATAAATTAATAAAAAAGTAATATTACCCTGCAAAAACATGTGCCAATTTTCATTCTCATCAGTTCTCCAGTTAGACTCTTAAATCTCTGGAAGTATTCTCCCATGCCATAGAAGCTCACCTTGTTAGCTCACTATCCCTTTCACTTCTCACAATGGAAGTACCTTCTGTCCCTTTGACACTTTTCTTTTATTCTCTGGTTCATAAATAATTTCTGTTTAAAAATGCCTTCCAGATTTTCATTCGTGCCTTCATTTCTCTTCAAGCTCTTCTGACTTTCTAAACTTTCTCCATCATGCTCCATGCAGGTACCTTCTACCCTCCACTTACTTTTGTTTCAGTTTCATTTTATATATCTTCTCCCATTAAGATGTAAGCTCTACGACTTCTGGACTAAGATGGCTGCAGAGCAGAAGGAAGGTTCTTCTTCTCCTCACAGCCAACCAAATATAAAATGCCTCAAAAGGAAAAAAAACAAGATCAGAAGAGTGAAGGGGTTCTACTGTAGAGCACAGCCTTGAAGATAGGCAGGGTTTGGGCATTTCCATACTATTAGGGTGGGGGGTAAAATTAAACCTACCAAAGCATGAGCTGATCATTCCTCCCAAACTCCACCTACCACACCAGAGTCAGAGCAAGTGCTGGGGCAATCTCTAGGTTCTCAGGGACTGGCTGAGGGCACCACAGACTTACCCCTGAGCAGTGATATTTGGGAACCAAGGAGGCTGAGGAACACAGAGCTTGGGCACAGAGATAGGGCAGAGAGAGGCTGCCCACAGAAGATGCTGTGGAAACTGGAAAAGTAGCATCAGGGCAAAAAAAAACTCTGTAGTTCAATGCATAGATAGCTGCCTACCCTCCTCATTCTAATTTCTGGCTGGGAAGGGAAAAAAAAACTTACACAGCAATGGCCACCAATACTCAAGAACTACAATCTACAAATACCAAAAAAAAAATAAGAAAAAGCCTCTGACATTAGATATCTTCTATGGAGAAAACCAGCAGAGTACACAAATGACAGGAGAGAGTGAAAAATAAGCAAATACATCCAAACTTTCCAAAAGAAATGGAAATTGGTCACAAGCTCTCAAGGAACTAAAAAAGGAATTTAAGAACAATGTAAGAAAAATAGAAGAAACTTGGCAAGAAAAGTGGGAAACAGAAATGCAATTAATTCAAAAAGAAAATAACAGCTTAAAAGACAGAATTTCCCACTTGGAAAAAGAAGCCCTGAAATCACACCAAATTATAAACAAATTGGAGACCAGATTTGACCTGTTGGAAGCCATGAAAAGCAGGATAGACCTGAAAGCCAGTCTTTAAAGCTAGAATTGAGTAAATAGAAGCTAATGATCTCACAAGACAGCAAGAAGTAATAAAGCAAAGTCAAAAGAATGATAAAATAGAAGGAAACATGAAATAACTCATTGAGAAGATAATGGACCTAGAGAATACATGTAGGAGAGATAATTTGAGAATCATTGTTCTACCAGAAAACCTGGGGGGGAAATAGAGGCCTTGACATCATACTACAAGAAATTATCCAAGAAAACTACCCTGATATTCTTTTTAAAAAAATTTTTAATCATTTATTAATATTCATTTTTAACATGGTTACATGATTCATGCTCCTACCCCTTCACCCCCTGCACTCCTCCCACCCATGGCCAACACACATTTCCACTGGTTTTATCATGTGTCCTTGTTCAAGACCTATTTCCAAATTGTTGTTAGTTGCATTGGATACCCTGATATTCTTGAAGAAGAGGGCAAAATATACATTGAAAGAGTCCATAGATCACCCCCTAAATTAAATCTTCAAAAGACAACCCCCCCAGGAATATAATTGCCAAATTCAAGAGCTTCCAAGCTAAGGAGAAAACATTGCAAGAAGCCAGAAAGAGATAATTCAGATATCAAGGAGCACTAATCAGGATTACACCAAATTTGGCAGCCTCCACACTAAAGGTCTGCAAGAATTTGAATATGATATTCAGAAGGGCAAGAGAATTGGGTCTACAACTAAGGATCGCCTATCCATCATTACTGACTATATACTTGCAGGGGAAAGTATGGGCATTTAATGAAAGAGAAGATATCCAAGAATTCCTAAAGAAAAGACCAGAACTAAAAGGAAAATTTAATATTCAAATCCAAAATTCAAGAGAAACATGGAAAGGTAAACAAGAAAGGGGGGGGGAGAGAATTCTTTTTTAAGGGCTTCAATAAGGTGAATTTTTTTATATTTCTATATGGAAAAAAGATATTTGTAACTCCCAAAATCTGTTTTCACTATTATCATAGATAGAAGAATTATTCAAAGGCAGAAGTTGTGGTACTAAGTGGTTTAAGAATGATATATTAAAAAAAGAGAGAGGGGGGTAGGAATAGAGGAAGACACCAAGATAAACTTGAAGGAAGAAGAAAAATAGGATAATTTATACCACAAAAAGAGGCATATGGGAAGAGGAGGGGAAGAATATTATTATAAGAAGGAGAAGAAGAGAGTGTTAATAGATAATACTTAAACCTTACTCCCAGTGGAAGCAGTTCTGAGAGGGAAGAGCAGCTAGATCCAGTGGGGAATAGAATTCTATCTTACCCTACAGGGAAGTTGAGAGGGAAAACCAAGGTGGGGAGAGGGGTAGGGAGTATTAAAAGGGAGGGAAAGGGAGAGGGAAGGGAATATAATAGACCTTAAAGAAAAACAAGATGGAAATAAGAAGGGAGGGGATGGGAAGGAAAGTAAAATGAGAGTGGAGAATAGAGGTACTGATTAAAAGAGTAACATTGGTGAAGAAAGAAATAGCAAAAGAAGAAAGGGCAAGATTGGGGGAGAAAAATCAAAATGATGGGGAATACTCAGGTGGTAATCATAACTCTGAATGTGAATGGGTTGAACTCACCCATGAAAGGGAAGTGGGTAGCAGACTGGATTAGAAATCAAAATCTTACCATACGTTGTCTACAAGAAACACACATGAGACAGATAGACACACAAAGGATAAAGGTAAGAGAGCAAAATTTATCAGTCATCAACTGAGAAAAAGAAGGCAGGAGTCACAATCATGATATCTGACAAAGCCAAAGTAAAAATAGATGTGATTAAAAGAGATAGGGAAGAGAAATACATTCTGATAAAAGGCAGTATAGACAATGAAGAAATAGCAGTACTCAACATGTATGCACCAAATGGTATAGCATCCAGATTTTTAAAGGAGAAACTTTATTGGAGCTTATGGAGGAAATAGATAGCAAAACTATACTAGTGGGCAACCTGAGCCTTCCTCTATCAGAGCTAGATAAATCAAACCAAAAAATAAATAAGAAAGAGGTAAGAGATATGAATGAAATCCTAGAAAAATAAAGGTTAATATATATAGAGAAAAATAAATAGTGACAAAAAAGAACACCTTTTGTCAGTATTAATTTTTTTTCTTCTTTTCAGCAGTACATGGTACATTCACAAAGATTGACCATGTACCAGGGTTATAAAAACAGAGGAAAATTTATATCCCTGAGTGCATATATCAACAAATCAGATAGGGAATAGGTCCATGAATTAGACATACAAATTTAAAAAAAAACTAGAAAGGGAACAAATTAAACAGCCCCAGATAAAAATTAAATTAGAAATCCTAAAGATCAAAGAAGAAATTAATAAAATTGAAAGTAAAAGAAACTATTGAGTTAATAAATAAGTCTAGGAGCTGGTACTCTGAAAAAAAACAAATAAAATAGACAAACTACTGGTTAATCTAATAGAAAAAAGGAAAGAAGAAAATCAAATTAACAGTATCATAGATGAAAAGGGCAACCTCACCTCTAATGAAGAGGATATTAAGATAATTGTTAAGAACTATTATGCCCAATTATATGGCAACAAATATAGCAATATACTTGAAATGGATGAATATTTACAAAAATATGAATTGCCTAGATTAACAGAAGAGATAATAGAATACTTAAATAATCCCATATCAGAAAGAGAAATTGTGGGGGGCAGCTGGGTAGCTCAGTGGATTGAGAGCCAAGCCCAGAGACAGGAGGTCCTAGTTTCAAAACTAACCTCAGACACTTCCCAGCTGTGTGGCCTTGGGCAAGTCACTTTAACCCCATTGCCTACCCTTACCACTCTTCTCCCTTGGAGCCAATACACAGTATTGACTCCAAGAGGAAAGTAAGGGTAGAAAGAAAGAAAGAAAGAAAGAAAGAAAGAAAGAAAGAAACAAAGAAAGAAAGAAACAAAGAAAGAAAGAAGCAAAGAAAGAAAGAAAGAAAGGAAGGAAGGAAGGAAGGAAGGAAGGAAGGAAGGAAGAAAGGAAGAAAGGAAGAAAGGAAGAAAGGAAGAAAGGAAGAAAGAGAAATTGAACAAATTATCAAGGAACTCCCTAAGAAAAAATCTCCAAGGCCAGATGGATTCACAAGTGAGTTCTAGCAAACATTTAAAGGACAATTAATTCCAATAACAAACTATTTGACAAAAGAAGCAAAAAAGGAATTTTACCAAATTCCTTTTATGACACAAATATGGTACTGATTCCAAAGCCAGGCAGATCAAAAACAAAGAAAGAAAACTACAGACCAATGTCCTTAATGAACATAAAAAGACTCCGACAAGTGATCACTAGAATTATCCACTATGATCAGGTGGGATTTATACCAGGAATGCAAGGATGATTTAATATTAGGAAAACCATCCTCTTAATTGACCATATCAACAACCAAATGAACAGGAACCATATGATTATCTCAACAGATGCAGAAAAATCCTTTGACAAAATACACTCATTCCTATTGAAAACACTAGAAAGTATAGGAATAGATGGGTCTTTCTTTAAAATAATAAATATCATATATCTAAAATCATTAGCAAGTATCATCTGCGATGGGAATAAGTTAGAAGCCTTCCCAATATGAGTAGGAATGAAGCAAGGATGACCATTCATCATTACCTGTATTATTTAACATTGTACTAGAAACATTAGCAGTAGTAATTAGAGAAGAAAAAGAAATTGAAGGTATTAAAATAGGCAATGAGAAGACTAAGCTATCACTCTTTGCAGATATGATGGTCTACTTAAAGAATCCTAGAGAATCAACTAAGAAGCTAGTGGAAATAATCAACAACTTTAACAAAGTTGCAGGATACAAAATAAATCCACATAAATAATCAGCATTTCTTTATATTTCCAACACATCATGGCAGCAAGACTTAGTAAGAGAAATTACATTTAAAATCAGTCTATACAATATAAAATACTTAGGAATCTATTTGCCAAGGCAAACACAGGAATTATATGAGCACAACTACAAAACACTTTTCACACAATTAAAACTTTCTAAACAATTGGAAAAAAACATTAATTTTTCATGGATAGGATGAGCTAACATAATAAAAATGACAATCCTACCCAAATTAATTTACTTATTCAGTGCCATGCCTATAAAAGTACCAAGAAAGTTTTTTACTGAATTAGAAAAAAAATTATAACAAAGTTCATTTGGAAAAATGAAAGATCAAGAATATCAAGAGAAATAATGAAAAAAAAAAAACAAAAAACATGAAGGATAGGGGCCTAGCAGTACCAGATCTTAAACTGTACTATTGTGAAAGAGAATGCTTGGTTCTCTGTGAGTTCACAACTTATTTAATGCTAGGTGAGAACAAGCCAGAAACTTAAGAATTCACACACTCAGAAAGGTGTGGTTCCAAAGGTGATAGTTCAGACAATTTGAAAACTGTGATTGACCCCCATGAAAAAGGGCAGGAACAGAAAACCACCATAAAATCCATGAAAATCCCTGAGAATGGAGGCTGGTAAAGGAATCTGATGAAGGAGGCTAGTAGAGAGTGATCTCCAAGAAGAGAGTCACTCCAAGGAGAGAGTGAACTCCAAAAAGAGAGTCACTCCAAGAAGGAGAGAGTACACTCCAAGAAGAGGGTCACTCCAAGAAGGAAGTTGGCTTCAAGAAGAAGATTGGTTCAAAGAAGAAAGTAAGCCTCAGGAGTCACCTTCAGCTCCAGTCATTGTCTTGAGTGAGTGGATAGCTGTTTTCCCTTCCTGTCTCCTGAAGATAATTTAATTCTGATTGAAGGTTAACAAGTCCTGGCTGAGCCAAGTGCTGGAACAATATTTAATTAGATAGGCTAATGTCTTTTCTACCCTTTTGTACTTTCACTCTTTCTACCTCTTTTATAAATAAAAAATTAATAATTTTTATATATGTAGCCAAACCATTTATTTTAACACTTACATTAGAATGCAGTGGTTATCAAAACAATATGGTACTGGTTAAAAGACAGAAGGGAGGACCAATGGAATAGACTTAAGGTAAATGCCCTCAGCAAGATAGTATATGATAAACCCAAAGATCCCAGGTTTCAGGACAAGAACCCACTTTTTAACAAAACTGCTGGGAAAATTGGAAAACATCATGGCGGAGATTAGCTCTAGATCTGCATCTCACATGCTATACCAAGATAAATTCAGAATGAGTAAACAACTTAAATATAAAGAAGGAAACTAAGTAAATTAGGTGAAGACAGAATAGTATACCTGTCAGATCTATAGGAAAGGAAATAATTTAAGGACAAGCAAGAAATAGAGAATATTACAAAACATAAAATGAATAATTTTGATTACATTAAATTAAAAAAGTTTTGTACGAACAAAATCAATGCAACCAAAATTTGAAGGAAAGCAACAAATTGGAGAAAATCTGTATAAGAAAAACCTCTGACAAAGGTCTAATAACTCAAATTTATAAGGAACTGAATCAATTTTACAAAAAATCAAGCCATTCCCCAATTGATCAATGAGCAAAGGACATGAATAGGTAGTTTTCAGATAAAGAAGTAAAAACTATCAATAAGCACATGAAAAAGTATTCTAAGTCTCTTATAATTAGAGAAATGCAAATCAAAACAACTCTGAGGTATCACCTCACTCCTAGCAGATTGGCTAATATGACAGCAAAGGAAAGTAATAAATGTTGGAGGGGATGTAGCAAAATTGGGACACTAATGCATTGCTGATAGAGTTGTGAATTGACCCAACCGTTGTGGGAGGCAATTTGGAATTATGACTGATTGCCCTTTGATCTAGCCATACCACTGCTGTGTTTGTACCCCAAAGAGATGATAAGGAAAAATATGTGTACAAAAATATTCATAGCCACACTCTTTGTGGTGGCAAAAAATTGGAAAATGAGGGGATGCCCTTTGATTGGGGAATGGCTGAAAAAATTGTGGTATCTGCTGGTGATGGAATACTAATGTGCTATAAGGGATAATGAACTAGAGGAATTCCATGTGAAGTGGAGCAACTTCCGGGAATTGATGCAGAGCAAAAGGAACAGAGCCATGTAATAAAATAACATAAAAATATATAGCCAAATCAACCAACACATTAACTAAATCTGTTAGTATATGAAACCTTTACACCATCTCCTGACTGAACCTTTTCATTGGCTCTTCTCTATACCTGGATCACTTCCTTTCCTCATTTTCACCTCCTACCTTTCCTGTCTTCCTTAAAATCTTCCTTAAAATCTCACCTAAATTCTCAAAACAACCCTCACAAAAAAATAAACCTTTTGTAGGCAGAAACTTTTCTCAGTCTCTCTTGACCTTAATGCTTTTTCTTTGAATTTATCCCTAATCTACCACAGAATGAAATGGTGAATAACTCTAGTATATTTGCTAAGAAAACCTCATAGACACAGGTTGATGAAGAATTAGAAATAACTGAATAAGCAAATATCAATATACATACACATATTGTAAATAGTTGCTTACAATTTGTCTCTTATCTGAAACTAAACTTTTTGAGAGCAAGGACATTGCTTTTTCTTTTCTTTGTATCTTCACCACTTAGGAGTGTCTGGTTCTTAATAAATGCTAATTGACTGACTGACTGGCATCTGAGCAAGAGAAAGAGGTGTCTTTTTTTCCCTTATCTCTTCTCCAGAGTCAAGAAAAATCATTATAAATATAATGCTGTTTCTTTTTTTTCTTTCCATTTAAATTGTTTTAATCATTGTTTCTATTGTTTTCTTGGTTCTGCATACTTAAACACAGTATCTCTCAAATACTCAATTGGATCTGTTATCTTGTTGATTTTATATTTCCATGTAATGATGCATGTTTCATTGCATCCTGTGGAACTCTCATTCATTATCTTTTAAGACCTACCTTTTCCTGAACATTTTGAAAGTTCTAGTGGTACACTCTGGACATCCAACTTGGTACATAACCAGTCTAACTTCTCTTCTGTCATACAATTCTTTGTTGATATATTATACTTCTATTTATATCCAGGAGGAATCCATTACCTTTCTAAGTAGCACATTCTACTTTTGGATAGCTTTAAAATTTAGAATTTCCCCCAGGTGTCCTAATATCATAATAAACTATATTTACCTTTTTGAAACTTCTATCAATGCCTCCTAATTCTGCCCTCTGAAGCCAAACAAAACAAAATTTTCACTTGACCGACTTTAACTATTTGAAAACAGCTATTATGTTCTTGACTCTTCCCCAAGCAAGATATCCCAACTGATTCTCAAAAGTCACAAACTCAAAGCCTTTTACAATTATGATTTCTCTTATTTATATCTTCATCAGTTCATTGATATTTTTATTAAAATGCTATGTCAAGTCAATGGCAGCTTGAGAGAAGGAGTTATTCAAGGTTAAATATTTAAAATCAAATATATCACAATGGATATTTCATTGGCTATGGTTATAGTAAATAAAAATAAAAATAAATGTCAAACTTGACAAGTGGCAAGAACATTTACCAACTGTTTTGTTGGGAGGGTCAAACCTATATAACTACTCTTTGCTGTTCTCTATAGCTACAGCCATCAGAAACCCCTGTTGTTAACATTCCATTTGGCCTGATTTTCAGAAAAAAAAATCCAGCCTTTTCATCAGGGGAAAGAACAGTTTTCCCTTGTAAGAACATGAGTTTGATTAGTGTTACTTTATGTACTTCCTTAAGCTTCAGCTTCTGGTTGGAAAGGAAGCATGTTTGCTAAGTACTGCTGCAATTGGAATAGTAAATATTTGTGTGTTTTTATTAAATGAAAGCTGAGTAAATATTTGCATAAAGTCCACACAAATGGTCAACACCTTTTTAAACAGCATTTTAATCAGGTTCTTTCTCTGTATTGACCACTATGGAAAATTTTCCATTATTGCAGCAAAGAATACGTCCCTGAAAAGAATACAAAGACTGACACCAAGTCTATTTGTTCAATAGATGTATTCTTCTCTGGCAAGTTGCTGCATTGCCTTGGAAATACCACATGAATATTCATGTGGTTGCTGGTTTATCTGGGGAAAGCAGTACCTCAAAACTAAAACAAAGGGGTAAATAATTATGGTGATAATTACATAATTACAAATAATGATAATAGTGCCTCATACTTATGTACCACTTTATATTTTTGTATCACTTTTTATTATAATTCTTCCAGTGGTGGACATCAGAGAAACTCTAATAACCCCTTGATATAACTGTTAATTGTTCCAACCATTCTGCAAAGACTATATATCTATCATTCAATGACCAAATTTTCTAAATCTAGAGAGATTCATTAGTAGAAGCCTGGCATCTAAGTAAATGAAATGTTCCAAGACAATCTTTAAAAATATATATATATATTTTAAACCCTTACCTTCCATCTTAGAATCAATAGTATGTATTGGTTCCAAGGCAGAAGAGTGGTAAGGGCTAGATAATGGGAGTTAAGTGACTTGCCCAGGGTCACACGGCTATCAAGTGTCTAAGGCCAGAACCTAGGCCTGCCTCTCAATCCACTGAGCCATCGAGCTGCCCCCTCCATAATAATCTTTTAAAATATTTAATTAATTAATTTTTCTTACATTAAAATTCACAGATATCTCCTTTTCTTTCTTCCCTTCCCACACAAGAGAAAGCATTACTTGACAAAAATGTATATATTTATATAAAACTATGCCTTACCTGTTTCCACGTATCAGTTCTTTTTCTGGATGTGGGCATACATGGATTAATCTTCAAAGAATATTTATGTTGTATATAATGTTTTCTTGGTTCTGATCATTTTTC
The DNA here is from genome assembly GCF_016433145.1 of Gracilinanus agilis. NCBI lineage: Eukaryota > Metazoa > Chordata > Mammalia > Didelphimorphia > Didelphidae > Gracilinanus > Gracilinanus agilis. The sequence goes on along the minus strand of NC_058131.1, from coordinate 126,258,971 downwards.
TCTTCATAGTTCCATGCAGGTCATTTCATGGTTTTTTAAATTAATTATGTTTGTCATATCTTTTAGCATAATAGTATTCCATCACAATCGTATGTTGCAAGTTGCTTAGCCATCTTCCAATTGATGGGTATCCCCTCAATTTCTAGTCCTTTGTCATCACAAAAAAGAGCTAATATAAATATTTTAGAACACATAGCTTCTTTTCTTCCTCCCTCTGATCACCTTAGGAAACAATATCCAAGAAATAACGCATTTAAAATAACCATATATAGAGTACAATAACTAGAAATATACCTGCTAAAACAAACCCAAGAACTACATCAACCTAATTAAAGTCAGATTTAAACAATTGGGTAAATGTTAATTGTTCCTGTGTGGGAAGAGCCAATGTAATAAAATTGACAATTTGATTCAACCATTCTGGATGGCAATTTGGAACTATGCCAAAGAGCTTTAAAAGATTGCCTGCCCTTTGATCCAGCCATACCATTGCTGGGTTTGTACCCCCAAAGAGATCAGACTTGTACAAAAATATTTATAGCTGCACTCTTTGTGGTAGCAAAAAACTGGAAAATAAGGGTATGCCCTTCAATTGGGGAATAGCTGAACAAATTGTGGTATATGCTGGTGATGGAATACTATTGTGCTCAAAGGAGTAACAAACTGGAGGAATTCCATGTGAACTGGAAAGACCACCAGGAATTGATGCAGAGTGAAAGGAGCAGAGCCAGAACATTGTACACAGAGACCAATACTCTGTGGTAAAATAGAATGTAATGGACTTCTGTACTGGCAGCAAAGCAATGATCCAAGACAATTCTGAGGGATTTATGGTAAAGAACGCTACCTACATTCAGAGGAAGAACTACAGGAGTGGAAACACAGAAGAAAAACAACTGCTTGAACACATTGGTTGATGCAGACATGATTTGGGAAGTAAACTCTAAACAACCACCCTAGTACAACTATCAATAATATGGAAATAAGTCTTGATCGATGACACATAAAGAAACCAGTGGAAATGCATGTTGGCTATGGGGATGGGGGTTTGAGGGGGAGAGAGTAAGAACATGAATCATGTAACCATGGAAAAAAATTTTCTAAAAAAATAAAATAAAATTGACAATTCTACCTATACTAACTCTACTTATTCAATGCTATTCCATAATAATTGATATAATGATTACAAAGTGGTTGTGGACTTGCAATCTATATCAGTGAAGGGAATACAGTACAAGTGAAAGCATAGATTTTTGAGTACTGAAATATGAATCTACTTCCTTGCCTTGTGTTGAATCCATGTGGAATGATAGATCTTTTATGAAATTAAAGCACTATGAAATGAATTTGTTCCTCATTAAACTTTATGGGAAAAGTCTTCAACATATAAAGCTTTATAAGCCATTAAAAGAAACAAAATAGAATAAATAGTACTTGAAGAAAAATGTTAAATATTGCAAACAATTATATATGTTAAATCTGAGAAAATTTCAGAGCAAAAAAACACCAGAGAGATATTTGCACGATACTATGAATATATGCTAAAGATTTCACAAATAAATAAAGTATGACTGTCATATCCTAAAAATTCTAAGATGTGCTAATCTAGGAAATAAGGTACTAGAGAAGTCATATAATCCATTGTAAAACAAAATACCTTTTTAGTGAAGACTTTCCCATCAGTCTTAGAAACCACTGACTACTTGTGTGACTGGGAAAGTGACTTAACTTCTCTAAATATTCTTCAACTATAAAATTGAGATAATATTTGCACTTCCTTTAAAAAAAACTTAACTTCCATCTTAGAATCAATAATAGATATTGAGTCTAAGGCAGAACAGTATGGGCTAGGAAATGGAGGTTTAGTGACTTGCCCAGGGTCACACAGATAGGAAGTATCTAAGGTGAGATTTGAACCCAGGACCTTAGGCACTGAATCATCTAGCTGCCCTGTGTACTACCTTCTTCTTAAGATTATTGTGAAGAAAATAATGTGTACTGACTAAGTATAACTTCTACCCTGGTTAGAACCTTTTAGATCAGGTATATGGGAAGGAATATGCTGGGAAGAGGTCAAGTTCAAAGTTGTGTCCTTTTCAGGAGGTCAGATAAGCTGGTTTTTGAGGCAAATTTATCAAATGTATTTGAAATATCATAGATTCTTCATAATCATTTTAAATAGAAATAATTAATTCTTATGGAAGCACTTCTTACTTAATGTATTATTTTCTATTTTTTCCTTGAGTGACTTATCGCCTATTTAGTTATATTTTTTGAATTCAGATAATTCTTTCTTTTGACTGATTAAAAGAAAGTTGAATAAAAACGTGGTTTTGAGGAATTATGTTGAATCTGAGTGACAAAATTCTGTCCAAACCTTTCCCATTTGAATTTTTATCTCAGAGTGGAAGCTACCGTTTGGGTTTCTGAAAGATCTGCTACAATTATACCTTCAGACAAAGGTCGGGGAATGGGAAGTAGCTTTAACATAAGAAGACAATGAAAATACCCAATCAGTTACACAATAATACATAATAATACTGAAAGATTTTTTGCATGCAAAAGACAACAAAAAGGCCTCCTTAATCATGCTGTCATAGAAAGAGCTCAAGGCTTGGAATCAGGAGATCTGGTTATTATGAACCCTGCCTTGGGCATTTCCTAGTGCTATGGCCTCTAGTAAATTGATTCCCAACTCTGAATTTCACATTCCTCATCTATAATTTGGAAGAGTTCCACAAGATAATTGCTTCTAGCTCTAAATCCTATCATAATTATTCCTAAAAAGAGGAATCACATAGGGTAATGCTAAGGAAGTTAAAATTTGACAAATATAACTAGGTGTTGCTGACTTTTTCCAGACCAGAAATAAGGCTCTCCAACCCCCCACATTCTCAGTGATTGTATCTTTTGTAAACGAATATTTTTTTCATTTCTTCATTGTCTTATGGGGAAAACCAATTACAATTACAATTGTGATCCTTTTATTTCAGTTTTTTCCCTAAAAAGTGGACTCTTAAAGATCAAGGAGAGAACCTTTTAGCCAATGAATAAATATCAGTGAATGGGGAGCGCTATAGGTTCTTAAGTAATAGGTTCTTAAGTCAGTTTTTGGCCTCATGGCAAACCCCTTCAGTTTATTACCTTGTAAAACACAATAGAAACAAGATTTCAGTGTAAACTCTACTGGCATAGTTAATCACTTTGGTATGTCATTGGTACATTAGGTTGAAAGGTTAAAAAATACAATTCTCTACTTATTGTACTATATACTTAATCAATTCATCAATAACATTGATTGAGCACCTAGTATGTGCCATGTACTGTGTACTGAGATATTTCCTCAGTTTACCTATACTAAAATCAAGTGAAGATGAAATTATATTAATTACCACCTTAAATATTAATAAAAACACTACATAGCATTTACATAGTGCTTATTTGGGGTCAGAAATTGTACTAACCGCTTTACAAATATTATGCTATTTTATCCTCACAATAACCTTTAGATGAAGATACTATTTTTATCTCTCTTTTTTTCCATTCATGGAGACTGAGGCAAAAAGAGATTAAGTGGTTTTCCTGAGATCACATAGCCAATAAATGTCTGAGGTGGGATTTTAACTTGAAGCCCAGTGCTCTATCCACTGAGTCACCTAGCTGCCTAAATTAGAGCCAGAACACATCTTAGAGATCACCTTAAAAGAGTTCTATCATTTTGCGGACAAGGAAATAGAAACTTATAAAAGGGCAAGTGATTTGTCCAAGGTCATTGGCTAATAAGTGGAAGAATTGGGATCTGAATCCAGTGTTTTGACTCTCAGGGCATTTTCTAATATACCTTTCTACCTTTCTACATCAACATTATAAATTAAGTTTGCCAATGTTCCTGTGATATAACACAGTTTTCTTAGCTTTTTTTTCCAAATGCCTTGAAATAATTATAAATGAAAGTATTAAATAAACTAGGGATTTCTATACAGCAGAAGAGATGAAATGATATTTGTCTTCAGGCATATGAAGGACTCCTATATTTCTGGGGATGCTATTTTTTGGACTTCAGATTATACAACTGGAAATAGCAGTTAGACATTTCAAGGACATAATTTAGGCTTGATGAAAAGAAAAAACAACACCCTAAGCATTTGTAGATTGTCAAAGTAGAATGGACTGCCTTGGGATTGTAGTGGATTCCATCTCTCTAGATCTCCTCAAGAAATGGCTAGATAACCACTTATTGAGAATATCATAGAGGGAGAGATTTTACTTCAGGTACTAGCCAACCTCAATGATCTCCAGTTTATCAGCTTTTCTCAATGATATATTTTTATTCTGAGAATTATATTCTGGAGCAAGTATTGGGACTTAAAAAAATTCCTTCAATTCAGTAGTGGTGTTCTTCATGAGTTACCTTTTAAATAGCAATTTATTTCAATTTTATAAAAAGTAACTAAAGTATCTTTATTCTACATTTGCTGGATTTAATATATTCATATAGTTTATGTGTGATAAAACATAATGCTATTCATTGTTATACAGCATGACAAGTTGATTTTATAATTATTTTTATTATTTTATATTTGTTTATGAATTTAATTTTGAAGCATCTAATGAAACAATGTTGATTAATCATTGATCAGTAATGTAATACACTATATCAGAGGTTTATAAAAGACCATTCTCTTTCCTCTGTAATCCAAAAAGGAAAAGTGGTTTAGTTCATATTTTTGCCATTGAATAAACGTCAACGGAGGACCAAAAAATGTTGTTGACTGATAGAGTTTCATGGAGTTCCTTTCTTTCTCTGGTCATTGGACTTGACTTCCTTACTTGAGATAATTTGAGAAAAATAGAGAAATTCATTGTCACCTTTCTGATAACCAACAAGTTTATTCTCTAATGAGACTATCACAGGTATTTATACTAATAAATATGTCTGAATGTATAATTTCATATATACATCTATATTATAAGTTTTTTCTCTAAAGATTGCTTAGCTGTGAAAGAATAGTTTCTTCTTGAATAGATTCCATTAATAGTAAATTAAAGGTAAATCTCAGAGATAGACTCTTGCACAGGAATCTGAGACTGTCCTGGGACCATTTTTCGATAGTGGCTATTATGGCTAGCAATTTTATTATCTTTCAGAGTTCTCTCCTGTTTTCTTCTTGCCCTATAGGAATAGATATTGAGTGAGGAGAGGGGAAAGAAGATGGATCTCTTCCCAGTGGTCACTAAATTTCCTTTATCATAAGACATACATATCTTGTATCTTGTATGTCCCTTGTATCAATTCCATAGGTGACTATAGGAGACACAGCTCCACACAAAGATCCAGTTGATGAATAATATTCATTGGGACAGAATTCACTAAAATAAAAAAGTTCTAAACAAAGATCACAAATACAGACTTAACATGGGTCAAACCTCCATAGAAATCTACCAGCAACTTGGGAAAGGTATTGCCGATATCAAGAATTTATGGATATGAGCTCTTCCTTGCACCAAATGCCTCCGATAGTGCTAATAATAGATGAAAACGTGATCCTATCGCTTTCCCTTTGCTCTGCTTTCATGACCCCAGGTTTTCTCAGTCTGTACGCTGATAGGAAAGTCTATTGATTGTGATCGTGTCCAGAACATGGCTTTCACAGAATATTTATGGGTCCATTTTCCATGTATTTGCATCAGGGTGGTTCTCAGTTGGAAACCCCGAGTCATTAGTATTGGTGACAAACCGGTACCTGAAAAGGATGAGCAAGGTGGAAGGGGGATATATCACAACGGAGACTCAACAGAACAAGTCATGTGTGCTTAACAAGAGACAGGCACAACTTGGCGGTTTCCCTTCACATGGGTCTCATCAAACAGTCTTGGTGGTTTTGATCTGTTTGCAGTTTATAGCCGTAGAGGTTCATTTTCTCCTGAATGCATGTGGCAGGGCTCAACATCAAACTGAAACCCAGAAGTTTCATTTAGCCCGACTGCCCAGGGGCTCCTGAGGCTGTGTGGTTTTGTGGTGCTGGGAGACAGAGATGAGTTAGAATGAGCCAGACAAGACAGATGACTAAAGTCCTTTTTTTAGGTTGGGACTGTGTGTGCTGGGCCTCAGGCCTATGGAAGGCAAAAAGAACCGAGGGAACTTTCATTTCTCTTAGGTCAAAAGCAGGCTAGATAGGATTGGGCTATGGGGGAGAAATGTTGATTTTGATTTCCACCCTAAAAACCTACAACTGTCCTCTTATTTTAACAACAATTATTCTTTTTGATTTCTAGAGGTTTAGGTAATGGAACCAAACATCAGGCTATGGATCGGGGTCTCTAAGCCCAGTGACTAAAATCATTCTGTTCTTACTCAAATCATTCCTTTTTCATGAAAACAATCAGCTATGGACTTTCAGACCTCATTATTCAGGGTAGTGCTGTGTCGAAGCAATGTTGCCATCTCTTTCCCTGATGCCAAATTATAATAGAAAGTAGGTGCCAGAAATAGAGCCAAGAATAGACAAAGTAGATAACTAACTAGCTTGGGTACAATTTATAGAGAAAGACTTTCTCTCTCTCTCTCTCTCTCTCTCTCTCTCTCTCTCTCTCTCAATATATATATATATATATAATAAGGAATACATTGAAATATTATATTTATGCATATTTTATGGTGTTCCTGACCATGAAGCACATGTTAAATCAAATCCCATATAGTAATTAAGTAATTAAAGGTTGTAACATGGAGATGGCAGGGTGAAATTCCTGCAAGATACAGAGTCACACCTCAACCCAGAATTCCAGGCTCCCCCCCCTAGAGAACTCTGGGTGAGGGGGCAGTTGAGGGCAGTTAGGGGCAGTTGGAAGTGAGTAGATCACTCTGTTTGCTGATCCCAGTTCTTGATTTCTTTGGAGGCCTTGTGGCTTAAAATCTAGAAAAGCCATTTTGGTTCTTCCCAGCAGCTAGCCTGTTTAGCTGAACTAGACCTTTCCAGCAACAGCACAATTGTTATTTAGTTATTTAGATAGTAGAAGAGATTAATTATAGGCATTGAGGGCAAGCTAGATATAAAGGCTACCTTCTCCCTCCTTGGGGGAGGGGCTGTTTCAACCTAACAGTTTAGGGCTTCCCAGACCTTATTCTATCCTTGACAAAACCTCCCTCCCTTTCCCTTCCTCACTTATCAGTAAACCTTCATCTTTTGGGAGTAGTGCCTGGCTGTTATTTTGGGGTATACTCACAACCATTTTCAAGCTTAGTTCCTTCAGGCTGTGTGCCTCATACAAGTCAGTTCCTCCTTCAGTCCCTGATAATTTCATAACATCAAGCTTCTCCTATTATCTATTAGTCAAACTTGTGGGGAAATAAGTTGAGAAAGTCAACATCTTGAGAAGACTAGCCTTGCCTAGCCTTGCCAGAAGACATTAGATCAACCACCATTTCCAATTGATTTCTAACTGCTTTTTGGGAGGGGGGAGAAAGGAGCACTGTGCTAGATTGTGCCCCTCCCTCTTCACTCAAGCCTGTGAGTTGGGGAGGAGTGAGTCCAGCAGGTTACTGAACACTGGCATATCTTCAGCTTCCCAAATATCACTATTAAAACCAACATAACAGGGTCCAAAGTCTCTAGTGGATATTAAGATATAAAGGATGCTATCTTTTAAAAAAATGTTACCTTCCATCTTGTATTGGTTCCAAGTTAAAAGAGCCATAAGGGCTAGAGAAGGGAGAATTAAGTGACTTTCCTAGGATCAGATAGCTAAGAAGTATCCAAGGTCAGATTTGGACTCAGGACCTCCTGTCTCTAAATCCACTGAGTGGAGTGCTATCTTTAAATGCAAAGATAACAGTAATGAAAAAAAAAATTTACTATACTCTACAAATATTTCATCCCAATTCTAATAAACTCAGTAAATGTTTGTTTACTGACTGATCTCATTGGTGGGACTCTTCTGTTGAATACATAGACTTAGGAATGGGCTTGATACCACCCATGTATCATAATATCATTTAAGCCAGGTATTTAGTTTAACATGCCTCTGATTTTTCATGGTGCCACAAATCCTACCTAAATCAGTTTTCTTTCCTTCAACTATCTAAGTTATTTTGATCTTCAAGAATTATTTATCAAAATAAAGGTACATTTATGAAAAAAGCTCATCTTAGCCCATTACCTAATGGATAAGGTAAGGGCAAATTATTTTAAATCAATAAACATTCAATAAACAAAATCATGTGAAAATGACACTGCTAGGTTACTAGGGGTACAAAAACAAAATCAAAGCAATGATGACTCAAGAAGTTTCTAATCTACAAAAGAGCATTTCCTTTGTAAGATTTAGAAAAGTAGAAAATGTTATTTAGTATTATCATTGTAATCTCAATCTTCTTATTCTTTTCAATAGGGTTCAGATACATATAGTCAGGATGAATTAGTATTCTTGTATTGTTAATTTATATTTAATGATCTGTGAAATATATTGGTGCATTAAATGGCTTCTTTTTATAATTAAATAAGAGTATTAGAATGTAAATCTATCTTGAGTAGATTTATTGAAAGCATCTTTGGAACAGCTCTAGTAATAGTTAGGACAAAAGGGATGATGCCAGGAACCTCAATCTCTTTAAACATTGTTTTAATTTTTCTCAGCTTCTGAAGTTCAAAAATATTTTATTCTATGTAGTTTGGAAATTATGAGCTTTTGGTATGATAATATCTATTAAAACATTTTTCTTAAATTTGTTTGAAGTGATATTATGTCTGAGTAGTTGTAACCAATAGTTTTGTGTATAAGAAAACTGAAATAATCTGATATTCAAATAGTTTATTAGACGAATTCTTCATAATGTTTAGGGGTTTGTGCTTATATGCTAGAGATTTTTCATATTCAATGATAAATGACAGAAAATTTCTGACATATAATACTAGTCATCTGAATTTTTTCCTACACATTTGCTAGATGCTAAATTTTTGCTACCTAAAGGTCAGAGTTTCCACCATTCTATTGGATTATCATCCTTATCATCATCATAATTAGAATTTATGTAGTGCTTTAAGGTTTGCAAAGTGCTTTATAAATATTATCTCATTCTAACTTCATAGCAATTTTGAGAGGTAGGTTCTATTCTATCTATTATTTTCCTCATTTTATAGATGAGGAAACTAAGAAGAACAACATGAGGATGAATTTTCTTCTTCATAACACCTAATGCTCTATCTACTATACCACCTTGCTACTGAATATTATCAATATTTAGACTCTTTAAGAAAAGTTTTTTTGTGCTCATTTCAGTAGCTCATGTGCTAAAATTGGGACATATTCCACACTAAAAAAATGCCTTTTTAATGACAGTCACCTGGTCCTAAATTACTATACCAAGCTGATCTATTTGTAGAAATAAATCTTCATGACAACCATGTCTAATACTTTTTTGTTGACAATGATAATCATTGATTTTAATAATAATACTTACCTTACTTGATTGTAAGGATTAAATGAGGTATATTTAAAATGCTTTCAAAATCTTAAAGAATTATGTTATTATGGTTATTTATTATGGTTGTTATTGTTCTTATTGTTTTGGAGTTTGCTAATTATTTTCCATTAGAGGCAAATCATTTATGGTAAAATTTGAAAGATTGAGGATGTTTGATGATCTTTGTACTGCTTTGTAAATGAGGCCTATTTGTTTCACAGGTATAAGCTCTATGCATATTAACACTTTCTTATTTTTCAGAAAAATCATTCATATTTCTATAGTTGCTTTGAGTTTGTCATATTCTGGTTCATTAGGTTTAGGGAGGCTTTCATTTGGTTATTTTCTTGATGCGTAGTTGTACATTGTACTATAACCAAAGAAAACATTTTCTGATATGTGAAGACTAGTTAATTTCTCTAAATCAGTACTTCCTGTTAAGCTTTGATAAAAGGTTTCCATTCAGTCTCTTAACACACACACCCTCAGTCTTCCCTTTGATTGCATTATGTTTAATGTGTATTGTCTGAAGTCTATTTTTTATTACTTTCATCTATTGATCCAGTTGACCTCAGACCACAAGCCAAAAGCTCTCAGGTTCTATTCTTCTATGATACATATTAATACTTTTATACTTATCAAGTACAAATTTCCTTTTAATATCATTGGTGAATGTTTCCAAGAAAAGAAATTGTTGCTTAATATGCTTTTCAATGGAATCATATAACTTAGTCATATGTACATGAGAGCTTTTAGAACAAAATTCACACTCCCTGTTCAGAAGTGATAATGACAAAACTAAGAGTAGATAGAATAATTGTGTGCTTAAACTATCTCTCTAGAAGATTGTACTTTTATATCAATTATTCTTGATATTATTGTGTTGGGGCTATGTTTTAAATATATAACATTTTTTCACATGAGCATCTGATACTCATTTAGCTTACATCTAGCTCATATGTTTGCAGTACATGATTAAACCATATATTTAGAAATTAGTTAAAGAAGTTAGTTAAATGACAACCAATAGACAGAAAAAATATTATGATGCTTGCTTTTATAGTCTCTGGAACTTTGGGAGGATTTTTTTTTTGCTCCTCAGCCAAAATACTTATTTTCACATGTATTTACATATTTTGATCAATTTGTGAATACTTTTCACAAAGTTGTTAAATAATTAAGTTCCTTTTTTCAGAGGAGTAAGTCAATGATATTTAGGAATTTTAATTGCAAGTACATGATGTCATCTCTTAAGAAAGACAAAATCGGAGTTATAATAGAAGTTAAGATGCTTGCTCTGAGTTCATATGTAATTATAATGTATTTGAACCATAATTCTGGATTTTATTTTGGCCAACTCCTTTCCAGTTTTGAAGGAAACCTAATTCTGGTCATCTCCTTGGTGACAACTGCTCTGCCATTTGTTATATTAACCATAATCAAGAAATACTGTTTTTATTTTTTATTTTTTGCTTTGATTCAAATTATGCTTTTATGTTATATTTCTTTTGGCCATGCAAATAACAAGAAATATGTTCTCTTGTTCTTGAGTTCCTCTCTTTCCTTCAATTTCTTCACTTCTGAAGCAACTATAGTTTTTTTAAATGGATATTAAGCTATTTTTTCTTTATACTATTTTACTTCTATGAATTTAATACTTTGACTTTCACTTTTTTTTTGTAGGCTACTGTATCAAGAATTTCTGATTTTTTTTGTTTTCTGTCTTCCATTCCACATATTTCTTTTTAGTACCTTTAATTGCATGATATTAAGTTTTTCTATGATGCATTATATATATATATATGTATATATATATGTATGTATGTATGTGTATATATTGATCTAACCTTCCAATATTTTTTCTAGTATTTAGTAGTTTTTTCCAACTTTTTCTGCCATGATATTTGACATTTGTCTTTATGTATATCCTTAGGTAAATCCTTTCCTTCTGCAGACTTATTCTGCAGACCATTTTTACAAATCTTTATAAAAAGTAATGACATTTAATGTAATGGGTAATAACAATTATTCTAGAATTTTTACCCTAGACTCTGATTATAATTGATCTTTTTGTTGATTGATTATATTGCATATCATAATGATCATAGAATTTGAATTATAAGGAACCTTAGTAACTATTTATTATTATCTATTTACCAGATAAATCATCACCATAACCTGTTAAGAAGCCATTCATTCTCTTCTGAGTGACCTCAAATTATGGAAAATCCATCATCATTTGACATATTTTATTTTATTTTTGGACATCTTTAATATTTTAAACTCTTTTCTGATGTCAAATATGTATCTGACATGCTATAATTTCAATTTATTGCTTTTGCTACTGCTCTTTGGAGCCAACAAAACAAGACAAATCTTTTAAATATTTGAAGACAACTATCATGTCTTCCAATCTCTTCTTTTTTCTAGACTAAACAATTCTGATTTTCTAACTAAAATTCATATTGACATGAATTTTGTCATTCTCAATGTCATCCTCTGAATATCTTCCAAACTATCAAATTTTTCATAAACTGTTGGGCCTAGAAAAGAACACAGCATTCTAGATGAGTTCTGATAAGAGGAAAATACTGAAAGATTATAATCTTCTTATTTCAAGAAGTTGTTGCTTTCTTAATCTAGCCCAAGAAAATAATAATGTTCCAGGTTATCGTATTATATTTTATATGTAGAGAACTTATATTAACTAAAAATTATAGATCTCTTTTTGATAAACTACTTTGTCTTCCCTATTTTATACTTGCAAAATTGGTTTCTTAATTCCATATGCAAAACATATTCATTTTTCAAGTTCTTCTTAGACAACATACTTAAAACCTTTCCAATTTATCCTATCATCTAGTTAATAACTTACATGCCTACTTTTCATCTATACAAAGTCTTTATGAAAGCCACGTATATATCAATCATGTGCATCATCCATGAGTCTGCTAATGGATAGCAAACAGGCTTTCACAAGAAATATTCAACAAAGGACCATATTTTTACTATTTAATAATCAATTGAGATATATAGAGAATATAAAAATTATTTTATATTTTATTTAATAAAATAATGCTGTTCCTTGCAGATTCATTTACAAAAAAAGGTTTTCCCATTCATACTCCAAAATTATTTAACATTCCTTAGGAGATGTATTGAAGGAAATAACCCTATTTAGTAATTATTTGATTTAAAAAAAAGATATCAGAGGAGGCACAAAACAGGACAATAAGTGGCTTGTCAAGTATATTTTCCACTGTGATGAAGGAAATCCAGAGTACAATCAAAGAATGATTCAATATTGACCTCAAGGTCTTCCAGATGATCCTGTTTTAGGAAGATATTGAACTGATTGTCACAATATTGCATGATCATTTGGAACAGAAATGGAAACTCTCAAAGTAATATAACCTGTTCATCTACACTAGGAAACGTCTAGTTGATGAAGAATAAATGTCTATTCTCTAGATTTATACATGCATTTGGATACAGATCAGATGGTTTGTCCATTATCATATAATTTTAGGACTGTACTATCGCTGGATAGTACAGATGGAAAATGAGTTGTAACCAGATTCTAACAGCAGAAGGAGAATAGGCTGTACTGCCTTCAGGAGATTAAAAAGCTCTTCCACTGACCCCAAGTGTCACATATTAACATTCCATAGCCATTTCTATAACTTGGAGAGACATAGACTATAATTACCTCCAAAGAATTAATAATGGGCATTACAAATGGCTATAGAGAAACACATAGTAGATATAACACTATGTAAAATATAGCTAACGAAGAACTGAAAATATTAGTAAAATACCTCATTTAGAAATCATGTGGTAAAAAGAGAACACTGAGTGGTCAAGGGGCAAAAATAAGGTCTGCCAGCTGAACAATCACAGTAGATTTTAGATACCCTAACAATGTTAGGAGAAAGCATGGAATACCTTCAGCACATTTAATGTAGTCTATGTGATGAACATATGGGAGGACATTGACAAGAGTCATACAGAATAGTCAAGTAAATCTTATTTTTCCTTCAGGTGAAGTCAAGAGCAGATGATGGGTAGTTATTTATTATGTATCAGATAATTGGAATTCCTTTTGTGTTATAGTAAATTGGTTGGACTAAATGGTAACTAAAGTTTCTTCCAACTCTAAATTTTGTAATTTACACAGATAAGTAAGCATAAGGTAATTTGAGTAAGCTGATAACACTATCAAATAAAGACTCAATTGAGAAAGGCTTCACACAGCAGGCAGAACTGAAGGATAAGTACAGTTCTGGCATGAGATATTTTGCTGGAAGGCAAAGAGGTGAGGGATTATAACCTGAATTTTTAATAAAACCTATTAGATTAACTTGGCTGGATTTAGAGTTCCATTGTTTCTAATTAAATTTAGTTCAGTTTCTATTGGACTTTTTGTTTAGAGAGGAAATAAGTTTATTGAGGAGGATTCTGTCCATATTCTTATATGTTGCTAAAGAAAAGACAGTAATGTAAATAAAAAGGGAAGATACATTGTCTCGTTACTTTGCAATTTTATTTAATTGTTTTTGCCAACTTTTCAGTTTTTCAATGCTAAGCTCAGTTGTTTCTAGTTACTGAAGAATTGAGAATGCTATTAGCATCCTCCAAATTTCAGTGCCCTCAAGCAAAGTAACATTGCTCCCTCCTTATTTATAGCTTTGGGCTCATTAATACAAAAAGATGAATATTCTGCTAAGATCTCGATGAACACATCAAGTTGCAGAGTTTTGCTGAATAATATTATTTAAGTTGCATGAGTCTTATGAGAAAGATTCTATTAATGTTCTCAGAGGAGACATGAAGTTGGGAAAATTTATTACCCCAGTCTCTGCCTGCTCTCTCTTTTTTTAGACTGTCATGGTACTCTTACTCTCCTAAAAGCATTCTATTGATACCAGCTATCTGAATGCTTTGTCCTTATGTGGATTGTTCAAATCTTTTATCTTTCTTTTAGATCTATCAAGTTTTATATTTTATACTAACATAATTTTATTGACTCTCTTCATAAGCCATATTTTTTTCTGTATTTTAAGGAATATATTTTGGTGAGAAAAGGAAAAAAAAACTACTTAAAACTATTCATTCCAGGCTTGTGGCTCTTTCTCCCTCCTATCTATTTGTTTTACACGTGGTCAGCACCATCTGGCATTGGCATTGACCATTGTGGATAGCCTAGTCTTTTTATAAATAACTCATCTCAGGTTTCTTTTCTTTGAGTGCAATAAAGTTCATTTCTCCAAAAGGTAATAAGGAAGAAAAGAAAAAAATAGCTTAACCAAGTTTGAGCATCCTTCCTCAGTCCCTCTTCCTCACTGGCCCTCATTTCCCAGGCTGAGGCTGTTTCTTAACCAGGGCGGTGAGAGGCTACCTGGCATTGACCCGAGTGGAATGTTCCTCTGGCAAATAGAAACCTCTCTCTGCACTCAGCAGGGGCAAGCTTCAGTTTCTTCCCCAGAAGAAACTGCAGTGGCGAGCCATAATCATCAGAGTGGTTTCATAACACTTCTACTGTTTTGGAACTAGCTGTACTTGACATCTGTGCACCTCAGGCCAACAAGAAAAGTTCCCCCTCTAGGAGCCCTGCAAATGCATTTTTTTTACCTTTCTCTAATAATTCAGTCAGGTTTTACCAGACCAGACAAGCAGGAGATGAGTTTTCCATAGCCATTTACTTATGCCAGGAAAGCTCATGGCTTGGTTACATTTCTCTCTATTGGTGCTAATTCTGTAGCTTCTGTTTTTTATTTCAACTGGATGAATTCCTTCAATGTCAGTTCTATGATCTCATTGAAATGACACTCTCCCCCAAATATGACCATTTGGATTAATTTACTCCAGCCAAGGACTTGCAATCTGCTTTAAGAACATACTTTCCAAGGTACCCTCATTCACTTTTCAGTGTCCCCCAGGCATAAGACATTCTATGGGAACAAATGAGACACACACACACACACACACACACACACACACACACACAAATACAGATGAACCAACTGAATCAACCATTTCCAATACAATCATGGTGATGTAGATTTGCCATCCAGTCACATCTGCTGAGGAACTTGAAGAACTCTATTAAAATAAGGCCACTACAAAGGTCTCTTATAGATTTCTCTGAGGGGGCCTTATGTTGGGGAAATGGAGATGTCTAGGAACTGATTCTTTTTGTTAAAAAGAAGCTTAGGAGAAAAGAAAATGGGAAAAAAAGAATGGTTTCCAGCTATTTGAAGGGGTACAGAAGTATTAGAATTAGAATCAGTGAGTAGAAGTTTTAGAAAGGCAGATTTGGACTTGATGTGTAGAAACACTTTCAGCATCCTAGCAGACTTTCAGGAAAACTAGGATCATCAGTGGTAGCATGCGATACCTCATAAGGTAGTGTGTTACCGGTCATTGGAGGTCTTCGATGGGATACTGTATGACTCATTATTTAAAGACTGTAAAGGGGACTTCAATTCAAGTATAATTTAAAGTTGATGACATATCAGGTGTTTTCTATCTCTGAGATTATATGAGAGGCATCTTTAAGGTTTTAAATTTAAGTATATAAAATCATCAGGTTGCACGTATATTTGTATACATTACATGTTGACTATGTATACAGAATATCTTCATGTAGCTTTCATCATTCTTTTGCTCAGAGTCCTTTAATCAATCCCAATTTCCTCTTGCCTCAGAACTAACCATCTCTGCTTGGTTTTCAAATTCTTTGGTAGTATCTCTATAAATTTATTTTCCATTACTCTTCACATTAACCCAATTTGCCTCTTCCTTGCCAGTCAATCAATAAGTATATATAGGGGCAGATGGGTAGCTCAGTGGAGTGAGAGTCAGGCCTAGAGACAGGAGGTCCTAGGTTCAAACCCAGCCTCAGCCACTTCCCAGCTGTGTGACCCTGGGCAAGTCACTTGACCCCCATTGCCCACCCTTACCACTCTTACACTTATGAGACAATACACCGAAGTACAAGGGTTTAAAAAAAAAGTATATATAACTACATATTATATACCAGGTACTGTGCTTTAGGTCCTCAGAAAACAAAAGCAAAAACATCCCTGACCTGAAGAAGCTCACAGTTAATAGGGAGACAAAATACAAATTTTACATACAGAGAAGTTACAGACATAATATAAAACAAATGTGTTTCATATTTATGTATGTGTGCATACATATATGTAATTCTAGGCCATCAGAAAAAGAAGAATTTTTTTTCCTCCAGAAGTATTTTATCATATTTTCCTCAATTACATGTAGAAACAATTTTCGACATTTGTTTTCTGGCTTTTTTTGAAATCAAAATTCTCTCCTTCTCTGTCTCCCTAATTCTGTCCCTCCCTAAGACAACAAACAATCAATTGTAGTTTATACATGTACTATCATGCAATACACATTTTAATATTTATCATGTTGTCAAAAAAGACATGTAAGGCACATGCAAAAAAGTAAACCATGATGGAAATGAAATGAAAAATGGTATGCTTCAATCTGCATTCAAACTCCATCAGTTTCTTCTATGACCATGGATAGTATCTCCATCGTAAGTCCCTTAGAGTTGTCTTGGGTCCTTGCTTTGTAGATAATTGTCAAGTCATTCATAATTGATTGTGTACGCAATTTTGCTGTAACTACATACAATGGTCTCCTGCTTCCACTCACTTCACTTTACATCAGTTCATATAAATCTCTCCATGTTTTTCTGAAATCATCCTGTTTCTAATTTCTAAGGGGGCAATATTATTCCATTACAATCAGATACCACAACTCATTCAGTTATTCCCTAGTTGATGGACATTCTCTCAGTTTCCAATTCTTTGCCACCACAAAAAGATCTGCTATTAAGTATTTTTGCACAAATAGGTCATCTTCTCCTTTCTTTTATCTCATTGGTATATTGACCTAGTAATGATATTGTTGGATTGAAAGTTATGCACAGTTTTATGGTCCTTTGGGCATGTTTACAGATTTCTCTCCAGAATGGTTCTGTCAGCACCACTAACAATTAGTAAGGGTGGGGGGAGGAATTTACGTGACTCAGTGGATACAGAATAAGGTCTGCAGAGGGAAGGTCCTGGTTTCAAAGTTAGCCTCAGACACTTCTTAGAAGCTGTAGGATTAGGGGTCATATGGCAATGGAGTCTCCTAGTCCCAGATCAGAGGAGAAGCAGGTAGACTTGACTGGATGGGAGGGGCTAAAGTGAGGAGTAGAATCTTTTCCCACTCCCACACAGTGAGCTGTTAAAATCAGTTGCTGTTATCTTTCAGTCAAGCAATGGAGGCTAGAACTGGCTAGGTAAACTCAGGATTCAAGCTGGTAACGGTAAAGACTAAACCCTTATGATAATATCTTTCTCTGTATGTATTATTAGGTGAGGCTCGATGTCTTAGGAGTAGTCCACTGGCTCTGAAGCTAGGTCAACTTCAGAGGCACTAGAAAGAGGATCTTGGCTTATGGAAGATGTGAGTACCACCCCAAATTATCTGTATCCAGGCACAGTTTCTAAATAGTAAGGGTTTAATGATTTCTGGGAACAGGAAGAAGGGAAATTATTTAGGAATGAGAGGTAAGGGAAAGCTATCTAAATCAGCTATGTCAAAATAAGCAGCATCTTCCCTCCAAAGAGGGAAATGTATCTTGAATAGCTGAACTCCTATCTAAGCCCCTAAATAATCTTCCTTCTAAAACCTAAACAGCTAAACTGAAGGTAGACTGTGATCTTGCTTGAAGGTCTACCTCTGAAGGTTAGCTATCAAATAAAGCAACCCCTGGCTGTCAGTGACTGAATGCCTCAGCCCCAGGAGCTACACAGAGTGTGTGTGTGTGTGTGCCCAGAGCCAAGGACCAAGAGTCAGGACCCTTGCAAGAGGGGTGACCTGGCTTTTATACCAGGACTCCAATTGCCTTTAACTGCCCCCTCCCTTAGAGTTCTGGGGTGGGGCACTATGGAATTCTGTGATGCAGTTTGAACCCCTCTCAGAAACATGGATGCTACAAAGCAAGTCACTGGACCCCATTTACCTAGCCCTTACTGCTTTTCTGCCTTGGAACTGAAATTTTGTATCATTTCTAGGACAGATGGTTTTGTAAAAAATGTACTAATGCTTCAGTTTTCCCATATCCTCCCCAACACTTATTATTTTTCCTTTTATGGCATATTAGGTAGTCTGCTAGGTGTGAAGTGATACCTCAGAATTATTTTGATTTGTATTTCTCTAATCAATATTGATTTGGAGCATTTTTGCATATGATTATATGAAGTTTTCATTTTCATTTGAGAACTGCCTGTTCATATTCTTTGGCTATTTATCAATTAAAGAATGATTTGTATTCTTAAAATTTGACTTGGTTTTCTATATATTTGAGAAATGATCCCTTTCTTTAACATACTTGGCATGAAAAAATAAGAAATACCATTAAGATGTCTTGGAAAAAGTTTTTTTTAAGAAGATGGGTTTTTATCTGTGAATTAATGAAAGCCAGGAAAGCCTTGAAGATTCTTATTAATGAGGAAAAAAAGAGTTCCAGGTAGGGGGAATCAGCCAGTGAAAACACATGCAGCAAAGAGATCAAATGAATGTTATGTGTAAAATACATCAAGAGGCCCATGTTATTGAATCACAGAATATATGGAAGTAAAGTTTAAGAAGACTGGAAAGGCAAAAATGTGCCAGGTTATGAAGGACTTTAAAAGCCAAACAAGATTTTATATTTGATTATGGAGGGAATAGGGAATCATTGGATTTTATTGAATGGGAGAAGTAACATAATCAGACATATGCTTAAAGAATCAGTTTGAATTGAGAGAGAATTAAAGCAGGATGATCAACTATAAGTGGTCTCTCTGTAATAGTATTAACATGAAGTGATGAGATCTTACAGGCCAGTTAAAGTGGTAGGAAAGAAGGTGTCATATACTAGAAGTAGGAGATTGTGTGTGTGTGTGTGCGTGTGTACATGTGCACATGAGTAGGGAAGGATGATGTCAGTGATGTTAAATGAGAAAGGAAGAAGGACTTTGTGGTGAATGGACTCAGTTTTTTCTCCATAAGTATGATGTTATATCCTCCTTTAAGGTGAATGACTTGAAGAAAGAAGAGAAGATATAGAACTACCCTTCTAAAGAGTATAAAAGAGAATGCATAGGAGACATGTTTAAATTTCTCTTTTTTGATTATTCACTTACAAAAATGCATAATATGGAAATGTTTTGCATGATAATACATGTATAACCCAGACTGAATTGTGTGTCAGTTCTGGGAGGGGGAAGAGAAGAAGAGAGGGAACCAAATGGATCATATAACTTCAGAAAACTCATATGGAAATGTATTACTTATAATTTGTCAAAAAATAAAGTAAATTACTCTCCTTTTACTCTATCCCTCATTCAGAAATCTAATTTTCTTCTACTACCACATTTTTCATCTGCATACCCTTCCATAAGTCTCTTCCTTATTCTATCCTCTTGCTCTATTTCTCTGTAAGTTAGTAAGACTTTTAAATCCTACTAAATGTATATTTATTCCCTCTCAATTCTGCTGAAAATAAGGTTGTGACACTACCCACTCCATCCTATCTTCCACTCCACTGTAACAGTTCCTTCATTCACTTTTTTCATTTTGCCTTTCCCTACTCAATTTTATTTTTTGTTTCATCCCATCCTAATTCACCCAACCCCAAGACATATAAATATATATATGTACTCTTTCAAATTACCCTAGCAATGATAACAATCTTAAGAGTTATGAAAATCAATTTTCTCTAGATTTTTACAAGTCACATTCTCCATTCATTTCTGGTCTTTTCTTTAAGAATAATTCAAAGCCCTCTAGTTCATTAAATATCCTTTTCCCCACCTTGTAGTACTACACTCAGCATTATTGGGTATATTATTCTTGTTTGCAAACTCAGCTCCTTCTCTCTTTGGAATATCATATTCCATATACTTCAGTATTTTAATATGAAATCTTCTAAATATTTTATTTTCCTTACTATAGCTCCACAATACTTAAATTATTACTTTCTAGTTGCTTGTAATATTTTCTCCTTGAACTGGGAGCTTTAAAAATTTTTAATGTTCCCTATGAGGTTTCATTTTGGGATCCCTTTTGAGTGACAATTGGTAGATTTTTTACCCTTTATTTTTATAACATCAGGGCAATTTCCCTTAATAAATTCCTGAAATATAGTGTCTAGATTATTTTTTTATTATAATTCTAAGATATTCCTTTCAGCCCCTGAACCACGACTAAGACCCCCAGCACCACTGTATTTGATAATGCTCTTACTTTTGTTCAATCCTCTGGGTGCCACAAGCATTGGCCTATTCCTAGGCCCTTGAACTTAAACCAGAGACTCAACTCTCCTGTGAGAGACCACAAAATGTCATTGTGCTTGTGCCTGGACCAGTGGAGGCCATTCAACCCCAATCTTCCTCTGACAGCCACCTGACCCCCACATTTCCTGTAAAGCAAAAGTTTCTAAAGATGAGGGAGGAACTTAAGCAGTTTCTCTCAGGGCTTTCCATTTTTTCACTTGGCAGTATCAACTCAGAAGTATATGGACTTCAATCAAACCAGATACCACTCTGGTAAGTCAGATCTTTCCTAATGTCATCCCAAGTTGTTTTAGTCTAGATGACTGCTTTGCCTAGACGTTTAATTATTTCTTCTACTCAAAAATTCACTTTGAGGTTTTAAAAAAAATTATTTGTAGGGGAATTTGGAAGATCCAAGAGACTTTGTTCCTCATTCTTCCTTCTTCTCAAAAGTCCCTCCTCATAATTATTTAAATTTTTTTAATATTCCTCTCTCTTTGCCCCACCCCCAACTCTTTGAAAAAGCAGGCAATTGAATACTGATTAAACTTGTGAGGTCATGAAAAATATTTCTGTATAAGCCATGTTGCAAAAGAAAAAGACAAAATCATAAAACAAAATAAAGTTTGAAATGTGTATTTTGATATACATTCAGGATTCATCAATTTTCTCTGTAAGTGCAGCACATTTTTCCTCAAAAGTTTTTTGAAATTGTCTTAAATCATTTTCTTAATTGAAATAGCAAAATTGTATATAATTTATTATCCTTACAATATTGCTTTAACTGGGCCCAAGGTTTTCCTTATTCACTCACTTCACTTTGCATGAGTTCATATAGATATTCCCAGGTTTTTCTGAAATCATCTTGCTTGAGAGCCAAGATAACAGCTTAGTAGTAGTAAAAGCCTAAAACCGCTATGAATATCCTTCCAAAAATCTCTTTAAAAGGTGCCTCAAAAGGACAGGAGTCAAAGCAGGAAGAGTGAAGGGGCTCTTCTACTGAATACAGGTGAAAGGTGGGCAGAGAGACTAGATTTCCACAATATTAGGGGGAGCTGGAAGCAAAACTTTAAATAGGAAAGGCAGGCTGAACACCTACCCACCTACTGCAGCAAACTTAGAACCAGGGCATAGGCAACTTCAGGATCCCAGGTGGGGGAGCTATACCAACAAAAGAACACCTGAGACCCAATTCTTGAAGCCCCAGGCCCTGGAAGTGAGGTCTAGTGGTCCATAATTCTGGGTACTCTCAAGCCTCCTTGGCAGAAGTGAAGACAGGCTCAGGGCAAAAACCGAATGAACCAGAAGCTAAGACAGAAATGGCCACCAACAAGCAGATTTCTAGTCTAGTGGTGAGAAAATGAGCAAACTGAGGCAAAAAACCCTCTTGACACTTAAAAATTTCTATAGGGAAAAAAGCATTTAGAACAGAAGCAACAGGAGATATAAGCAAACACATGAAAAATCTCCAAAAATAGGAGAATTGGTCACAAGCTCTAGAAGAACTCCAAAAGGAATTAAAAAACCAAATAAGACAGATTAAAGAAAAACTGGGAAGAAAAATGGGCAAAAGAAATGAAAATAATGCAAAAAAAATAGCTAAAACAGGAACAGAAAGCCAATGAAGAAATAAATGGTTTAAAAATCAGAATTTACCTACTAAAAAAAAGATGGGAAAAAATCAAAGAAAAGAATACCAAGAAAAATATAATGGACCAAATGGAAAGGGAGGATCAAAAGGTCATGAAAGAAACTCAGCATTTAAAAATTAGAATTGAGTAAATAGAAGCTAATGATTTCATGAGATGTCAAGAAACAATAAAAACAAAATCAAAAGAATGAAATTATCTTGCTTGTTATGACAAAAGAAAAGAACCTAGATATCATTCTACAGGAAATTATCCAAGAAAACTTCCCTGACATTCTTGAACAAGAATGTAAAGTGGATATTGAAAGAATCCACAGATCACCTCCTGCATTAAATCCCCAGTTGACAATGCCCAGGAATCTTATCACGATGTTCAAGAACTATAAGACTAAGGAAAAGAAGCTACAAGCTGCTAAAAAGAAACCATTTAGGAATCATAGAGCCACAGTTAGGATAACACAGGACCTGCTGCATCCACACTAAAGGACTAGAAGGCATGAAAATATGATATTCTGGAAAGCAAGGGAACTGGGTCCACAACCAAGAATCAACTACCCAGAAAAATTGACTATATTCTTACAGGGGAAAGTATGGTCATTTAATAAAATAGAAGACTTGCAAGCATTCCTAAAGAAAAGACCTGACTTAAATAGAAAATTTGATGCCCAAACATAGAACTCAAGAGAATCACTAAACAATAATTTAGAAAGGGGAAAAACCAAGCAAATAAACAAAAATACTTTTTAAGGCACCCAGTAAGTTCAAATGATTTGTATTCCTATGAGAAAAGATAACTCTTAAAAAGGTAACTCTTAAAAATTGTTATCATCATCAAGATAGCTAGAAGGTAGAATAAGTATACTTAGAGGGAACAGTGACAAACTGTATAGAATGAAATATATATACATATGTGTGTGTGTGTGTGTGTGTGTATATATATATATATATATATATAAACTAGAGGTAAAAAAGAGTATAATACTAAGAGAAATGGGATAAGAAATAAAATGCGGTAATTTTATATTTCATAAAGAAGTGCATGAGGTAAGTGGGGAGAAGATGAATGCAATGGAAGGCTGAAAGAGGTTGGAGACAGTCTCCCAGAAAATTTTAGTCATTAGAGTGGGAAGGGTCAGAAAGATTCAAATGAAAGGAAAACTTCCAACTCCAAATTCAGTAATCATCATCATCATCATCATCAACACCAACATCAACATCAGCAGCAACAACATCATCAACAACATTATCATCAACATCAGCAGCAGCAACAACAACATCATCAACAGCATTATCAGCATCAATATCATCAACATCATCATCATCAAAAACAACTTCATCTACAACATCATTCTCAACATAAACTATCCCTCTTCTCCTGGCCCAGGAAAGATTTTTGCTGGGTAGCCTAACCTAATAGCATACTATGCAGAGTACTGAATGAGAACCAAAAGGCCTAAATTCTAGGCTTGAGTGCCACTATATGTCCTTTGAGGTAAAAAGAAAGCCTTCTTTTTCCTGGACTCAATTTCCTCATTCATGTATGAGTGAAGCTTACCTGGACTCTGTATTAAGTTAATCAATGAAATTAAAAAAATAAACCAGGTAGAAACAAGAAAAATTGCATAAAAATGTTGTCTTATGGGATGACTCTCTGGAAAGAGGTGGAGGAAGGATACTTAGAGAAATTTTATTGTTATAATTTTTTTAATCAATAAAAGCTTTTTTTTGACAAAAAGTAAAAATAAAAAAAAAACCACTACACAATAAGTTAGATTAAATTAAATGTAGAGATGTTTCCTATTTTATTTCTGTTTTTGAATCCAATTCTCTTTGTCCTAATTGTAATTCATCTCTTATTTTTAAAACAAACTATGGATTCTATGTGCACATTCTATATAGGGTTTAGCACTTAATAGTCAATTAATCTTTGTTAAGTGATGGTAAATATTGATGTTGTCTTTTAGTTGTATTTTTAAGAATTGACAGAAATCTGTTATTTCCCTCAATATCCCACCTCATTGGAAAAATAAAAGAAAAAAATGAATCTCCTGAAACAAATATGTATAGTCAGACAGAATGAATTCCTCCATCCTTTGTTAAAAAAATTTAAATCATTATATAAACTGCATCTAGCATCTTTCTATCAGGAGATGTATAATCATTACTGTTATTCTGGAATTGTAGATGGTCATTGCATTGATTATAGTTCTTCCAACTTTAAAAGTTGTTTGTCTTTAAAGTGTTGTTTCTATTGTATGAATTCTTCTCCTGATTCCATTCATTTCATTCTTCAATCTATAAAAGTATTAAAATTATTCATTTTTATAATATTAATTTTAAAATTTAAATTATTCTGGTTCTGCTCACTTAATCATGAATAACTTATTACAAGTCTTTCTATATCTCTTTTAAATTTATTTTCTCACATTTTATAGCATATTAATATTACATTACATCCATATAGCACAATTTATTCAGTGCTAATTGATAAGCAACTCCTTAGTCTTAAGCTTTTATTTTCTTTTGGAGGGGGCACTATATAAAAAGTGTTATATATATAGTTTTGTATATATGGGACCTTGTTCTCTTTCTTTGATCTCTTTGGACATAGATTTAGCAGTGGTATAGTCAAAGGTCATGTATCATTTAGTAACTTTGAAAGCATAATTCCAAATTCTTTTCCATTACCATTCACAAGTCTACCAAGAATACATCATCTCTTTTCATATAGCCCCTCAAACATCATTTTCCTTTTTTCCATCTTGGCCAATCATATGGGTGAGAGTTAGAATCTCATAGTGATTTAATTTTAATTTCTCTGATTATTAGTGATTTGAATTCTTTTTATGACTATAAATGGCCTTGGTTACTTCTCTTGAGATCTGAATTTTCATAAACATAATATATTATAATTTGGGAAATGGCTATTTTTATAAATCCTGGGTAAACATGATAGAAAATAGAATCATACATTCATGGGTTGTATGAGGGGTGCAAGGAAAATTAGTTTCTATGGTCCAAGGGCTTCAGGGCTGCTCTTCCATCTTTAGTGTCCTCTTCTCACCCAACTTTCACTAGTGGCTCCAAGAAACAATCACATGCACAATATACATACCCCAGTAAAACTTTCTTGGCAGAAGGACTAAACCAGGTTGAGGGTAACTGACAGAGCTCAAACCCATTGATGAATAAGAGAGATTTCAAATCAAAGTATATGAAGACTTTCGCTGGTGAAATGGATGGATGAGAATAATTTGTTCCAATGGCCATGAAGGCAATTGAAGCAGGCTCTACTGCTTCATGATCAGGACTTTGAAGATGCAATTGCATCCTGGGTCATTACCAGTCATCATGACTTTTGTCTTGAAACTGTATTTTGATGAATCTGGAAGAGAGTGAGACTGATGGCTTTGTGCAACTCTGCCTCACTTAAATCCAATTCTTGCTCGAATCATCATCCTATGATGTCATTGGTCCTCTTTGAAAATGAAGAATGAACATCAACAACAACTAATACTACCTTGTTAAAGTTAAAGTAAGATCTTCCTTCCTTTTAATAAACAGTTTCATGTGCCGTCATTTGTAATTATTCTTTAGTGTTATTTTGTATTATTGTTTTAAGGAAGTATGCTTTGAAAATTTGTTTGTCACATTTAATCAAAATCTATCAACAAAATCAAACTAAATTTTAAAATAATGAAAACTCATATTTCACTAGTATTATCTGGGCCATAGGAGGGACATTTCTCACATACACAATAGCTAAGAGGTCATAAGACTCTTGAATCAAAATCTTTGTCTCCTTAGGGTTTTCAGTTTAAAGGACTTGAAGAAACTTAATGAAGCTAACATATTCACTATCATTTTCTGGATTTGGAACAGTTGGCAGTTCAAGTTAAATGAAGAGAAAAAGGGTGGCATAATGAATGGAGAGCCAACTACAAGACAGGAAGACCAAGGTTGAAATCTTCCTTATGTCATTTCTGGCTGATATTGGCTAAATGACTCTGGACAATTTACTGAAGAACTCTTAATGTTCTATATAGCTCTCTGAAATGGTAAGTTGCAGAGATGCTGCAGAACTGTACTGGAAAAGGGAGTTTACTCATGCTAGTATTCAACCCTATTCTTATACCCAAGTTAAATAAAATATACCAATAATTTGTTAAAGGTTATTTTATCAAATTCATATAAAATATTAATGATGAAAAAGACTATTTAAGAGCAAAAAAAATCATGAATACCTCTTAGGTCAACATTATTTCCCCTCAACCATCCTTAGGATTGATCAGTCACTTGATCAGTTGGGTCATTTGGATGAATCAACAATTTTCTTCTGCAAAAAAAGGAAAATGATTGTATCTTACATTTCTATAAACCTCTATTGTTACATAGTATTTCATATGTATTATTTCATTTTTGAGGACCGTTACAAAGTAAATCAATCAGTAAAGGAAAGGACATCTTAGAAGGGTTAAGTGACTTTCTCAAAATCACACATTGGGTTAGAGCTTGGATAAGAAGAAATAAGGTTATGATAAGAATAATTTTGAACTCAGAGGAAAGAAAGACTACATTTTGAATTCTGCCTCTGACATCTATTTGCAATGTGATCTGAGACAAATCCCTTAACTACTTTCTGAACTGGTTTCCTAAACTATAAAATTGATCATGGAAGTAACAACTTCAGATCATTTAATTCTTTTTAGGTTTCACTAATATATTTTTAAACATTTACATATTATTCACTTCATGAGAGGTTCTTTTCAAAATAGTAAAGCAATTAAAGCATAAAAAATAAAATTATTTCATTTGAATGCTCATGCAAAATTTCACATCTCTAGAACTTTCCCTACCTCTTATTTTGAAAAAAAAATTAAAATCTTTTTTCTCCTTCCAATCCTCTATCCTAAAAGCAAAACAAAAACAAAAACAAAAACAAAACTAAGAGAGAGAGAAAAGGAGAATTTCTTATAACAAGTACACATAGCCAAGTAAAACAAATGCCTTTAATTGCTTTATGAAAAAAGTATATGTCTCATTCTATACTCTAAATCCATCACCTTTCTACAATGGATATCATGTTGTGTCATCTGTCTTCTGAAATCAAATTAGAGACTTAAAAAGTGCTTTACAAACACTGAAGTACTACATAATGAAAGAGTCGAACTTAGATAATTTGACTCCAAGTCCATTGAGCTTTCATGGTGCACATTATAATTCAAAGCATTCACATATTTTGTCTATTGCCTATAGCAGGAGTGTCAAATTCAAATTAAAAACGGGACACTAAATCATACCTAAAGAATCGTCTCAGCCATATATGGACTTAACACTGTAAAAACGATGGGGCACCAGGGATGTTAAAATATAACCTAATAGTTGTGGGTACTCACACACTGGGTTGAAGGAGAGACAGGACCAGGATAGGGAGACCAGAGTACACAGCTAAGTTGCTGCTAACTGGCAAGAAGGGCTGTTGGCTAACTGTCACCCAGCTCACCACTAGGCAAGAGTCTTTGAAACCAGCAGACAAGGTAAAAGGTTTTAACAGTTTTAATTATGTTCAACTAAATAAAGGTGGGATAGGGGATTCTACACTAAAACCTAAAGAGCAAAATCACAGGGCAAGGGGAGGACTTGACTTCTCTAATCTTAGTGATCTAAGTAGGCAGGGCAGAAAGGAACAGCACTGGAGTCTCTGGGAGGCTGCTTCAAACCTGGTTCCAGCCAGGTTTGACCAGCACAGCTAAAGGCCTGAAGGTGGCTTTGAGGGTTCTCACAGTAATCCACAGATGATCACAGGATGCCAAAAGCCAAGATGGTCCAAGGTATCCAAGTAGAGAGAGTGTGCTTGAGATGCTGTCCACCAGATCCCAAACTCCTCCTCCACTTGGTGCTGCTCTGTAGGTCCTGTCCACTTGCTAGAAGCCACCACCACTCAGGATCCCAGGGAATCAGGATGCAGGGTGTCCTTAACTCTGGGATCTCCCAGGGCTAGCAACAGTTTGTGCCAACCACTAATGGAGTCTCTCTCAGAGTACAAGCCCACTTCCTGCTCCTTCATTCCATCTTGGAATGCTCCAGCCCTTCCTGCTAGGTCCAACCTTAATAATTAATTATTAACTAATCTTCCTCACAACAAAACTCCACACATTTACATATATTTTTAATTAACACACTAGCACATTAAAACCAGACAGGAACTAAATTTAATTTAGTTGTGTGTGGTTGTAGAAGCAGGCAGTCTACATGGCTGACACCTTTGACTTCTAGTATGTTTCCATATATTTTTCCTTACCAAACCTTTTCCTTCCTTCCTTCTTTCCTTCCTTCTTTCCTTCCTTCCTTCCTTCCTTCCTTCCTTCCTTCCTTCCTTCCTTCCTTCCTTTCTTCNGAAGCTTTCTTATTGAACATAAATGTAGGTCACAAAAGTAATGCCATCTTTCATTCCCACAGAGAGAGGCCAAAGTCCATGTCTTCCTTTGTCTTTAATATAAACAGGGCACATTGTTTTCTCTTTGCTATTTTGTGTAGCTATTTTGAAACATTATATTGTGTTAGGCAAAGATTCCTCTTTTTTTCTCTCCTGAATCCATTCAAAGATCATTTCTCATGAACTTGGGCTAGGAGATTCAATGTTCTATGCGCTCTGACAGGATATAAAAGAAATAGAAGCCACAGTTCCTGTCTTCAAAATGTTTATAGTCTAGCTTGGAAGGTAAACTAGGGACTTTAATAAGAGGAAAGTAACTTAAAATCATCATATGAGCAAGTGTATACATACATATATATATATATATATATGTATATATATATATATATTTCGAAATGTTGTGGTTGTTCCTGGATAAATGAAGAAAAGGCACTGGAATAGTCAAGGAAGATAACAATACACATTAAACAGATCAAAAGACCTATAATCATCTAATCCAGAGCTATCAAACACATAGATAACAGTCACATTTATTGACAACACCACTGACTATCCCTTAACCAGATAAAAATATAAGTGGTAAATATTTAACAAAATAAATGAAAATATAGTAGGATATTCATTTCCATTGTTTCAGTCATGTCTGACTCTTCAGGATCACATTTAAAGTTTTCTTGGCAAAGATACTGAAGTGGTTTAATATTTCCTTCTCCAGCTCCTTTTTCAGGTGAGAAATGGGTTTAAGTGACTTGCCCAGGGTCACACAGCTAAGGAAGTATCTGAAACCAGATTTGAGCTCAGGAAGATGAATCTTTCTGACTCCAAGGCTGGCATTCTATCTGCTTTACCATCTAATTACTAAATAATATAACTTATAAGCTAATGTGTTTTTCTAAGTTAATATGTAACTTTTGAGTATTATGATATATGGTTTATTGGCTCTAGGTTCTATTTGACATTAACCCTACTGCTCTACTCTTTGAGGTTTATGAAGGTGAGTATTGATGGTAGTGGGAGTGTATCTAGACTCCCCCCTTTTTAGCTTTCAATGGGCCAGATCATCTACCACTTACCCCCACCCCAGGGAAGACCTATGAGGGAATAAACTCAAAGAGGTTACCAAACTGGCAAAGCTAGAGTGGAGATGTTGAAGGAAGGTGTTGGGGTTTAATTGTGACCCTAATGGGTTGGATCCCACCCTCAGAGCTAGCACTGTTGAAACATGCCTTCCCCACTCCCAAGTTCAGGTAGCTTTACCCCTCAAGATGGTCTTTGTTTGTTTGTTTTTTTTTTGTTTTTTTTTTTAACCCTTGTACTTCGGTGTATTGTCTCATAGGTAGAAGATTGGTAAGGGTGGGCAATGGGGGTCAAGTGACTTGCCCAGGGTCACACAGCTGGGAAGTGGCTGAGGCCGGGTTTGAACCTAGGACCTCCTGTCTCTAGGCCCAACTCTCACTCCACTGAGCTACCCAGCTGCCCTCAAGATGGTCTTTGGAAATAGTCTTCCCCTCAGCCACCAGATCAGTCACCTCCCCCACCCTTAGTGTAACTGTTCCAGACTCTAGGTATCAAACTATCAGGGGTTTATTAAAAGGTAAATTAAATTCAAGGTACAGGGTAAAAAGGTATACGGGAATCAAGGAAGAAGTGAAGTGTGAACTTCACTATCAGCTATGTCTTCTCCCCAACCCAAGAGAGCAGCTCTGGACTTCTTCTGAGGCTTGGTCACAGTAGTCCACTCTCTCTTCCCCCTACAATCTGCTATTAAATATTTCTAAACTAATATAAGAGGGAAGTAACAGGATAAATGGATTCAAGGAGGATCAGAGAAAGCACTCCGCCTCATTCAAGCCCATTCCTCAGGAGTTCGAGCTCTGCAGCCAAATCAAAGAATTGCTGTTCAATGTCTTCTTTGTTGATAAATGAAGATAGTAGCAATGATGTTAGTAGTTGTAATCTTCCAATAATCACTAATAAAAGTACCGGGGAGCCCAATTCGCTCAGGATCCACCCAAAATCAAAACCTCCCCACCAAAAAACCAGCCCTCCTGTGTCCCTGTCAGGTCAGGAGTGAAGTGACAGTTGAGAAAAACTCCTCCTCCTCAGAGGCCCCTCCTTTCACATTCCAAACTGGTAACATTTTGCTGGGCTATTTCAGGGTTCATTCCAACTCCCACTGCCTGCTGGCCCTCTAAGATGAGTGCTTAGTGATCCTTGATTTACCCAAATTCCACACTTACAGAGGAGATTTCCAAAAATAAAGTTGTTGACCAGTCACAGATGGAGGTCTTGTCACTTCCTATTCACTATATCAGCTATGTATGCTTTTGTTCTTATTTGAAACTTTTGAGGTGTGGTGATTAATCAATGAGAATTGATAAGGAAGTCAGGAAAAATAAATTCTTCAGTTATCTTGATCTTTCTTAATTCCTTGCCCTTGACCTATTCTTTAATCTTGGTACCAAAATTCTTCCTCATCATGCCATGATGTTGAATGAACCCTGGTGTTATTGGTGTTAAAGAGAGAGTGATTTCCCATGGGAAAAGCATTGGATTTAGACTCACAAGATCAGGGTTCTAATCCCACTTCTGTCATTTTTTTCTGTATGCCTTTTAGAAAAGTTACTCATTTATATGAGTCTCTGGTCTTCAAAAAATTGAGTTAGGCTAGACTAAATGACACCTAAAGTTCACTCTATCATTTTTTTAAACCCTTACCTTCTGTCTTAGAAACAATACTGTGTATTGTTTCTAAGACAGAAGTGTGGTAAGGGATAGGCAATGGGGATCAAGTGACTTGCCCAGAGTTACACAACTCATAATATCATATAATATAAAAAAATTATAATCTTGTGACAATAGTCTGAATTGCAAGTTGGCTTCATTGTAAGAAAAATTTTGTATACCTTGGTCACAGATGCTGATGCAGCAGAATAAATTTTTATTGAATTTAACAGACACATTAAATGTATACTAAATGCAAGACTCTGCGGTGCCTTCTTAGAAGCAAATCATAACTTGAAGATGCTGGACTTAAAAGAATGAAGCCATTGCATATAGCAAATAACAGTTATAATTTTCAGCATCAACATCTTTCAAACAGAATTCCAATAAATGCATGTCTGGGGATATAATCCATAGTGTGAGAGAGCTATCCCCTTCCTGTTTCTAAATTCGCACATCTTGAATGTGCATAGACCTTTATACGTAAGGACATTTTAAAACTTTAAAAACAGATGAACTTGTCAGGTTGAATAATTCTCTGTCTGTCTCTCTGTCTCTGCCTTCTTCCCTTCTTCCCTCCCTCCTCCCACCTCTCTTTCTTATACACACATGCACGCATGCACATGTGTGCACACACACAATTTGTTTGAAACAGAATTCATTTTTCTATAGCCTAATGGAGCCTGTGATTTAGAATTCATAAGAAAGGCTTAATAAAATGAATAAGCCTCTCAATTTAAGGAGCTATGGTAATGTAATATGCAAGAGTAATTTCACTATGTTGAGTAACACAAGATTGTCCACGTGGAAAACATTTAAACTTTAATTTTTTCACATTGCTGTGACAAAGACCTTCTCCTACCAAACTACATCATAAAAGGTTTCAGGTCTTTTCATACTAGCCTTTCACACTTCTGCTAATGGTTGATGTCTACATTTCTGTCATATAACTTTTAATTAATATGTAAGAAAGATAAAAATTCCAAGATCTAGCTATTTAGTTTTACTAGAAGGCGCATTGTCAATGTCACTGGGTATTTATTGCTCCCTCTCAGTTCTTCAGCATCCCAAATGCAAAACAGATGCAGTCCTCCAAGTTTGACATACTAAGTGTCATAGTTTATACCATGTGTTTTGTTATAAAATGCCTGATATCAACCTTCTCTAAAGAGTTGGTAAGCTTTCATTGTACATTTCCAAAGATAGATACAGTGATAGTTTTTAAAGAGATTTTTATATCTACCTCAGTATAAAGAACAGATCACCTTACTTCCTTCCCACATGATACTCCAACTCCCAACTCTTAGCATTTTTTTTAAACCCTTGTACTTCGGTGTATTGTCTCATAGGTGGAAGATTGGTAAGGGTGGGCAATGGGGGTCAAGTGACTTGCCCAGGGTCACACAGCTGGGAAGTGGCTGAGGCCGGGTTTGAACCTAGGACCTCCTGTCTCTAGGCCTGACTCTCACTCCACTGAGCTACCCAGCTGCCCTCTTAGCATTTTAATGACTCATGCCTTGTATTCTCTCCCTCCTCATCTTTACCTTCTAACTTCTCTGGGCCTCTTCATATTTCAGACAACACTTTACCTTCTCCTGAGGCCTTTCCTGCTCCTCATATACACATATTTGTATACATATGTATAATACTGTTTGAAAACAGTTATTTACACATTGTTTGTTTTGTTAGAATGCAAGCTTCTCCAGATAAGAGACTTAAGAAACCCTTTCTTTTTATTTCCAAAACAGCACAATGATGAGAACATAGTAGGTTCTTAATAGAGGGTTGTTGACCTCACTTAATATCTCATACTGCAAACCTCTTAAAGTCTTACTTTCCTCTGGCTGTGTTTTCATCATACATTTCATTTGTCTTATGACTGCATCCTTTCCATTTGCCTAGATCCTTTCCATTTGTATGAACAATTTAAGTCCATTTGTATATTTTATAAACTTTATAGTTTCTCTTAAGCTGTTCCTTAGTTGAGTAACCATTAGCTGATCATTTTCCAACCTTTTTTTTCAAGGAATTTGCCATCATGTTTGCCTTGTAGCATTTCTGAATTTGGTGGGTTTCATCCTTGAGATTTGGAAAAGTATTTTCTTACTTTAATGTTAGAGGCTGGTGCTGGGAGCAGGCAAGAGAGAATGACATCGTTATCCCAGAAGCATATTTAGACATGCAAGTTGTTTAGAATAACTCTAGAGTTACACAGTTTCCATTAAGAAACTGTGATTATGAATAATTGCCCTTAACTAATTTAATTCCATCCTCTTGGGCTTTTATTAGGGTGATGAGTTTAACCACATGAAATTAGCTAAATTGCCCCATCCTCTCTAAAGGAAAGAAAATTAATGGGATTGATAGAACTTTGGATGAGAATGGAGAGAGCTAATAATAATTATGTATTTCCTGCTGCCTCCTTTCCCATTAGAGGAGAAATATAAGTAGGTGTTTAAAATGACTTTAGAATGAAGAAATTAAACAGATTAGCATAGTTTTTTTTTATTTTTTTTTATTTTAAACCTTTAACTTCTGTGTATTCACTTATAGGTGGAAGAGTGGTAAGGGTAGGCAATGGGGGTCAAGTGACTTGCCCAGGGTCACACAGCTGGGAAGTGTCTGAGGCCGGATTTGAACCTAGGACCTCCCGCCTCTAGGCATGGCTCTCAATCCACTGAGCTACCCAGCTGCCCTAGCATAGTTTTAATAAGCATTCTCTACCCTACTTAATAGCAAATATCAACAATAGATGAATTTCATTAGTCCTGAGCTCTGTTCGCAAAGCATCAAAATATTAGGTCTTTTGAAGCTAAGCTAAATATTGGCCCTTGGTCAAATTAAAAAGTAGCATCCTTATAGACACACCCAAAGATAATTTTGGGGAATCTGTGCTTTAGGATTAGGTATGGTTCTTATAGTTACCTACCAGCATGGATATGAATAAATAGTTTTGCACAGTACCACATTCAAGAAGCTATTGCAGCTTAGAAAATTGATGAAACTTGAAAACTAGAATCTAGAGTCTGAAGGGCTAGAAAATTCTAAATGGCACCAAGCTCCAAAGAGGATAAAATAGACAAGGCTGAAGGCAAGATGATAGGGAAAGATAAACAGATGCTAGGGAAAGAAAAATAGAGGAAGAAGTCATAAAGGAGACAATGACAGCAAAATGAGAGGAAGACATGAATAAATTCATTTTGATGAAAATATGGAAAAATACTGGAATATAAACTTTTCTCTAACTTTTTTTTGTTTTTTTTAGGTATGTATTTATTTCCATGACTTTCCTTTCAGTGGAGCTCTGGACTTAACTAGTTGCAGAATCCTGGGCAAATCATTTGATATATTTCATTTTCATTTTCCTCAATTATTAAATAGGGACAATAATATCATCTACCTCACAGCACTGTTATGAGGATCAAATGAGATAATATATAAAAAGTTCTTTGAAAATGTTAAGGTATAAAAGTGAGTCCCAAAAATCTTGATTCGTTCGTAAGCTGTTTAAACTTAAAAATGTACAAAGGTTGTTGGGACATGTAAGTTATTATTATCATTCTTTTTATTAAAAAAACAAAATGTGTTATCAAGTCATTGCTCCTTTCTTAAAATTTTTTTTATATTATTTCATGTCTATTCCAATTATCAACAGCTTAATTAAGGTATTTATTACTCAGACAGAGGATATGGTCTTTTACTGTCATTCTCTACTACTGCCTCCTGCTTACCTTTCTACCCCTAGCCTCTGAAATTAGTGTATACCATAGCACAGAAACATTCTTATGGTATTGTTTTTTTCTCAGTACCTGACCAAAAATTCTGATTTGGAGTTTAGCAATGAAACCTGATATATAACACAAGTTTCCTCACTGCAGTTTTATCCAATTTTTAGAAAGAAAATTCTTACTTTCAGCACGATAATTGAACAAGACTTGTCAAATCCAATGTTTTTTAGTACCTAGAAGTAGTAAAAATAGTTCCAAATAAAGTAAAAGAATTTGATTCAATTTCAATAACCACTAATTAAATGCTCCCATTATGCCAAGGATCCAAAAGACAAAGAATTCTTTTCCTTCAAAAAATTTTATTCTACTCATAGATATGATGTCTATGAACATAAATAAATAAAATATATACACAAATCTAAAAAAGGATTTCCACAATTTTGCAGTGCAGTAAGAGAGGGAATTGAAAAACTTATTCAATTGGGAAAGTTCTCTTGAGGTAACACATGCAGGGAATGTCATATTTGAGTAATGGCAATTAGTTCAACTTAATTAGAATGAAGCATATGAAAGGCAAGGTTTATGGAAGATAGGGTCAATGTATGTAAAATGTCTGTTCGTGTAATATATCCATAACGTAATATATCCTAAACATATAGGCAAGGCTCACAACAATTATTGGAATCTAACACAACTCTTTTCAAGGAAAGATTTCTGTCCCGTAGAAGACCAGGAAGAAGGCCACAGCTGAATGCTTGCTACTTCTTCCACCTATCTCCAAATAGTGTATCAGAGTAGAATTATATATATATATATATATATCTGCTACCTTTTAAATTATACTGCTTTAAGGTGTTTGACCCCTCACCACATTCTAGTTACACAAAAAACCTTAACAAAAATAGAGCCATTAGTAAACCCAATCAAATGACAAAAATTAAAGAAGTTATCTGTACATAAAAATTCCAAGGTGAATTTTTTTCCAGATGTAAACTAGAAATAAGAAAAATAGTAAGGATTCAATTTTCTTGCATGTCTGTAATTTCCAAAATCTCTCTTTCTTTAATTTTTCCTGAAGATAGTCTTGGACCATATATATTTTTTTAAAACTTCTCACACCCTTATACAAGTCCTCATCATTGATTCAGCTCTTCAAATCATTCAAGAGTCACTTCTTTCAGATAGTGGTATACCAAACACTCCAAAAAGCTAATTGCTTGTGTAACATGTTGGAAATAGTAGGCCACAGTCACACTATGAATGAAGTTTTAACCATGATCAGACCAGATCAGTTTGGCATGTGAATGGAGGTGTGAGGGGTTAAATTTTGGCAGCAGGAGTTTAAACAAAAGCCAGTGCGCAGTGCATTATTAAATGCAAAACATTTATTTTATTTTTAGGAAATATGGATTGGGGGCAGCTGGATGGCTCAGTGGATTGAAAGCCAGGCCTAGAGATGGGAGGTCCTGGGTTCAAATCTGGACCCAGACATTTTGTAGCTGTGTGATCCTGGGCAAGTCACTTGACCCCCATTACCTACCCTTACCATTCTTCTGCCTTACAACCAATACCCAGTATTTATTCCAAGACGGAAGGTAAGGGTTAAAAAAAAAAAGGAAATAGGAAGGAGGAAAGTGAAAGTAATCTCATAATAGTCTGTGATTATACCTCAGATCCCAATCCTAACTAAATTTTTCCATAAACCCCTACATCTCTCTGCCTCAGAGGGCAATATCTTCTGCTAGGCCAAAGCCCTCACGTACTCTCACCACTCTCTCTATCTGATAATATAACCACTATCTATCTACCTTATCTATCCAAGGTAACCAATAATCATCAAGGCTATTAAGGTCTTAACCAGGAGTCAAATTCTCTTTTCAATGGTCCTCAACTAACTAACCACACTTAGCCACACCATTCTAACTGTCTCTAACTGAAAAACTGCATAGCAGAGTTTCACCAACTGAAAACCTGTAGAGCAGGGGGTCTCTTACTCAAAAATCTTATTGCTCTCTTTCCTCTTATATAGAAAAAAAGGAGAAATCAATAAAACCTCTCTTAACAGAGGATGGAGTGGAGAAATAAGAGAATGAATTTAAGGACATATTATAATTAATAGGAATTGCAAAAGGCTAGGTAGAAATTATCAGTGTAGGAATAAGGGATTCTCCCCTGATTATATGATTACAGAAGGACCTTGCACCTCAAATTATGAGAATCTACAGTCACAGGGTTGGACATGGCTGAAAAATGACTTAACAATAAGAGCTTTAGAATCAAATTTCCTACAAATATGGGAACAGGTTCTTAATTTGAAAGGATGATAGTCCTTTTATAACTGTCCATTGAATGAAAGTAAATGAAGACTCAGGAAACATCTTGGAATTGGATGAAAAAATACACATCTTGAGCTCCCTCAAACAATGAGTCAGTCAAATGGTAAAAAAATATGAATTCTGGAGTCAAGGAAGAGGAACAGAAAAAAATATCATCTGAGAATATCATAGACCACTGAGCTGCAGAAGAAAATTGAATATTCTGGAGCAGATAGACACTGTGTACCAAAGTAAGAAGAGTTTTCAAATCCACCTACAATATTGTGCAGGGTGCAGTAATAGATACCAACTACCAGTTTTATTGCTCACTGCCTAGTTCCATGTTACAGATCTATGACTGATTGATGAGGAGACATGAACAAAGGGGTTGTATTTCATAATAAGGAGTGATAAGAGGCACCAGGTTAAATAACTAATGAGAACAAGTTCACATGGAAGCAGCTAAATGTGGTTCTGACTTCAGGAATGGAGTAGGATCTCAGTTCCAGTACTGAGTCCAGTCTGAAGGTACAGTGGAATAATCAGGAAAGGAATTACAGAACAAGAGACCCCATCTTCTATCACTTTGTATCAACAGAGTTTTCAAGCTGGTTGATCTATGCAGCAACAATCTACTGAACTCCACTTGGGGCAAGTCCACAAGTATGTTACTTAGTCTCAAATCCAAGAATTACTAGAATAGAGGCATCAAGAAATTAAAAAAAATTTCTATATAAATGAAATAAGAATGTTAGTGGGAAAAAGAGAAAAAGACATATGGAAGAACTGGATAATGAATTCATAACTTTGTACCAGACATATAAAATTTTACCTAGGCAACACACTCGTAAATTAGAACTGGCCATACATAATTACTCCATGAAACAACAATTATTAAAATAAACTAAAAACTTAGAATATAGAAGTTATTATAATCTCATAGTGAAAACTCTGACTAGGAAAACAGATCAAGGCAGGTTATTTAAGAATTATTCAATTCCCTGAAAGCCATATGAAACAAAAACTATAGATGTTATATTTTTAGAAATCATAAAGGAAACTCCTAAATCAAAAAGAAAACTTAAAAGAACATAATTTCCAAAACCCAAAGCTTCCAGGTGAAAGAAAATAAAATATTACAAGCAATGAAAATGAAAAATTTCAGGGACTAAAGAGCCAGTCATGATTACACAAAATTAATAGCCACCATAGTAAAGGAATAGGGAGATTAGAATATTATATATTAGAAGGCAAAAGATCCAGGCTTACAAACAAGAATAACTTACTAGGCAAAACCATTACCAAACTAGGGTAAAATGGATCTTTAATAAAATAAAGAACTTATAAATATTCCTATAGAAAAGTTTAGAGATTTTTAGCAACTCAGAAAAGCAAACAAAGGATTTAAGAGAAACCCAAAAGGTTAAATTCAATTGAGGGACTTATAAGGAACTAAGCAAGGTCAAACTAATTACTAGATTGAGGAGAAAATGAATGCATCTTCTTAGGACTCCCTATTAAAGGGTTATAGTTAGTGTCAAGTTAGAGAGAGGGAATAGAAATAGTTCTGCTATCTAATGATGATCTTAAAGGGAGAATGGAAAAGGAAGGGAAGGAAAAAGAAAAACAACTGGAGAAATGGAAAGAAAGAATGAGGAAATTGTCTTGAATGGATTGCAAAAGTAGAATTTTATGCTAATCAGCAAGAAAGGGTCAAGAAGTAGTTGATCTTGTAATATCTAAACTTGTCAAAGAAGAGAAAATACATTTACAGTTGGGTACAGAATAAATATCTCAACAGGAAAATAGGAAACATAATACAAAGGCAATGGAAAAGTCATTTATGTGTACAAATAAAATGAAGATGCTGCAGTGGAGCTTGCCTGGTTCCACAAAAGACTTACAGAATTCCCACACCTTTAAATATTTCTATTGGAATGTTTTTTTTTTATTCTTTTCCCCCAATAACATCTCTCACTGAACTAATGTAGAGCAACATTACTAATTAGTACTACCAAAAGTCTTTGGTCCAATTGCTCACCAAGAGAATTCCTGTCTTGATAGATCTTTAGAAATAATAGCTAATCATAAAAATCAACATATCCAGAACCTCCAAGGAACTATCCTTTTATAAACACTATTATGCTTCTTCTTACACTTCCCTTGTGATACTCCTTAAATTCAATTTCAAATTTTAATTTAAAAAATTAAATTTAATTAGAAATTAGAAAAGAAGTATCTGCTCATAGTAAAGGTTGCTTTTGAGGTGTTGACATGATTAAAGAGAATGAAAACTATTAAGTATACAGTGATATCCATATCACCTGTGACAAGGAAAACTTTTGATATGTTTTAATTTTAGAACAACAATGGTCATGAATGGGAGTTCTGTCAACTCAGAATCTTTGAGTTTCCCTGAATGAAACCAGATTGAGCTTACAACCCCACCCACCCCCCACCACCATTAGAAATTTCTATTTCATTTGAGTGATGACTTCCATGCTATACACATGTATTCCATTCCTAGTTTTTGTTGCATATTAAAAAATTATATAGTTTGTATGAATGATTACCATAACAAAGGAAATGAAAGTGAAGAGATAAGAGTTTATTTGATTGACTTTAAGAGATATTTTAGCACTTGTTAGTAAGAGGAAATCAGACATTCAAAAAGTATCATTCAAGCTCCAAATCACATCTAAGCACAAAGAAAAATGCTAAAGAAGAAAGTCAAAAACTGAAAAACTTGATGTAAAACAACCTAATAAATCTTAGGAAAACAATAAAAGACAGGGTTTTGGAAGTTAGACAGTAGAAATTCCTAGGGTGTGATTTAGATGTCTTGAAACTGGAAGAAAAATGAAAACAACTAATTAATATAGCTTTTAACCATTGCTATTTAGAGAAAAAACAAGATAAGAAAAAAAGATTGGCATAATGAAAATGAGGGAAAGGTAATTTGTTTTGATCAAATTTCTCCTTTCCCTAAACCAATACCAAGCCATTGCCAGAGAAAGTTGGAGATAAATATGTAAGAAGGAAGGCATTTTCTTCAACCTAAAAATTTACACACACTCCCAGATATAGTTTAGGTTATTTTAAACTGCTAATGGGATTGGAAGTTTTGCTCTATTAAATTATGAACTTTGACAAGTATATTGACATAAAGAGAAGCACAGTTTTCCAGACTTTCAAAAATTACCAAATGAAGATAGACTATAGTAATATGAATTTTCATTGTGCCACACATTGCAGAAGATTTAAGAAAATTATCAATATAGATTTAAATGAGATTTAAGCTTCATTGTAAACTTAAAGCTATAATTGCACTTAGACTTGGCAAACAGTGTCTGTCACATAAATAAAATAGTTTCATGGTGAAGATTTAAAGAATGTGTCAAAATCTTGTGAACTCAATGGCAAATTGTATAAAAGAGTTGAGAACAACAGAAGGGGAACAAACTGAATATGAAACCTTTTTTAAAAGATGTAAAATTGACAAGGTTATTGTGTGCCAGTAAATTAAATTACTTTACTTTGTTCCAGGTTAGTAATGTAGAACTGTTCTACCTGGTTTAAGTTTCAGAGAACAATTTGCTCCCCCACCAATAAATTCGTTACTTCTAATCTCATCGCTTTGCTGCTAACTAAAATCTTGACTGACTCTATTTCCCTCAATATCCTCTCCCCTCTGATTGGAGGTTTGAAGGGTAGAGTATCAAACTCTTCCCAGTGCCTTTCAATACAGCGGGCAAGAACTGGACTTTAAATTTACTCTACTCTGCATCTGCTCCTTTGCCTGATTTCAACTCCTGATCTCCCAACACCAACTAACCTCTGGTGCCTTCTCTCACCACCCTGCCTTCCTTTCCCACCTTCTTTTAGGTGTTGCCTCCTTCTACTAGACTGAGAGCTTCTTGAGGGCAAAAATTGTCTCTATTTTTATTAGTTGTGTCCCTGTTCCTTGCATACCAAAGATGCTTAATAAATCACTATTGAATTGAATTAGATTTGCTTGTTCATGCTAACATAAGAATCTTCAGCCTCTTCAAGCTTATTAGCAACTCAATTGATTCCACATTGACTGTGAATTTTTTTTCAATAGGTAAATTCATGAAGATCTGCATTTGATGTCTCTCTATGGTGTGTAGTAATCCTATGTCACTCATGCCAGTGGATTATTATATGCTGCTTTTTATTCCAAGCTGAAAAATCCTGGTAAATGATACTGCCAAAAAACTCTGCAGTTTATTTGTGGAGCAGGCCATTTAATATGGGAAGGCTAATCACTAGAAAGTTGATGAAATACATTTTTTGATACCATTGGTTTCTCTTTCATATCATCTTTGCTTTGAGTTCATAGTTTAGCTCACATTTCTGTGCTGTCCTACTTTCATGGTCTCAGTCAGGTAGACATATATGTTACAAACTAAATCCTGGAACCATACCTTTTTAGCATTGTATTTCTTTCATCAGGACAACTCATTCACTTTGTTATATGATGCAGAATTTTTCAAATAATAATTCCACTTGCCAGTCCACTTAGAACTTACCTTTTTATATAACCTATATATACCTTCCCCTCCTACCAGTATCCTCTGATTCATGGAACCCCAAATTAACAACTATGTGGAAGAGTTAAAGACATCCCCAGAGAATATTCAGCATAGCAGTAGCTGAAGTACTATACAAAGAAGCGTCTAACTAGAGATATACAGGAGCCATATACATGGCTCATGAAAACAGATTATTTACTTTACAGTGTGAGAGTTCACACCTTGAAAATCAGCAAATGCTACAAGTCAGGACTTAATTTATTATTTCATTGATTGTCAAAACTTAAGAAGGAGATGGAAAAAATGTTGACATAGTCAATCAAACAAAACTATTATTCATCTATATCTATATGTCTCTATGGAGGTGTAGATGCATAACATATTACAGATACACATGTGTCTGTTCTGAGAAGTGATTGTTAAACATTTACTAGCACACCCTTGGGTCTAACCATTAATGAAGTTGATGGAAAACTTGAACATATAGTCTATCTCCCATGTCTAGAGTGCCTTCCTAGACATTGGCATAAAAGAGAATAGCCGCTCTCATTGACCATCAGCCATGACATAATTCTTGTGGTCTTTCAGATGAGTCTATTTCCTCACTACTCTTCCAGCACATCCAAGGAAATAAGAGTAAAAGACCGAGACTTATTTATGAGATTGAACCTATATAGTGTTAGGTCATGGAGATTAAACTTCTTCTGCAAACATGTAATATAAATTCAACTTTCCCCTTGTATATATTATGCCATATTAATGAATTTATATGCCACTATTCTTTCATCTGCCTGACATTTATAGGTATTATTAGGGAGCTAAGTAGTGCCATAGAGAGCACATGGGACTGAGAGTCATAAAGACCTGTGTTCATAACTTGCCTTAGATTTAGCCTTAGATTCCTTACATATGAAATGGTTATAATAATAGCATCTACCTCATAGGATTATTATAAGGATCAAATGAAATATTTTTATGAAGTGCTTTACACATGTTAAAGCACTATGTAAGTACTATTTTATTATAACCATCAGTCCTAGCCATTACTAATACTAGCTATTACAACAATGCTCCTGCACTACACTCCTAAATAGCCTCCTTCTCTGGTTGTCAAGCTCCAAACTAGAGTAGCTGTTTTGGTCACGGGTGTACTTTATTTATATACTGTTGACTTTGTCATCTGTTGGTTGTTTTTCCCTGGTCTCCAATGGTTTAACAATATTTGCCTGAAATCAAACAGCTTAAAAGAGCAAAACTAGCCAAAATTCTTACCTCTGAGGAAGTCTGTATCTAGTCCACCAACATCCCAGGTTAACTCATACACTTGATATAGTTCTTGT
The DNA here is from genome assembly GCF_016433145.1 of Gracilinanus agilis. Taxonomy (NCBI): domain Eukaryota; kingdom Metazoa; phylum Chordata; class Mammalia; order Didelphimorphia; family Didelphidae; genus Gracilinanus; species Gracilinanus agilis. Next base: position 126,215,419 of record NC_058131.1, on the reverse strand, counting down.
TAATACTAATCTAAATTTCCCCCTTGTCTACCATAATATAACACACCTAAGTTCAGTCAGTATGAAAATATTGCCTACCAGATGATGAATTTTTCTGACCAAGTAAATTCAGAACATTATCTATTAAGGAGCATCAAAGTGTTTTAGTGGATAGATCTAAATCCTGGATTCAGAAAGATGAATCTTCATTAGTTCAAATCTGGCCTCTGATACCTACTACATATGTAACTATGTGTAAGTTCCTCACTTGTAAAGTGAGATGCAGAAGAAAATGGCAAATTATTCCAATATCTTTGCCAAGAAAACCACAAACGACATCACAGAGTTGAATATGACCAAAATGACCAAACAACAAACCATCTATTAAGGAGTGGTATGATTGCAACCTACAGTAATGGAATCTTGAGACACTTAATAGTGGCTACTTGTTTTATTCCTCTCTTCTTGTTTCTTATAGTACTCATCCTCTGTAATATATATTGTAAGTAGCATTTATATGATGTCTTGAGGTATTCAAGTAGTATTATCTTGAAATGATTTGTAATTTGAGATAGGAGTAATCAACAGCATTATGTGACAGTTTCAGAAGCATAGTAAGCACTCAGTAAATTCTTATTTATTAACTCATTAATATATTTATTTTATATGTAAATTTACATATATGCATGTGCAGATACATATTTATCTATATATATACATATATATATAAATGTAAACTTTCATTTTCCCCTTCATTTTATATCCTCATTTTGGAACTCCAATGCTTAGCACAGTCTTGGAACATAGTAAATGCTTAATAAATGCTTATTGGCTTGGCTTGACTTATCAATGAAAATCTTACTTTAGCTTGCATTTTTCATTATGGGTAAACAAATTGTGGTACACGTTGGTAATGGAATACTACTGTGCTATGAGAAATGATAAACAAGATGATTTCAGAAAAAGCTGGAAAGATATATGGGAACTGATGTAGAATGAAATAAATAGAATTAGCAGAACATTGTACACAAGAACAGAAATATTGGAGGATGATTATCTGTGAAAACTTGGCTAATCTCAGCAAAGCAATGATCTGGGGTAATCCTGATAGACATATGATGGGGAATGCTATCTACCCCCAGAGAAATGTACTGTTGGAGTTGTCTATCATATCAGTGTATTTTCTGTTTTATTTTATTTGTTTCTATTTATTTGTTTTTATTTGGGATTCAGTTCTATATGACTATCATGACCAATATGGAAGTGTGTTTTGTATAGAAACATAAATGGAAAATAAAAGATATCCAGGAGGGATACATTTATTACTATCTTTTTTGGTGTAAATCAGGAAAATTTCCTGTTAGCCAGCATCTCACTTATTAACTTCCTCAGCTTTATACTCTCTTGCTTTCTTATTCCTCCTGACTGACTGCTTCATTATGCACATCTCTACCAAAACTCATTAATTAAGAACAATTAACAAAGTTTGGTTCTTTCTTCATATTCTGCAGTTTCTATCTTCATTTCTTTTCACAAGACTCTAAATTGAAAATCCTAGTTCTGACTTCTCTTATAGACTTCAATCCCATTTGTTTATGTCATAGGATACCTAGCACCTTAGAGAATCTTTTTATTCACCTTTATCTGTTGTCTCACAATCAATATTGTGTATTGGTTCCAAAGCAAAAGCGTAGAAAGGGCAAGGCAGTGGATGTTAAGTGATTTGCCCAGGGTCATCCAGCTAGGAAGTGGCTAAGGCTAGACTTGAAGCCAGGATCTCCTATCTCTGGGCCTAGCTTTCAATCTGCTGAACCACCTAACTGCCTACATGTTGCCTACTCTTCATCACATATATTTAGATTTAGATATAGATGCAAATACTTCCTGTTCCTTGGCTACTTTGTCAATAGTCAATGGAAAAATATTTCATATGAAAAGTGATTAAGGTTAATCTATTCCAGAGAATATATAAATATTCTGCTCATAAGAGACCTTATGCTTTTAGTTATGAGTAAGAGAGAAAGAGGCACCTCATTATTAAGCTCTGCCACTAGAACATAATCCAACTGCCTCTTCAGAACGTAATGTAGAATGTGGTCATTCCCTTCATCCCATATATATGAAATCTCCATCCCATGGTGAGATTGTGTACATTCTTTACAGAATCAATAAAGTTAGATAAAAGAATTTCCAAAGGACCAGACTGGCCTTCATAGTCTTAGTTGTTTTTTCGAACTTTTTTGAATGTGTTCCCCTATCACTAAAATAGTTTTTTATTTAATTTTTATTTATTAATTAATTTACAATATTTTCCTATGGTTACATGATTCATGTCCTTTCCCTTCCTGCCTCCCCCCCCACCATCCCAGAACCAAGGAACAATTCAACTGAGTTTTACATGTATTGTTCAAAACCTATTTCCATATCATTAATATTTGCAATAGAATGATCATTTAAAGTCAACATCCCCAATTATATCCCCATCAAGCCATGTGATCAATCATATGTTTTTCTTTAGCATTTCTACTCCCACAGTTCTTTCTCTGGGTGTGAATAGCATTCTTTCTCATAAGTTCCTCTGGATTGTCCTGGATCATTGCATTACTGCTAGTAGAAAAGTCTATTACATTCAATTGTACCTGTATCAATTTCTATGTATAATGTTCCCCTGGTTCTGTTCCTTTTGCTCTACATCCATTCCTGGAGGACTTTCCAGTTCACATGGAATTCCTCCAATTCATTATTCCTTTAAGCATAATAATATTCCATCACCATTATATACCACAATTTATTCAGCCATTTCCCAATTGATGGATACCACATAATTTTCCAATTTTTTGGCATTACAAAGAGCATGACTATAAATATTTTTGAACAGGTATTTTTCCTTATTATCAATTGGGAAGTGGTTTGATTTTTGATACAATTGAGTTAGCACCTTAAAAATTGAGAAAATAGACCTTGGTCAGAGGTTTTGTTATATAAAGATTTTTTTCTCCAATTTGTTGCTTTCCTTCCAATTTTGGTAGAATTGGTTTTGTTTGTACAAAACCTTTTTAATTTAATGTAATCAAAATGATTCATTTTACATTTTGTAACATTGTCTGTCTCTTGCTTGGTCTTGAAATCTTTCCTTTCCCATAGATCTGACAGGTATACTACTCTATATTCACCGAATTTACTTATAGTTTCCTTCTTTATATTTAAGTCATTTACCCATTCTGAATTTTTATCTTGGTATAGGGAGTGAGATATTGATCTAGACCTAATCTCTTCCATATTGTTTTCCAATTTTCCCCAGCAGTTTTTGTCAAACAGTGTGTTCTTGTCTCAAAAGCTGGGTCTTTGGGTTTATCATACACTATCTTGCTGAGGTCATTAACCCTAAGTCTATTCCATTGATCCTCTCTTCTTTCTCTTAGTCAGTACCAATTTATTTTGATGATCATTGCTTTCTAGTACAGTTTATGATCTGGTACTGTTAGGCCCCCATCCTTCACATTTTTGTTCATTAGTTCCCTTGATATTCTTGATATTTTATTCTAAGAAATGAAATTTGTTGCATATTTTTTTCTAATTTTATAAAGAAGTTTCTTGGTAGTTTGATAGGTATGGCACTGAATAAGTAGATTAATTTGGGTAGGATTATCATTTTTATTATGTTAGATCATCTTACTCATGACAAATTAATGTTTTTTTCAATTATTTAGATTTGGTTTTAATTGCATGGAAAGTGTTTTGTAATTGTGCTCATATAATTCCCGTATTAATCTTGACAAATGAATTCCTAAATATTTTACATTGTATAGGGTGATTTTAAATGGAATTTCTCTTTCTAACTCTTGCTGCTGAGATGTGTTGGAAATATGTAGAAATGTTAATGATTTTGTTGGTTTATTTTGCAGCCTGCAACTTTGCTAAAGTTGTTGATTATTTCCACTAGCTTTTTAGTTGATTCTCTAGGATTCTTTAAGTAGATCATCATATCATCTGCAAAGAGTGATAGTTTAGTCTCCTTGTTGCCTATCTTAAGCCCTTGAATTTCTTTTTCTTCTCTAATTGCTACTGTTAGTGTTTGTAGTAAAATGTTAAATAATAGAGGTGATAATGGGCATTCTTGCTTCATTCCTGACCTTATTGTGAAGTCTTCTAACTTATCCCCATTGCAAATGATGCTTATGATGGTTTTAAATATATGTTTTTTATTATTTTTAGGAAAGGTCCGTTTTCCCTCTACTTTCTAGTGTTTTCAATGGAAATTGATGTTTTAGTTTGCCAAAGTCTTTTTCTGTATCTATTGAGATAATTGTGTGATTTCGGTTGGTTTGCTTATTGATATGGTCAATTAGGTGGATAGTTTTCCTAATATTAAACCATTCTTGCATTCCTGCTATAAATCCTACCTGGTCACAGTGAATAATCCTTGTACTCACTTTTTGGAGTCTTCTGGATAGAATTCTTATCTATACTCATTAAGGAGATTGGTCTGTAGTTTTTTTTTTTTCTCAGTTTTTGGTCTGCCTGGCTTGGGAATCAGTACCATATTTGTGTCATAAAAAAGGAATCTGGTAAAACTCCTTCTTTGCTTATTTTGTCAAATAGTTTGTATAGTATTGGCATTAGTTGTTGTTTAAAATGTTTGACAGAATTCACTTGTGAATCCATTTGGCTCTGGGGATTTTTTCTTAGGGAGTTTCTTGATGACTTATTCAATTTCTTTTTCTGAAATGGGATTGTTTAATTGTTCTATTTCTTCTTTTGCTAATCTAGGCAATTTATATTTTTGTAAATATTCATCCATTTCATATAGATTGTTATATTTATTGTCATATAATTGGACAAAATAGTTCTTAATAAATACTTTACTTTCCTCCTAATTAGAGGTGAGACCACCCTTTTCATCTTTGATTCTGCTAATTTCATTTTCTTTCTTTTTTATTAGATTAACTGATATTTTATTTTATGTTTGTTTTTTTCAAAGTAGCAGCTGTTAGTCTTATTTATTAGTTTAATAGTTCTTTTACTTTCACTTTTATTCATTTCTCCTTTGATTTTTAGGATTTCCAATTTAGTTTTTTCATATGGGGACTTTTAATTTGTTCTTTTTCTCTGATTTTTTATATATGCACTCAGTGATATAAATTTCACCCTGAGTCCTGCTTTGGCTGCATCCCATAGATTTTGATATGTTATTTCCTCATTTTCATTCTCTTCAATGAAATCAGTAATTGTTTCTTTGATTTGTTCTTTGACCCACCAGCTTTGAAGAATTAAATTACTCAGTTTCCAATTAATTTTAAATCTGTCATTCTGTAAGCCCTTATTGAATATGATTTTTATTGCATTATGGTCTGAAAAAATTGCATTTATTATTTCTGTTCTCCCACATTTGTTTGCAATGTTTCTTATGCCCTAATACATGGTTAATCTTTTTATATGTGCCATATGCTGCTGAACATATGGTGGTAACAAGGTATATTCCTTGTTATCTCTATTTTTTTTCTCCAGAAATCTATTCCTTACTCCTTCAGAAATCTGAATGCTATACCATTTGGTGCATATATGTTAAGTACTGATATTTCTTCATTATTTATACTGCCTTTCATCAAGATGTAATTACCTTCCTTATCTCTTTTAATGTCATCTATTTTTGCTTTTGTTTTGTCTGAGATCATATTTGCTACTCTTGCCTTCTTTGTCTCAGTTGCAGCCCAGTAAATTCTACTCCACCCTTTTACCTTTACCCTGAGTATTTCTACGTACGTGTGTTTAATCCATTCTCCTATCTTCTTCCATTTTATGGGTGGTTCATCCCATTTACATTCACAGTTATGATTACTGTCTGAGTATTCTCCTCCATTTTCATTTCCTCCTTTGATTCTGCATTTTCTCTTATCCCTCTTACCCTCCCCTCCAAGTTTTAGCTTTTAGTCAGTCACCCCATTTCCCCTCCCTAATGTTACTCCCCTTCCAACCCTCTCCCTTCTTATTATTCCCCTCTTAGTATAGTGCCTTTTAAATGACCTCCCAACCTTTCCCTCCTTTGTCCCAACCAGTCTGTTTATAACCCCTCTACTTCTCTATAGGGTGTGATACAATTCTCTGCCCCAATGGATCTGATTGTTCTCTCTTCTCTGAGCCAATTCCAATGAGCATAAGATCTACATATTACCTGTTTTCAACCTCTTCCTCCCTTCCATTGTATTGTTTTCCCCCTTCCCCTGTGAGCTTCTTTATGAAATATATATTTACCCCATTTTATCTCTTTTCCCTTTTCTCATAGTATTATCCTCTTTTTTACCCCAGTTTATATATATGCATATATAAACATATCATCCTATACAGTTTATGACTGTAACTTCTAGGTATGCTTCTTCTAGCTACCCCAATGATAATGACAATTTTTAAGAGTTACCTATATTATCCTTTCATATAGGAATACAAATCATTTGAACTCATTGGGTACCTTAATTTTTTCCTTATTTACTTTTTGGTGGTTCTCTTAAATTTTGTATTTGGGCATCAAATTTTCTGTTTAAGTCTGGTCATGATTTTCCAGTAGTCCAATAATTCTTAAATTGTCTCTTCTGGATCTATTTTCCAGGTTTGTCATTTTATCAATGACATGTTTCAATTTTCCTCAATTTTTTTCAATCTTTTGATTTTGTTTTATAGACTCTTCATGTTTAGTTGTTCAATTCTAATTTTTAAAGACTGAATTTCATTTCTGACTTTTTGATCCACCTTTTCCTTTTGATCTATTTTTCTTTGTACATCATTATTTTCATCTTTTACTATCTTTGCCTCATTTTTGAGCTGGTCAATTTTGGCTAAGACACTATTTTCTTGTTTTAGTTCATGTGCCTCTCTTTCCAGATGACCTATTTTGCTTTTAAAGTTCTTTTCTCAACTTTCTTCAGCCTCTCATAATTATTTTTTTAAATTGTGTTATGAATTCTTCTAAAGCCTGGGTCCAATTTGCTGGATTTCCTGAGTTTTTGCTTGGTGTTCCTTGGTCCTCCTCTGTTCCATTTGTTCCTTATTCATTACCTGAATAAAAACTGTCTATTGTAATTTCTTTTTTGCTTTTTCTGTTGTTTACTCATTTTTTTTCCTTCTCTCACCCTCCTTATTGGCTCAATTCTTGCTCCTCTATTTATTTGTTAGATCTGTGAGTTTGGACTTTTATGCCCTGAAGGGGTTTCTTCTCTGCTCAGTTGATTACCTGGATTAGGCTGATGGAGTTGACCAGTTTTATTAATGTGCCTTGAGGCCAGATCTTCCCTAGCTGCCAGCAGAGGCTGAAGGTGAAAGTGAATGTGTGAAGGCTAAAGGTAGTTACCTTTGGTCCTCCTCTCTATTCTTTTCTGCCCATCTCCTCCTTACCAGATGCCTTGTCAGAGCCCTGAGCTTCCTAGGATGGTAACAAGGTCCTCTGTCAAAGTTGCATCTTTTTCCCTGGGATCCCAGTCAGCCAGATTCCTACCATGGGTTTCAGCTCATTAAGTGGTGGAGGGATATTAGATCTTTGCCTTATACACTAGAATTTGACTTTATCTATGTGCCTTTCAGATTGCATAGAGCAGGAGAGATCTGCGGCTCTGTCTCACTGTTGAGCCTGGCTCTCTATACACTCTGAACTCTTGCTCTTCTGGTTTTCTGACAGCTTCATGGGAGTGAGCCCTTGTGCCCTCTGGAGGCTTATTCTCTGCACTATTGATAAACTGGATTAACCCAGTTGGGCTGATCTGCAGAGATAAATGTGCCCTGAAGCCAAAATTTCCAGAGTCAGAAGACCAAGATGAGGTATGATGGCTGAAGGCTGCAACTAGCCTGCCCACTTCTCCACTTCTTTCCTCCACCTGCCTCCTTGCCAGCTGTGGTTAGAGCCTGAGCTTCACATAGTTGTGGTAGTAAGGTACTCTGTCCTGGTTTGAATCCTCACCCTGAGATCCCACTGACCACCCAAATCTCAGAGTAGTAGGTTGGGGAAGGGCCCTGGGATCTTCCTTCTTTCTTTTCCTTAAACATAAGAATTCAACTTTTTAAGTTTAATTGAGCAGGAGGGTCCCTCAGGTCTGTATTCTTGTTGGATTTGTTTTTCTATCCCCCTTGAACCACTTTTTTTGGTATGGAAAGATTTTCACAGAAGAATCACATCTTGCTGCTTCTAAGCTGCCATCTTGACTCTGCCCCACTAAACAGTTTTGATCATACACACACACACACACACACACACACACACACACACACACACACACGCACGCAAAGGAAAAAAAGTATAGGGGTAGGACTTGTCATAGGTAACATTTGGATGAAGAACCTTCCTCTACTACTAATGGTTGGCACCTTCTCTGCAACTTACATTCTCAGAGAATTTTCTTGGGCACTGAAAATGTAAGTGACTTTTCTAGGATCACACAGCTAGTTTTTTTTATTAGAGGCAGTAGTTGGACACAGATCTTCCTGACTGTACATTATAAAATCTTCACAAAAAAATAAATTAAAAAATATGAAATGAAGATCAAATATTCAACCCTTTAAATCATTTTCCTTTATTAGACTTAGTGACAAAACCATTTTCCTCTAAGAAAAATCACCAATAATATTTTAATTGAGAGCAATATAAGTGAATATGCTTTATTATTTTTAAAAGTCTTGGTCAAAAATTTTAAATTACAGTGATTTAAAGGTCTGCTTCCACATTCATTTGATTTCAATGATTGTCTTTAATGGCTGATAGAGCTGAGAATGATGGTTTATGAAGATACATAGATAAGGTATAAGAAGTAATCCATTAGCTGTACTGCTTACAACATGGTACTATAAAAATTAAATTAGGTTTTGACTCAATATGAGAGTTATGAAAGTGGTTGCTACTTATTAAAAAAAAGCCTTTCCACACCAAAAATTACTCCCTAAGTTAAAATGACTTTTAGCAGCTTTTATTTACAACAAGGTAGAGATATTGAAAGTGGGAAATGTAGAAAGGAGACAGAGCCTTGTCTAACCTATTGCCCTAAGTGCTGCTCTGGTGAAGTCTAGCTCAGCCCCCTGCAGGGGCTCCCTCAAGTCCCAATCTCCATGTGGAAGTCTTGGTGTTGTCTTCTGCCAGAAATCCCAGTGGTGTCTTCAGCCTCAATCCGACAAAATCAGAATGACTCCAAGGAAAAGTGTGTCTCTTCAGCTCTACTCACCACACAGAATCCAAGGGAAGAGTCTCTCCAAAAGCCAAGGAAGGAGACCATACCATGTTGGTCTCTTCTTTTATACCCCTTTTTTCAAGTCATTTCCTGTCTCTCCCCCTCTTCACAGAAACCAATTGCATTCTTTCAATTTGCCTTGTGGCCTCTGGGAGTGTGAACTAGTAAGTGACTTGTGACCTTTCTTACCTAATGGTTAGCTAGCTACTATGTAGGGTTACTTTAAGTTCTTGATTTGATTAACTAAAAATAGAAAAAGGGAGAGTTAATTCTATTTTCACAATACACATTTTTATTACCATTCAATAATTTTAAAGACTTATAATAATGAAATTTTGCTGTTAGATTTCTACTATCGCTAATCAATTGTTCCTACAAACTTGTTGAAAGGTGTTTCATTTTAAAATTATTTTTATTACAAATTATTTTAAAAGCTATAGAAACTCTCCATTTGGAATAATTTTTAGCAAGCTAGATAATTCTGCTTGAATGCCAGAAAGCAATATAAAAATTCTGTTTTTTAAAAATGTCCTGCTAAGTCTGTTTATAGTATTCATAATTAAAATTAACTAAAATCTTGAGATATTAAAAATGTATGGATACACAACTTGCCATTAATGATCATGGATTGTGAATATCATATTCTAAACAAATTTGATATTTTTGAATATTTTTGGTTAACTTGCCTGGTCTGATCAGATGATACTTCATTAGTTGACTAAGAACTCAAACTGAAAGGAAATTTGTTATTTCTGCCATTTTACTTTTTATTTGTACTCATATTTTGAGAGTTATATTTGTTTTCATTGCAGGAATCTATTTAATTTTAGTGATACATTTAGTGATACATAGTGATAATTTAGTGATACATTTAATTTAGTGATACAGTTGGTGTCCATTTAATTTTAATTAAACTAATATATAGATAAAACAAATCCTTAAATCAACTCAACTTGCTGCGTATAAACTGTAATATGAGTTAATATGTTGAAAGTGAACAAACATGTTAGGATACTATTGCCAATCTTTTGGAATTCCCACTCTTGCCTCAGTATACTTCATGTACCATATGGGACACTAGACTATTGGCATATGGACCAAGTGAGGGGTCCAGTGTCAATCCGTTTACTAAATATTAGTATGGCTTATTTTTCTTATTTTCTTTGAAATGAATAAAAAGTATAATATTTTCCTTTGCAACCTTCCTAGTTTTGTGATCCCCAATTTGGAGACTATTGGTCTATCCCACTGATAATCTGTCATCTCCAGTCTGGAAAACTGACAGAGATCACCAAAGAGTTGAGTGCATAAAGAAGCACAGAGTTCAAATTTTGTTATTTGTTACCATAAATTACAGATTTTCAAAAGACATATGTCTTTCAAGACCTGAAGTGAGGCTCCAAAGACTAATTCTATGCATAGGAGATGATAGTTTATTAACTAGAAAATGAATTTAAATTATTATTATTATTTTTTTTTAATCCTGTAAGGAGCACACTAGTGGCATGAGACCTGAGGGAGAAGAAATGAGGAAAAGTATTCTGGGAGTTCCATCCAGGTGAAAAAGAACCTCTAGCCTTAGATGTCTTTTCAGACTTTTAAGCTCTTATTCTTCCATGAAATCCTAGTGGGAAGAGCCCGTGAAATCTCTAATGCCAGAGCCTTTGCAACATTTCAGATGTGCTCCTCAGAAGAAGCAAAGCCTGGCAGTCATTTCCAACCTTCAGAGCTTTGTATAGAATTCAAAACATACATCTGAGTATAGGTAATGCCTAGAGACATGTTTTGAATTTAAAGTGAAATTTGAAAAGGCTCAGAAGTAGTTTGTGGGGACTGACTTGTGGACTTCATTTTGAATTCAGAAAGAAGTTCCATTTTAACTAGCTTCAATTTAACACACGTGGTTAAATTCAAGCATTTTTGTTTCCTTGAGACTCAGAGTTTTCAAGAACTTAAAACAGTTTCTGGGAACTAATCCAAAATGGCTGCCATGGGGTAGCAAATTTCATAGGAGTTTGAAATCTTCAACTGACAATTGAGCAAAATTCAGAGTCATTGATTCAAATGAATCTAGAGGATTCAACAGGGTCCAAGGTTGAATTATCATGAATGTATACAAAAGGTAGCCTACTTATTATTCTATATAAAATTAAAAGATTTCTTCTGGCAGGCCTTATTGTGTATGGTTTTATGGACCCTGGTTTCTGAATGATCCATAGTTAATGGAGCAGCAAACCCAGAAGAGGACCTTGGGCTGTGGTCCAAGCCAAAGACAGTTGGTTTAAATTTGTATTACCAGAAATGGGAATCATTGTATCTTCAGATGGCTCCAATTTTGAGCTCAGATATAGGAATTACTTGAGTCATAAGTGGGATCATTGAACAAGTACTTTGCATGCCAAATGGCTGAACAGAATTTAATTTTGTTTTGCCAAGAAAGTCTATAGTAAAAAGTTAATTCTAATGTTGGTATTTTAGTTCAAGCTTCCAATACATGTTTATTGTTGTTGTTTAGTTGTCTTCAAACATGTATGACTCTTTGTGATTCCTTTTGGGGTTTTCTTGCCAAAGATACTGTAGTGGTTTGCCATTTTCTTCTCCAACTCAGTTTTCAGATGAGGAAACTGAGGCAAACAGACTTAATTGACTTTCCCAGGATTACATAGCTAGTCAGTACCTGGACTTGAATTCAGGTCTTCCTGATTCCAGTTGCACCTCTTTGTCCACTGTACCACCTAGCTGCTTGATACACATTTTCCATAGATTTAGTATGTAGAAATTGTACTAGCTCTTAAAAGCAAAGCATGCATGAAAAAGACATATTGTGACCATTTAAGCACCTTATAGTTGAGTTGAGGAGATATATGGCTAATAGGATAAGGTACTTTTTACAAAAGTGCCAGTGCAAAATCATGCATGGCACCTGTCTCCTAGAATTGTTGCCAGAATAAAATGAAATGGTAATAATTGTAAAGCACTTAATAAAGTACCTGGAACATAGTAGGCCATTTATAAGTGTTTTAACTAAAAATATTAGGATAATCTGGGAAGGAATTCTATAGCAATATTGGCTTTGGATCAAATCTTGAAATTACATAATTTTTAGAAGGAGATGGGGAGAGTAAGAGCTTTGTCTAAATTCACAAAGGAAGTAAGGAATTTTAATATGAGTCCTTTGACTATAGAGTCATTATTCTTTCCAACCATGCCTCATAGATTTCAGTATCATAAAAAATTTTTTAAAGGTTCCAGAGTATTTATTTTCACAAAGAATACTGATTTGTTTTACTGAAAATTGTTCTAGCATAAGTAGGCTCATCCTATAATGAGAACATTGATTGACTCCATAGAGATAGAGAATCTAAATTGTCATGTCAATTCTAGTACTCTATAAAGTATGGTGAATAATTAGGAATGCTAATACTCTATAAAAAACACTTCAATCCTAAAATGAGTCAAAGAACTTACATCTGAATCTTAGATATTTGAATCTCTAGGAACAAATTTGTTCTTAAATAAAGAATTCTAGTAAGAACTTTAATAATCAGACTAAGATAAGAAAGTCTGTCCAGAACCATAAATTATATAAGGGTGACTAGTGCTAAATGGTGTCAATATGTTGGCCACTTAGGCCTCATCTGCTACTTTTCCAGTCTGTTCTTCAGTTGATTACCAAGGTTTTTCTGAGCTCTTTGTGATGAATGAACTTTCTCATGACTCTCTTCTTATAAAAAGATCTACTAGGTCAAGTCTTTTATGTTTTTTTTTAAATCCTTAACTTCTGTGTGTTGACTTATAGGTGAAAGAGTGGTAAGAGTAGGCAATGGGGGTCAAGTGACTTGCCCAGGGTCACACGGCTGGGAAGTGTCTGAGGCCGGATTTGAACCTAGGACCTCCCATCTCTAGGCCTGGCTCTCAATCCACTGAGGTACCCAGCTGCCCCCTAGGTCAAGTCTTGAAACCTCATAGACACTTCAAGAAAAGAGATAAAGAGAAATATTTTGTGTCACAATGATCTCATTTTTGTTTTTGGAAGTAGTGTCTCTATTTTTATGAAAGGAAGATAATGACCTAAGATTAGTATGTGGAAAATGAACTAATCAAAATTATAAATTTGCCACTGCCAAAGGTTATGTATGGTCATGAGAAGTGATGAAATAAGAAAGATCCCAGATTTAGGTAAATTGTACAGCCTTGAATAATGTCTACCTCAATTTCTCCAATATAATGGCAACAACAATATCAATATACTTTTTAATTCTTCTAATAAATACAATATTTTTATAGACCCTTTATGATTGATATAACAAATTTTGATAACATGTATATATGTACATATATATATATATGTATTTATATGTGGGGGCATATACATTCACATATTCATGCATTGAGAAGTCATTTTTCTAGCTGTCAGAAGAAAATGTAGATGTCAAAATAATGACAAATATAGCCTACCCCCAGAAAAGGCAACTGAGGACAATAATTGATATTAACCATTGTGCCTCTTTTTTTAACTTCCTTAAGTCTTTATGAGAATAGTTTATAATCAGATCAAAAATAAACTTGTTAAAAATATGAAAAAAATGGAATTTTGCACATATCTTCTGAAAGAGACTGACACTATAATACTGTAAAAGGTACAGATAATGCAATACAGATATGTTTATTGTTTGTTGCTTACCAAAAAGAGAAAGTTTGATTCAGTACACCAACCAGAGTCTTAAAAGCCTTTCCACAAGTAGGAATGACTCATTCATATGTTTAAATCATATAAAATTTCTTGACAAATGTAATCATAGTCTACTCAAAACTCATTATTACCATTAAGATAGGAATATGCTTGTGAAAGGTGTTAGCATTGTGGAAGCTTAAGTTGGTTACATTCTTTTCTTGTAGGTCATATTCATGAGATTCTTAAAGTTTTGCTTGAATGGAAGAGACTGTCTTGGATTTGGACATCTTTCAATTCTATAGAGATTGGCATTATCAGTATCCAATATTAATAGTCCACAAAAATAATCTACAGAAGAATTAGAGACATTGACAAAGATCACACTGATAAGGCAATGATGGGTTGCACATTCTATCAATACAGGTAGTCCTTGCAATCAATAACACAATACTAATATCTTATGTTTATTTAGCACTGTAGGGTATGTACAGCACATAGATTTATGAAACTTTGAAAGGGTTTCACTTTACAATGCCTTTATCCTATCAGGTTTTAAATTTGAGTGTCAGATTGCAACCATAAGTACCTAATTAATTGAGACAAATAAATTACTTAAGTTTATAACCACACTAAGATTTTTGGAACACCCTGAATTTGCTAGAGGGTATTTTCAACCTTGTCCTTTAAATATTTATCTATCTTCTAGCATTTTCTACCATACCTACTTTTTTATTATTTAGGATGGCATCCTAACTAACTTATTAGAGGGGTCATACTGTGTCCTCAAAGATTTACTTTAGAGAAATATAGGTTGCACCAAGAGTTGAAGCTTTACAGAATTAAGGTTCACTATAAATATTTTTGTAAAATAATTAGTTTATCAGGTAGTTTAACAAATTTACTTTTTTTTCACATGTACTTCCTTGATTACCTAATCTCATTTTCAATAATTCACAGCACAGCCACTTCCCTAGTTTGGATGATATGTTCACACTTCCACGAACTCACCATATTCATTAATCTATGTCTTCTACCACATCTTGCTGACACTGATTGTCTTCCCTAAGATCAACATTTGCTTGCTCATGTATAATTGGAAGATCTTGAACCCCTGAAACTACATTACCCAAACTTCCTTTCTGTATTATCCACAATTCCTTTTGCCTTTTGTATACATGCATGGTTATGTGGTCTGTATTTAATTTGGGTTTGCTCTGCCATGCCCTCTTTCTGGCATTGAGGAGTGACCAGTCTATGTGGCCCAAGCCTTTTTCTTTCATGTGAGGTGAGTGGGAAAGGTTCCCTACATCCTCTAGCTCTCTAATTGAATATTAATAAATCCTTATAAATATCATACTTTGGAGACATTGAATATTAATTTTAAAATCTACATTTTGGCAACCACAAAGGGACCCCAGAACCTAACATCTAGAAGCCCTGTGGAACTAAATTTCCCAGCTCACCCACTGAGCCCTCCAGTAGGGCTCTTCTGGAGCTTCCTCCTTTTGTCTTAGAGGCAGTGGCCCCTGTTACTGTGCACCAGAGAGAGCTGGAAGCATGGGCCGCTGCCCCCACTACACCCCTCCCTGCCCCATCCCCCACTGCTGTTCCTTCTGCCACTTTCAAGTCTTTGAGGCCCCACTGGGCTTAAGAGCCATCCTCTGCCTCCAGCTGCCTCCCGCTGCCTCCTGCTGCCTCCTTGAGGCACTGCCTTTAGCTGTTAGAACAGGCCCACCACCTGGCATTGCTACAGTGTCCTTCCCTGCTTCTGCCACTTCTTCCATGATTGATAAGCTTAAATGACTCCCTCTCCCTCTCCCAGCCCCAGCCCCAGCCCCAGCTCAAGGTGGAGTCCTTTCCTTGCAGGAGTCCCTAACCTCTGCCGGGCTTTTTGCCTTGGGGTGGGAAGGTCCTGATCTTTTTTCACTCAGCCCAGTCTGCCTTCTAGCTCCCTCCCACCCCCAACTTGGATTACAAAAAGCAAGGCAACCACTCTGACTCCCAGTTTCCAGCGGCAACAGCTTTGAGACCGCTCAGCAGCAAAACCTGCCTTGTTTTTTGTGGTCAAATCCTCCATTTTGGTTTCTGGCAGACACAATCACAGCCCTTATTCCCACCTCCTACCCTAAAACATGCCCCTTACCCTTCCCTGTTGTAATGTTGCCACTTAGCCACCAGAGGCCAGTATTGAGCACTCAAGAAAATTTTTTTTCTTTTTCTTCCCTCTTTTTTTCCTGCTGAGCCATAGTGGCTATATTCTGCCACCAGAGGGCAGCAACACCCAATAAACAAACAAACAAATAAATAAAGGCATTACCAAAAAAATTTTTTTTGAAAATAAAATCCACCAAAATCATATAATATAGTATAAAATAAAAAAATATAAAATACCCTTTAGCCTGCCCCTACCTCAAATAAATAAAAATATTTTAATAAAAAATCAATAAATCAATACGTACATTGAAAATTATTCGCTTTTCCACTCTCCTTTAATCTACCCTTTTGATTGCAATGCTCAGCAGTATAAATGCTACTCTATAAGAAACCCTTGTGGTTTTTGCCCAATTAGGTACTTATAAGGTTCTGGATTGCCTCCTTCTTCTTATATGACTTGGAATTTTTTTTTCATTTCTGGACTATTAAGTCACAACAAGCTTCACAATGGAGATTGCAAGACATACAAATTCAATTGAACCATTTCACGCATTAATTCCATGGTCAAATGGAAAAGGGAGATTCTCTCCAACACATGTCTGATTTTTGCAAACCTGTTTCTGAACCACTAAGAGAGGAAAATCCTATTTCTAATGAAATAGGGATGACAGGCCTCTCTACTATATCTCAGGTGTAGAACCTCCTCTCTTGTACTCTGAACCACCTTGCTCATGCTCTGCAACTCCTGGCTAACCTTACCTCCCCTGTTTCTGCTACCCCACAGTCAACTCCTCAAAAACGACAACCATTGAATGATTCCTACGAAGGCCTTTTTCCTTTAAGGGAAGTGTCCATAATAGGACATGATGGAAATGTGATTACATTAAAACAACATAAGCCTTTCACTCCTCAAGATATAAAGGAATTAAAACAAGATACTCTTACTTATGAGGAAGAACCCATAGCAGTAATAAAAAGGATGGATGATATTTTTTTTCATTATGACCCTTCTTATAAGGACGTAGAAAAATTGTTCCAGGCTTTCCTAATGGAATGTGAAAGGAATAAAATTATCTCTCATGTTAACAAAGCCAGAGGTTGCAATGCAGTACACTGGCCATCTGAATATCCTAAATGGCAATGTTACAAACCAAGAGAATATGCACAATTATGTCTTTCTAGGGATGCTCTTCTCAAAGCAAAAAAATTCGGTGAGAATGGGCCAAAAAGCCACATGTCTGGACCTAATTTAAAGACCTTATACAATCCAATAATGAGACACCCTCCCAATTCATGGATAAGCTCATTGAGCTGAGAGGTAGATACATGGAACTTGACATTTCTATTGAAAAGGAAATAAGACAAATAAGGGAACAGTCTGTCAATAACTCTTGTAAAGAGGTCCAAGATTACTTTAAAACACATTGTCCTAGGTGTCCTTGATGGATCTTGATGAATTAAGGAGAACTGCTGTTTATGTCTCTAAAGGCCATAAAGAAAAGCAGGAAGAGACTAATAATTTAATGAAAATGTTTCAAAAGATACTAGATTCTTTAAGTGATAAAATTGATAAACAAATGGGCATGATACTCAACCAATGGCAATTGCCCCTCTCCAAGAATCTAACTATTGATCCCTTACCTGCCACTTCTGTGAGAAGAAGGGCCATACAATGATAAACTGTAGGAATTTGTTAAGAGTAATCAGAAACCAGTTGAATAATAACTATGGTAATAAGTATAGGAATAATTATAATAATGATTTCAGGAATCACAACTTTAGGACTGATAACAATTCTAGGAATGTAGATCAGACAACTGATAACTCATACCAAATGACTCCACAGCAGTATATCTTGAGTGAAGCTCATCCCTGAACCACCCAGGATGCTTCTGCCCCTTAAGGAGGAACCCAAGGAACTACCCAAAGATTATGAAGGTGTATGGGGTGGGTTGGGCACAGGAATTAGAGGATACAACCTTTCATTTTCCTGACCCTGATGTCTTACTACCCGATGTCCCTATCTACTGCCCCCCTCCCCATATGGATAAGCTCCATGTATCATTAAAAGTTGGTAAAACCTATTATGACTATCTTTTGGACACTGGAGCTTCCAAATCTGTATTGAAGAATACATCTGACTCAGATTGAAATTCCAGAGGATCAATAAATGTAGTGGGGGTATCGGGAACACCCCAAAAGGTTCAAAAACTTTCCTCTACAATGGTGTCTATAGGACCTCTAAATGTGGAGCATTCTTTTCCCTTAATGACTGACTTCCCTATAAACTGGCTGCAGAGAGATCTTTTATGCAAGCTTAGAGCCTCAATAACTTGCACTCCAGATGGCTCTATGTCACTGGAATTGCCTGAGGAATCCTTAACTTTGCTCCCTGTACTTCTTTCAGATAGTCATGAGATGAAGGAGTCTCCCACTTTTAAAATCCCGATTGACATACCTGAGTCTCTCTGGGCCACATCATCTTCTGATGTTGGCCTACTTAAATCAGCTGTCCCTGTCCAAATTAAAACTAAATCTAGCCCACCTCCTTCTATCCTTCAGTAACCTCTCTCAAAGGAGGCAATAGAGGGAATTACCCTAGTGAAAAATGCACTAAATGACCAAGGCAGCACAATTCCATGTAAATCTGAATACAATACACCTGTCCTGCCTGTTAAAAAGCCAAAATTGGGGCCCAATGGCAAGCATCTCTATAGATTTGTCCAGGATTTGAGGGCTGTGAACAATCATGAGACACCGTGTAATATCCAACATAAACACTATTATTTCTTCTATTTCCTAACACAACTACATACTTCATAGCAGTAGACTTGTGCTCAGTATTCTTTTCCATAACTATACATGAGAATTCCAGGCATATCTTTGCTTTAACCTGGAAAGGTTCCCTGTGGATCTGAGCTCATTTGCCTCAGGGTTTCATGGAAAATCCTACATTGTTCACACAATTCTTAACTGCTGATACAGATGCCATTCAATTTAAATATAGCTGTTTATTTCAATATATGAACGATTTGCTTTTGGCCTCACCAAATGCTGAGGCATGCCAAGAAGATAGGAAGCACCTCCTTTTGGAGCTACATAAGAGAGGTCACAAGGTCTCCAAAGACAAAGTTCAGTGGTATCTCTTCAAATGCAATATTTAGGTTTTATTTTAACTGCTGGGTCCTGTTTAATTTCTCCTAAACGTATTGAGAGTATCCAAAAATTAACTGCTCCTACCACTAAAAAACAATTGAGGGCGATTTTTGGAGCAACAGGATTTTGTTAACAGTGGATCCCTTGCTATGAGGAAATCATTAAGCCCCTTGTAACACTCACAGAAAACTCGGTCCCTGAACCACTTCAATTGAAAATGGAATACTTAAGAGCTCTTTCAAATTTAAGACAGGCTATCCTGTCTGTCTCTACTCTAGGCATCCCAAATTATGACAAACCATTTACCTTATATGTCCATGAAATCAAAGGGGTAGCTTCAGGTGTTCTAACTCAATTTTTCGGACCTGTTCAACACCCGGTAGCCTATTATTCAGCCCAGCTGGACCCAGTAGCTTCAGGAGCACCACCATGCCTTAAAGGAGTAGCTGCCACAGCTTTATTAGTAACTAAATCTGCTTATCTGGTATTAGGATTCCCTCTGACCATAATGTGCCAGCATGAGGTCAAGGCATTATTAAGACATAGTACTCAGGCATTTATTGATCAAATGATCACAAGATACAAGATAACCCTATTGAATAATGAGCATATCATATTAAAATGCTATGGAGTTCTTGATCCTGCAACCTTGCTCCCTGATTTGCCAACTTCCGAAGAACCTTTACACGATTGTACATCTTTAGTGTCCACTGCTGATAAACCTCGTAATGATTTAGTTGACACCCCTTTGGATAGTTCGGATTTAATATTATTTACAGATGGTTCTTCTTTTATGAGAGATGATGTGCGCTATACAAGAGCTGCAGTAGTTATGGAATTTGGTACTCTATGGTCAGCCTCCTTACCCTCACATGTAATCTCACAAGGTGTAGAACTCACAGCTGTGAAACATGCCTGTATCATTGCAAAGAATAAAAGGATCACAATTTACATAGACTCCTGTTATGCATTTGGCATATGTCATGCTGTCAGCTTGTTATGGCTTCAGAGGGGATTCTTAACATGAGCAGGAAAAGGTATTGCCAATGCAAACCTTATTACTGAAGTTCTTTCTATCTTCCAGCTCCTTGAAGCCATAGCTGTCATTCACTGCTCTGCACACACAGGTGGCACTGATCCTGTCTCCAGGGGGAAAGATCAAGCAGTCGCAGCCTTAGAATGACCTGAATTAATTACACCACTAAGAATTACTGATGATTTGGATCTATCCCTTTTCTATAATGACAAGGAAGTAGGAAAATGGAAGCAGAAATTTAAAGCAAAATACACAAACGGAGTATGGGTGTCATCTGATAAACCCCTGCTCCCTACAGCTTTCTATAACCAAATTTGTCACTCCATCCAAAAACATGGTCATTTTGGCATGCAAGGCATTGTATATTCTCTTAAAAGAGTATGTATAGCACCTAGAATAACTACAATTGCCTTCAAAATATGTACTGCTTGTCCTAGCTGCCAGGCCTTTAATCAAAATGCTTTTCAAGGAAAAGCCTTTGATGGATGTTCTCTAGCTTACACAATGTTTGAGCATTTACAAATTGATTTTATCTCTATGCCAAAAACTGTACAGAATAAATTTTGTCTGGTCATAGTCAATCAACTGACCAGGTGGCCTGAAGCATTTCCTACTGCCCGGGTCATGGTGGCTTTTGTTGCCAAAGTCCTTTTGAAAGAGATTATTCTTCATTTTGGCCTGCCAGCACATATTGATTCTGATAAAGGAACTAATTTTACTGACTTAGTCTTATCGCAAATTTATTCATGTTTGGTGTAACTCCTAAATTTTATATACCATATCATCTCCAGAGCTCCAACCAAGTTGAAAGAATGAGTAAAGAACTTAAAACTGTGATTGGCAAATTGTGCATGTAGACTCATTTAAAATGGTCTGAAATTCTACCTCTGGCCCTATTTTATATCAGAAGCAGACTCAGAGGTGATTTACACATCTCACCATTTGAGATGCTATTTGGACATCCACCTATTCAGGCACAACAATTTACCCCTACCTATACCTCATTGTTAGGAGGGGATACAACCATTGCCACCTATATCAGACAATTACAAACAAAATTTGCGAGAACTCCACAACTCCAGAGCTGCTGTTCAAGCAGGCCCCATAGACTTCTTGCTTCATGATTTGAACCTGGGTGATAGTGTGTACATAAAGAATTTCAAACGTACTGGGTGTACTGAACCTGCTTATGATGGACCATTTCAGATCTTATTGACTACACCAATAGCCATTAAAATTGGGGAAAGGGACTCATGAATTCATTGTAGTCATGTAAAACAAGTACCCTCCATTGATAATGAATAATTCTCTGTACTAATTATAATTACCTTTACTTATTATATTTGACTATTTATTGTATTTGATTATTGATTGTGATAAGAATGCCCTATTACTGGATTTGCACTATTTGTTTCACTTTATTTTGTTGATCCTTGTACTTGAATGATACATATACTACCTCACAACAGAATATCTGTATTAGTGACCTATATTGACCTGATGTAATTTTTATAACAGTTTGTGCCTTTTGTCATTCTTTTTTATTTTTTGAATATATTATAACTTTATCTACCTCATTTGCACTCATATTACTTTATCGCCCTCATTTGTACTCACACTGTGGATCATGGCAAGTTAAAGAGGAAATGAATCTTATTTTTGGAAAGTAGCCTCTATACTTTACCTCTGTGATTGTGAAGCTACACATTTTTAATATTTTTGTTTTTTCTTCCTACATGTGCCATACAGTATTTGATTACTCTCCCATTTTTTACATTTGAAGCACATGTTATCAGTATTAAAAGATTTTTTGACTGTTTTGATTTTTGCAACAGAATAAGCTAAGATGTCCATTTGCCTAGCATATAAATGCATACCCCAAAAGCTTTGGACTATGGAAACCTGCCACTAGTTATTTAAATATTATGAGACTTTTGCTCAATGGATATGTCTAATCCAGGGAGAAACAAACAACAAAGGAGCACAGAAGTTGACCTGTGAAGTGCCAAATGAGCACAAAAATGGAAAAAGAGACCAAACCAATCCTACAGGGATTGAGGACATTCTGGGCAAGAGTGCAAAGACTTGATCATGTGTGAGGCTCAAGGTTGTGGAGCTTAACATATGTTAAGACATAGGACTTCCTTGTACCACACTCTATATCAAGTACTCAACATTGATTGTTCTGGCTCCATTATCTTTGAAAGTGAAGAAAAAGATTGAACCGGGAAATGCTATTTCCCATTTGTTTCTAGATCTAGTCTCTTTTTCTATTTCTTTCATGATGTGACAACTTACTGTAGTCCAGACTGCTAAATGGGGTTAGTGAGGTATTGTTGTTGCAAAGCTTATGGGACATGAATCACTACAAGAAACCTGTTGTGATTTGTGAATTTTTTCTCTTTTTTCCTAGAAATTGTTTTCTCTTCCTCTTTTTTCTTCTCACACTTTTGATACTCTATATTTCCCTCAGAGGTTATTTTTTATTATTATTATTTCTTTGGATTCTTTGATATTTTTGATAATTGATTCATATATCTTATGACTTAACTATGTATTCCTGTGTGATTCTTATGTTTATCCCTGTATACTCTTCAGGAGGAATGTATAGTTATTCTCCTCAGAGGGGACTATGCTATTGCTGTGAATTTGGATTTGAATTTGACCTTAATTTAGAACAGAAGACTACCTCCCAGAATCCAGAAGGCGCCATGAAGATGCCTGCAGAGACCACACTCAGCACCAGAAGATCCAGAGTGAACTTTGAGACATGGCGAATTTGAGCTTTAAGGGAGTTGAATGCATTTATAAGGTACCTGTAGGAATTTAAGAAGGAGTAAAGTTATTTGTGTGAAGCATTGTCTCAGTGTGGAAAGAATGAGTAGGATTTGGGTGAGCTGTAAAGAAAAGTGATAAGGACTAAGAAGGATGTCATCAAAGTGAAGTCACTGAAGGACTCATCAAATATACCAGAAATATTTTTTAATCATCTTAACTTATGCCAAATAAATAATGTATGTAGAGAGATATATAAATGTGTAATGATGGTAATGATGTGTATCTATGATCTCCTCAGCTGCATTCGATTGGAGGAACACCTACTCCTATCACCCTGACTGCTGCTGTAATTATCCCCTTCATTCTAACAGGTTTGGTTGATAACCTGTTAGAAATTCCTTTAACAGCTGCCCAAGCAAGGACCCGTGAGAGGTTAGATAGATGGTTAACCTCTCTAGATCCAACCTGGAGTTGGATAGATTGGTAATGGGCTATTGATTAGCCTTGGATAATGTTCAGGATCTGACTGCATTTTGACTCCCTTTCCAAGGGCTGTGATAGAAAGAGCACTCAGGAAGGTACTTTTATCTATAGGTAGGGAAAGGATAACAAGGTCTAGAATTGGGGATTAGAAACCCTATTGTTCTGTTATCTATTAGACTAATTAATAATCAGGACTGGAGGCTACTAAGCGGGTGGAGGCTTGAGATCTTCACTTCTCTCTCTATCTCTGGCTGGACCTGGCCTCAGCCAAGCCAGAGAATAGGGAAGGCTATTGCTGCAGATATACTGATGGTCTTTATTCTCTCAGCTCTCTCACCACTAGTGTTGATGGTTCACTAGCTCTCACAGTCTATCCAGGAAATAGATTTGGGCTTATTCCTACCCTCTTCTTCTTCAACCACCCTTCAACCACTCTTCAATCACCCACTGCCCAGACAGAACCACAGAGGCTTGCAGAGATCTGTAATCTCCAGTTCTCAGCCTCTGAGTCCAGAGACCTCCTCCAATGCAGTTGTCAGGGGTATATATAAGGTGTGGCTAACCTATGTTTTCCCTGGTTCAAGGCACCTGGGAACATTCCAAACTCTCAATTGCCACCCCTGTCATTCAAGGTGGCATCCATCTCATCCCAGATTATGAATATAACACTTAATATCATAATCTCTGCCTCTGAATATTACTTCTATCTACTATGATAATGAAAACAATTTTTAAGAGTTAGATATTTTTTCCATATAGTCAATTTGACTTTACTGAAGCCCTTAAATTTTTTTTTCCATCTTTCTTGTTTACTTTTTTATGGTTCTCTTGAATTTTGGATTTCAACATCAAATTTCCCATTTAATTCTGGTCTTTAGGAATGTTTTCTTCGGTAATTTCTTATAAGATGATGTCAAGGCTTTTGTTTTGTTCCAGGCTTTCAGGTAGACCAATAATTCTCAAATTGTCTTTCCTGGACCTGTTTTCCAGGTCAATTATATTTTCAATGAGATATTTAATTTTTCTTCTATTTTTCATTATTTTGATTTTGCTTTATTAATTCTTGCTGTCTTGTGAGATCATTAGCTTCTACTTGTCCAATTCTAGTGTTCAAGGACTGATTTTGAGCTACAATCTTTTGATTTTCCTTTTGGTTTTGGTTTATTCTGCTTGAAAACATGGCTTCTAGCAGGTCAATTCTGGTTTCCAATTTGCTTAATTATATTTAATTCCTGTGCCTCTTTTTCCATATGGACAATTTTGTCTTTTAAGCTGTTATTTTCTTTTCGTATTACTTTCATTTCTTTTTCCCACTTTTCTTCCCATTTTTCATCTATCTTTATTACTTGGTTATTGAACTCTCTTTTTGAGTTCCTTAAAAGCCTGTGACTAATTTCCTTTTTTTCTTTGGAAACTTTGAATTTATTTGCTTGTTCAGCATTCGCTGCTGTTGCTTCTGTATTTTGCTCTTTTTCTCCATAGAAATTATCTAGGGTCAAGAGTGTTTTTTTTTTGCTACTGCTTATTCCTTTTGCCACTAGTGGATTGGGGTTCCTGCATATTGATTGCTTTCTTAGATTCTGTCTTGTAGGGCTTTGCCTTGGTAGTATCTTCCCTTCACAGTCATAAGCCTGAATGAGGGCAGGTAAATCTGTGATGTTCTTTGTGTGGTGTCCTTTAAAGCATTTTACTCTGAGGCTACCTTTCCAGCACCTGCTGCCTTGGCTGCACTTAGCCTCCCCTCTTTCCAAGCTCCATTCTCTGATGCCCAGTCTATATGCTCCTCAGACTCGGGTTTCAAGTTTCACTGCTAAGTCCTTGTATCATGCTCTGGTGAGTCTGTGGTGACCTCAGCCAGCCCCTGAAAATTTAGAGATTTCCCAGTTCCTTGCTCTGACTCTGACGCAGTAGGTTTTGTGAGGGAGGGGTGATAATCTTGCATTTTTGATGAGTGCAGTTTCACCCCCTTATAGCTTGGGAATTCCCAAACACAGCCTACCTTTAAGGCTGCATCAAGTGAGAGAGCCCCTTTATTAACCAGATTTTGATTTCTGTCTTTCTGAGATGCTTTGTAATTATCATTTGGAAGGAGATTCAGAAGGCTCCTGCTACTATGCCACCATCTTAGCTCTGCCTCCAGAGATATTTTTAAAGACCTTTCTAGATAGAAGGCATTCTTTCAGCCTAACTGGGGAAAAATTCATAGACTGAAATCACTATAATAAAAATTAAAATACCTTGAGCATATGAGACTTTCTAACTATTATGAATTTTGATATATAAATGTAGAGGTTTCAGAAACTTGTAAAAATGATCAAAATGGGAATAGGGAGGAAGGATTTAGGAATCTATGAAATATATTTAGAGGCCATCAGGTGGAGTAGTGGAAAAATTGTTGGGCCTTGACTTAAGAAGATGTAAGTTCAAATGTAGGCTCAGCTACTTACTAACTTTATGACCTTGGGCATGAATTGGTTTTCTTCAATTTTCTCATCTTTAAAATAGGGACAATAAAGCATTTACCTTATGAGACTTGTTTTGAGGATCAAATGAGATTTTATATGTGTGTGTTTGTGTGTGTGTGTGTGTACATTTATGAATATGTATTTGCCCTGCCTCATCCTCCCCCATATCTACATAAAGATAATCATGGAAGCAATGCTTTACTTCAATGTTAGTGGAGATAGTTTGAAGAGATCATGCCCCTCGAATCCAATCAAATAAACAGATATCTATTCATTGAGTAGGCTCTGTGAAAAGCCTTGATATTATTTGATAGCCACAAAAATCATCCAATTTGAGGCTGCTTTATCCACTGAGCTTGATTTAACTTAGTAACCATTTATACTATGAACTCCATGCTCTGAGCAAGCACTTGTGAGAGGTACTGAGAATATAAAAGCAAAATCAAGTGTCCCTGCTCTCAAATAGCTTAGACTCTGGTAGAGGCAAAATTTATAAAAATACCCTAACACATAACATCATGTTTTAAAGTGCATAATTATTTAGACTCAGTATAAATTGAGTTCTATCTATGCTTCAGATGTCCAAATGCAAAAATTGTAGCTAAGATGAAAATTCTTTTTTTATTGATATTGCTAGCATTTCTAAATACTATATTAAATAATATTGATGATAATGGGAATCTTTGTTTCACTCCTGATCTTATTGGGAAGCCTTGTTATTTATCTATCAACAATATTTCTTGCTGATGGTTTTAGGTAGATGCTTTGTATTGTTTTAAGAACAACTCCATTCATATCTAAGCTTTCACCTGTTTTTAATAGGAATATGTATTGTATTTTATCAAAGGCTTTTTCTGCACCTATATAATAATGATTTTTGTTATTTTTGTTATTAATATGGTCAATTATATCGATAGTTTTCCTCATATTATATCATCCTGGAATTCCTATTATAAATGCTATTTGGTTACATTGTATAATTTTTGTCATGTATTCATATAGTATCATAGCTAACTAATATCTTATTTAGGATTTTTGCATTCATTTTTTAAAATTCATTTTTAATTAATTAATTAAATTGATCTATAGTTTTCTTTCTTTCTTTTTGCTTTTCCTGTTTGAGATATCAGTGCTATATTTATTTCATGAAAGAAGTTTGGCAAAACTCCTTCTTTACCTATTATTTCAAATAATTTATGTAATATTGGAAATAGATGATCTTTAAATGTTTGATAGAATTTACTTGTGAATCCATCTGGTTGGGATGCTTTTTAAAAAAGAAGCTCATTTATGGTCTAAGGTTTATTTATGTATTATATTTCCTCTTCTGATAGATGAAGCAGTTTAATTTTGGTAAGTATTCTTGTATTTCATTTATACTATTAAATTTGTTGGCATAGAATTGAGCAAAATAATTTCATCCTCATTAGTGATATATTCCTCCTTGTTATTTTTAATGCTAGTTATTTGGTTTCCTTCTCACTTTTAAAATCACAGTGACTGCTGGTTTATCTTTTTTGTTGATTTTTTTCTTAAAACCTACACCTAAATTTATTTATTAATTCAATGGTTTGCTTACCTTCAGTTTTATTGATCTTGATTTTAATTTTTCAGATTTATAATTTTGTGTTTGGTTAGGGATTTTTAATTTGTTCTTTTTCTAGATTTTTAAATTGCATTCCCAATCATTAATCTAAACTTTTAAAAATCATAACTGTGGTAGTTCAGTGATCCTTATTTTGTATTTCCTTTATTTTTCAGGTCAGTTTTTTTTTTTGTATTGTAAGGGGGGAAAAGGGTTTTATGGGTTCAATATATTAAAAGATGGTTACCAGAGGATTGAACTATTATCAATCCTCAATTAAGAATAATCTCAAGTCAAAATGGACTTTTATGGAAGTTTATTTACAATTAGGAAGGTTGAAGGTAGGGAAATTGAGAGAGAGAAATTCTGGCCCGGACCAGAGGCCCAGACCAGGTAAGAATTTATAAGCCCCAGCAGAGGGGCACAGAGGTTAATTAAACAAGGCTTCTAGCCACAAGGCCTTTTGCAATTAGAGAGGCAAGAGAGGCCTCCCTGAGGGTAGAGACTCCAGAAACGCCAAGGGAAGAGAGAGAGAGTCAGCCTAACTTACCCATGTGACAATTCAAAGGGAAGCAGCCAGAGGTCCCACCACAGATCCTTCTACACCAAGTTCAAAACGTCAATTGCCTCCACAGGAAATTACCATCATATTTAAAAGACAGCAGCTTTTGTCACTTCCTATATCCTCCTCCAATTTGCATATCCAATCACAATAGATGATTCTCATAGTATTGCCTAGGGAGCAGTCAGTTGATTCTGATTCATCACCCACTCTAGCACATGTGGGTTATGGACCTCCCAGAATTAGAGGTGTTCTCACCTTTGGTGATTAAATCTAAAAATGGGCATTTCATTCTTTTGATTTTGCTTTACTATTTCTTGTTGTCTTAGGAAGTCATTAGCTGTGTCTTATCCAATTCTAAATTTTAGAGATTTTCTTTCTTGAATTTTTGGATCTTTTTTTTCCCAATTGGATGATCTTTCTTTTGTAAAGTCCTTGATTTTTTTGTTGTTTTGCTCTTATTTATTTTCTAGTTTTTTTTAACCTCTCTCATTTAGTTTTTGAAAACTTTTTTTGAGCTCTTTCAAAAACTCTTTTTGGGGCTTATGATGATTGGTGGTTTTCTTTGCTGTTTTAGAAGTAGGTGATTTAATTTTGCCATTATTTGAAATTGAACCCAAGTCTTCTCTGTTCCCATAATTACTATCTGTACTTGGATTCTTTCTCTTTAACTTACTTTTTTTCTTCAAATTTTAACAGCCTAACCAATAGGTTTAACTGTTAGTTTTATGTTTGAATTGGGCACTTTTCCCAGTATATATACTTCTATTTATCAATTCTTTGGAGGCAGACATTCACAGCTATTCATCAAATATTATTACTGTTGTATATAATATTCTTTTTGGTTCTGCTCCTTCTGCTCCATATATTTCATGTAAGTCTTTCCATGTTTTTCTAAAACCAAACTACTCATCATGTTTTACTGCACAGTAGTATTTTATCACAATTATATACCACAAATGTTTAGCCATTCCCCAAATGATGGAAATATCATCAGTTTCCAATTATTTGCTATAACAAATTGAGGTGCTATAAATGTTTTAGAACATATACGTTATTTTCCTTTTTCTCTAATCACCTTGGGAAATATACATAATAGTAGTATTGGTAGAGCAAAATATTTGCATAGTATTATAAGTTTTTAGACTTTATTCCAGATTGCTCTATAAAATGATTGGATCAGTTCACAGTTCCACCAATAGTGTATTTTTGCCCTCATTTTTTCCCATTTGACTTCTCTAGAATTTATACTTTTCCTCTTCTATAATTTTAGATAATCAAAGAGGTATGAAATGATATTTCAGATTTGTTTGAATTTGCATTTCTCTAATCAATGGTGATTTAGAATATTTTTTCATCTATTTGTAGCTTTGATTTCTTTTTACAAAAATTGCCTGTTTATATCCTTTGACCATTTATTATTTGGAGAATGACTTGTATTTTAATACTATATCTTTGGAATATGAGACCTTTATCTGAGAAGTTGTCTATAAATCACAACTCCCCCTTCTTGTCCCCAATTTTTTGCTTTTCTTGTAATCTTGGTTACATTGGTTTTATTTGTAAAAGAAAAAAAATAATTGAACATAATAAAAATTATCCATTTTCAATGTCACAATACTCTCTATTCATAAATTCTTCTTCTATCCATAAATCTGATAGGCAATATGTTCCATATGCTTCTAATTTGTTTTATGATATCACCCTATATATCTAGATCATGTATCTTTATTAAATTGTTTAAGATTTTGGTCTATATCTAGTTTCTGACAGACTGCTTTCCAGTTTTCAAAACAATTTTTACCAGATAGTGAATTCTTATCCCCCAAAATTTAATCTTTACATTTGTCAAACATAAGAGTAGTATAATAATCTCCTAATACCCAATATGTGAAAGAGAACTCTTTACTCTTTTGTTTATACTGAGTTAACACTAACTTAAGTACCTCACTAGATTGTGAAGACAAGATTAACTCTCCTTTGTCTCACCAGAAGCTTGAACTAGGTGGAAGAGCTCCCAAACCACTTGGTGAAATCACAACCTACCTAGTCCTAGGTGAGAAGCCAGTAAGATACTTGGAGAGCTCCATCCTTTTAAAAAAACTCAGTCAGAAACGTGTGAATTCTTTTAAGATTTCACACCCTCAGAAACTATGAACCCTTTTGATGAGTATTTACCCCTCCAGAAGGTATCAACTTGTTTCCACAAATACTGCCCCCTAGGAAGTACTAGACAATTGGGAAGCTGTGATTGGCCCCTGTGAAGAGGGAAGGAGACAAGAAGCCACTATAAAAGGCCCTGAATTTCTGAGGCTGGGGAGTGGACTCCAAGAAGAGAGTTGGTTTCAAGAAGAAGGTTGACTCAAAGAAAGTTGGCCTCAGGAGTCACCATCAGCTCAAGTTATTGTCTTAACCTGCCTCTTGAAGGGAACGTGGGTGAGTGGATAGCTGGCTTTCCTTTCCTGCCTTCTGGAAAGTGTTTAATTCCAGTTGAAGGTTATCAAATCCTGGCTGAGCCAAGCACTGGAACAATATTTAGTTAAATATGTTAATTTCTCTACCCTTTTGTATTCCTCTGCTTTCACTCTTTCTACCTCTTTTGTAAATAAAAGATTTATGATTTTCATATATTTAGCCAAACCATTAATTTTAACATTTACAAATGTATGGGTTCTTTTTGTTCCACTGATCCACTTTTCTATTCATTAATCAGTACAGATAGATTTTGATAATTACTATATTATTCAATTTAAGATCTTATGCTCCTATACCTCCTTCTTTTATATTTTTGTTAATTACTTTCATATTCTTGTTCTTTTATCTTTCCAAATGAATTTTAAAAATTATTTTTCTACTTCAAAAAATAATTATTGGTAATGTAATTGGGATGATCTTTAACAAATAGATTAATTTTGGCAGAATTGATAAAACATATAATTTTAACTTAAAAAAGATGAGAAAAAGAAAATATATAATTTTAACTAAAAAAATTATATACCACCCACATGGAATTGCTTGCCAGCATCAAGAAGAGGAAGAAAATGAAGAGAGGGAAATAAGTTCAATCATATAATGTAGGAAAAATTTCCATTACCTGCATTTGTTTAAAAAATAAATAAATAAAATATATAATTTTAACTAATTTTGGCCAAAGTGACATTTTTATATTGGTTTTGCCTATATAGTATAATGGGGGGGCGTTAAGGGGTTTGGGGTTGAATATATTAATAGGTTAGGTTGCCAGGGGATCTAACAATTATCAATCCCCAAATAAAGAGTAAACTCAAGTTAAAATGACTTTTATGGAAATTTATTTACAAATGATAAGAGGAAGAAGAAATAAGGAAATAAGAATCTAACACAGTAGGCAATTTGCTCCAATCCCCTAGTTAATCCAGGAAGATCTGTTTAACCCAAGGCCAGAAACTCAGAAGACCAGAGTCCCTGAGGCCCAGGGGGACCCCAGAGGCGAATGAAGCAAAGCTTCAGTCACAAAGTCTCTATTAAAAAGGAAGTTCCTTAAGAGAAGTTAAGGAAGAATCAGTCTTACACTCACCACATGGAATGCCTCAGTGAGGAACCAGCAGAACTCCTTCAGGTCCCATTCACAAACCAGCTGACTGAGGTCTCTTTTTAAAGGGGCCTCTTTTGCATCACTTCCTGTCCTTCTGGGATCAGACTTACCCAGTTGTGCTTGCTTTTCCTTACCAGCAACCACAACCTGTGACAATGTCTGGTCAGTGCATCTGGGCCCCATGTCCTTGGGGTGAAAACTCCTGAAGCTGAGGTTTCTTACAGAGACGCCTCCATGGTCTGTTTATTGACTTTTTATATCTGCCTCTGGTATTGGGAGAGCCAGGTGATTTCTGACTTATTCCACCATTTTCCCACAATCCTTCCATAACATAATGTCTAGCACATTTAATGTATAAATGCTAGCTAATGTATTATTATTATTATAACACCTAGATATAATACAACTTAACCATGACCTATAATGAATCCCTTAGCCCCTCTGTAATTAGTTTTTCATTACACATTAATGCACATTTAGCTCAACTTAAGATACATAAAATTATGGTAGGAGATGAGAGAATAAGCATGATTTTTCTCCTTTGGAGAAGAGTAGAAAATAAAAGTGCTGTAAGCATATTGTGAGAAGGGAAACACTACAACATAAAGATTACATTCTCCATGAATGTAAACAAATATCTATGGGAAAAAATATTCTGTCTGAACACTGCTTTATCTACAGAATCCTAGTTGGTATCTTTTCAGAGAGATATCAAGGATAAAACAGAGACTAATGCAGATGTGTTAAAATCTTGAGAATCTTCTTGGAATATGTCTTCAAAGACTCTCTACCATCAACCATATCTAACCATGTAAGATCATCCTTTCACTGTTGCAAGATATATGCTTCCAAACAACTACTACTTATGAAGGAAAAATGCAAATTCTCTTCTTCATCAGGGAGCAAGATGCTTATTGCCGAGAATCTCTGAAAGGAAAGAGGAAACAACCCCCCCCCCCAAAAAACACATTCTTCCCAGAATTCTTTCCTATAAAATTGATTACATTTTTACAGACAGGAATGTTCAGTATTTAAGTGGGAATCATCTTGGAATCATTTTTCTGAATTTGGACAAGTCCCTGATCAAAGATCAGTCTTTCTAAATTGGCCTAAGAATAATGTGGGAAAAGTTGCTTCCTTTAATTGAAAGAACTAAGTTCTGAACTAATCAAATAAATATTGATAATCAAAAATGAGTAATGGACAGCAAAGATAATATCGCATTAATTATAGTAATTTCTTATAGGAATTTTAATGAGAGTAAATCAATTGTGTGAAATAACAGGTGTTACAGTGAAAGTAAAAAAAAAAATTTGGAAAAGGCATTTAAATGGGACCAAGTACTTCTAGAAGAAAGAACCACAGGAAAAAGTCTCTGAACTTATTCCTACTGAAAAAAGTAACTGGAAAAACACAATTGTGTGTATTTCTACTTGCCAATATATACAAAATACAAAATAAGACTCATCTACTCATAAATCAAGGACATGCTCAATGAGGGTATTACTAGGGAATAAGTAGACTTTCACAAGTTATATTCTATAATGGACCATATAATTATTATTTCACTATTGACTAAAAGTTGAAATAATACCTCACTGTGTTAATTGCATGTTAATTATAAAAAATCTATGGCTTCACAGAACAAAATATGAACTTAAATATTTTATTACAATATTATTTGTTCTATTAATACATCAAAAGCAAGAAACATCAAGTAGATGAAGAATGTCTTTTGCCCATAGTATTTAATAAAATTATAAACTAGCATGATTAATAGAATATGTATAGAATTTAAACAACCTTATTTCATTAAAAATAGAAAAAACTATAATTTAACTCATAAGGAAAAATTAGGCAAAATGAATGTATAAATGAATTATATCACACAACCAAAGAAAAATTAACTTTAGTGTTAAAATAACAAGCATTTGTATAGCTTGTTAATGTCTGTTAAATGCTTTACTTATTATATCTCATTTAATGTTCACAATAATCAAGTGAAATAGATGTTATTTTAACTCCATGATGAAGGTGTTTCCTTCCTTTCTGCTTTATTTCTCCTTTGTTTGTATATAATGATCTTATTTGTCTTGAAGGAATAATGAATAAATGAGAATAAAGAGGAATCAAATTTTAAACCATACTTTAAAGAAGTAATAATTAAAATAATGTAACTAATTACAAAATACAAAATTTTGTAAGTAGAACATGTTAGGTAAAAAATAATTTCAGGAAAAAACTTAACATAATATAGCCCCTTTCTTTGGTAAATTTAAGGATACCATCTACTAGGGTTAGGCTTCCATATGACAAAACTTCTGGCAAATAAACAATCTCAAAACAACCCAAAACAAAACAGAAAGCAGACCAGTAGAAAACAGGTAAAAAGCAGTAATGTTTATCCTATTTTTCATGGACCTCCAAGGAGTCCATGAGCCAATGTTATGGTGTCTATGAACTTAGAGGAGAAAAAATTTATGGCAATATATTTCATGTAATTGATATTATGGAAAATATTTATTTTTACTAATTTCTAGTTAAATTCAGAATTTCCTCCATTTATGATCTTACAAAAATAGAATTGTCATTTTAAAACAGGTCTATAGGCTTCACCAGAACGCTAAAAGTTTCCATGAAAAAAAATGAATATGAACCTCTAGTTCAGACTGACATTTTAGGACATATATAAAAAGAAACTTTAGATGGATACATTAATTAAATATAAAAGGTAATATTGTAAAAATAGAGAAGGGAAGAAGATGTTTTTTTATAAAAATAGCTAGGTAGAAAATTGTTAACTAAACAAGGGACAGAAGTAAAAATAGAAGGTAAACATTTTTGAATACCTAAAACTGAAAAGGCTTGTACAAAGGAAAATGATGTCTTTAGAATTAGTAGTCAACCAGTATACTGGAAGAAAATCTTTTAAGCAAATATCTCCATAAAAAGTCTGATATCTGCTTTCCAAAAACAAAACAAAACAAAAACATAAATAAGAACAAGTAATATTCCCTATAGTTAGAGAAAGGAAGGAAACAGGAAGTTTTCTAATGAAGACAAGCATGTTATAGCTAAGCATGTGGAAAAAAAATGATCTGAGACACTAATACTAGTAACAGAAAACTTCAAAAGATAAGATTGCAGTTGACACCCATCAGATCGAAAAGGATTTAAAAAAAGATAGTTTGTTAAGGGGGCTATTGGGGACACCAGCATGCTAATTGCATTTAGTGGAGCTATGAATTGATTCAGCTGTTCCAGAAAACAATTTTGATTAATAGACAATAGTTAGTAAAACTTATCCTTTTACCTGGCAATAATATATTAGGCTTACATATCAAAATATAGGAAAATTATTTATGCTTATAAAAACACTGATAGCAACACATTTTGTTGTAATAATGAACTGGAAAGAAAGCATCAATAAATTGGGATTGTTGAATAACTTGGGGCACATGAATACAATGAGACAATTAAATTTTTAAAAAATTTTAGTTTAAAAATTTCTCCCTCACTCCACCCAACTGTTTAGAGGGCAACAAATGATTCAAATTATCCATTTGAAGCCATGCAAAACATTTTCACATTAGCTATTTTATGAAAGAAAATAAATATCAAGAAAAAATTAAATGAAAGAAAATATGCTTCAGGCTGTACTCAGAGCTAATCAGTTTTATTTTTGGATTTGGATTGCATTTTTCATGATGAGTCCTTTGTAATTGTCACGGATCATTGTTGTATTGATCACAATAGCTAAGTTTCTCATGATTGTCATTACAATATTGCTTTTATTTTTTACAATATTCTTCTAGTTTTTCAACTCGTTATGCATCAGTTCATATAAATCTTCGAAGGTATTTCTAAAACCATCCCTTTTATCATTTCTTATTGCACTATAGCCCTGATGACAAACCTATGACACGCATGTCAGCTCTGACAATCATAGCCATTTTCGATGACACGCGGCTGCACGTGGACACATAGAGAGAAGACTGGGGCCACATGCCGAGGATGAACATTTGCTGTAGTGTAGTGTAGACACTCTGTGCTGGAGGTCTGTACACCAAAACAACAGAACTCCAGCACAGAACATCTAGTTCTGGTACTTCCAGGCCATTAGAGGACCTCTAACCTCGCTTCTGGCCAGCGGAGCAGGGAGCAGCGGAATGCTGTGGGGGATGCATCTCTGGGGGCCCTGTGATAGCCATTGCCAACAACCACATAACCATCATCCAATCTACGGTTCTGGGGTGTCCTGGATTTCTAATTGACCATCATTACTGAGATAAGTGAGGGGGAGGCTGGGAGAGGCGAGGGCTGTGCTATGGGTGCCGTTTTCCACTATTAGAAATAGCAGCAGCCATCTGAATTTACATAAGGACCGCCATCTTGCGGCATAGTACAGACTCCATTTCACCACTATTACTGTTGTGCATCCTTATTAACCCCTATTTCTGCTTATTAACCCTGCCCTTTCCTAAAAGACAGTTAGATGTGCCATTTTGTGGTCAGTTAGGCTAGTTAATCACTAATTGCCTGCAGGGCTAACGGGCTATCTATAATTCTATCTTCTATCACTGCCTCTCTGATGGAGAACCCAAAAAATAATAATAAAAAAAAAACAAGGTTAACTAAAGGAAGTGGCAGTGGCAGTAGCTGACCCTTTCAAGAGACATGGACCGAGAGGTATGGCATTATAGAAAAAAATGGCAGATCATTTTGCATTCTATGTACTGAAATGGTAGTGAACAGAACATAGAATATAAATAGACATTTTGAAACTAATCATTCCCAGCTCTTGAAAAAAAGTGAGGATGAAAGGAAGGAGTACATTTCCAGGCAGCTACACCTTTATAAGAGCCAATCTAATTCCATCCGTAAATTTGCAAAAGGCTCTACAAATTTAACATCTGCAAATTTGAGCATTGCTCACTCCATAGCTCAGCATGGAAAAGCACTCAGTGAGGGAGAATTTTATTAAAGAAACTCTCCTAAGATGTGCACTAGTTCTGTTTCACAATATGCAGAACAAAGATGCAATTATTAAGAGAATATCCAATTTACCACTCAGTAGAAATATAAAAGACCTAATAATGAGACTGAACACAAATGTACAATATCAATTAGAGACATAAATAATTGTAAATATTTTTCCATCTCTCTCGATGAAAACATTGATGCTGCATTATATGCTCAGTTGACCATTATTGGTCAATATTCTGATGGTCTCACAATGAAAAAAGAGTTAATAAAGTTAGTATCTGTATCAACAAGTACATCAGGAAGCTAAATATGTAAGGTTGTTATACAAACATCCTGTGACCTAAGCATTGATATCTCTAAAGTTGTGTCAGTGATGACAGATGGAGCACCAAACATGGTGGAGAAAAAAGTCAGATTTGTCAAATTGTTTAAGGAAGCTATTGGACATCCAATTGTGCCTTTTCATTGTATCATCAGGAGGCTTTATGTGCCAAGGCAGGATTCACGAACTTAAATGACTTAATGTCAGTTGTTATAAAAGCAGTTAATTTAATAGCTGCTTGCCCCCTTCACAAGTGAGATTTTTCTGCACTTTTACTGGAGGTTGATTCCACCTACAGTGGACTGCTGATGTACAGTAATGTAAGATGGCTGAGCTGAGACAAAGTTCTCGAGCACTTTGTGGAATGCTTTGAAGAAATTAAAGTATTTCTTGAGGATAAGGATCTGGGAAACTTTCCTCAGCTCAATGATGATCGTGGGTCAACACCCTGATGTTTTTTACAGATATCTCCATTCATATCAACAAACTGAATTTAGAGTTACAAGGTTTTGGCAAAAGTATTGATGTTATGTTTGGAAAAATAAAAGCTTTTGAAAATAATCTTAAAATTTTCAAGCGAGATGTAGAAACTAAAACTTATAAGTATTTTCCTCAAGTAACAAAGTATTTTGAGAAGGCCAGTGCAGTTGTACAAAAAGAAATGGAACCCTTGCATATAAAGTACCAGAATGTATTAGACTCATTACTTGACCAGTTCAATGATAGATTTAATCAATTTAGAAGCCTAGAAGAGACCATGAAAATAATTTAAGCACCGTGATGTAGTAGTCTACCGTAGTTTGGAATTAAATAGTTTTCCAGTGGATGCAAATTGATGATTTGGAGATGCAACTTGCAGAATTTCAAGACAGCATCTGGGCTCAGGTGTTTGTCAACTTGAGGTCAAAGCTTGAGAATCTGGAAAAGTGCCACTTGGAGAATCAAGAGGAGTGCCATTACAAATAGGAAATTTGGAGTACCTGGAACGGATTACCAGACATTTTTAGTACCCTGAAAAATATAGCAATGGCTTTACTCACAATTTTTCCCTCTACATACTTCTGTGAGAACTTATTCTCAGTGTTAAATAATATCAAAACCAACAAAAGAAACAGATTGACAGATGAAGGTAGTAGCACTTCCTTGGGCTTGAAGTGTACAAAATACCAACCTTCAATTGAAGATTCAGCGGCTAAATGAATTTTCATTAACCAATGAAATTCAGCAAAAAAAATGTCACTAATAGGCAGGTTAGTTAAAGAACTCCCCCTCCCCCTCACTTATCTTAGTTTATGGTACCCCACACAAGTTAAATAATATCAAGACAAACAAAAGAAACTGACTGACTGATGAATAAAGAAGTCACTAAGCAGATAAGTTAAATAATTAGTTTTTGGTTTATTAAATACAATTATATATCATAATTATACATTTTTGTTATTTAAACCATAAATATCATGAAATTATTTTCTTTCTTGAAGTGACACATTACCCAAGTTATGCTAGTTTTTTTGGTGAATTTTGACACATCGAGCTCAAAAGGTTGCCTTTTGTATTCTATCACTACACTATTGTATTCTATCACCATTATATGCCACAACTTGTTCACTCATTGCCCAATTGATGGACATCCTCTTTTCCCAATCCTTTGCCACCACAAAAAAAGAGCTACTCTATATATGAAGAATATAAGTGTAATGAGATATTATTGAGCTATTGGAAACAATGAATATGAAGGATTTAGAGAAACTTGGGAAACGTATAAACTGATATAAAAAAGAAATGAGCAGAATCATGAGAACAATTTCTAGTAACCATTATAATGCAAAAGAAAACAATTTTCAAAGACTTTAGAATTCTCATTAACACAATGAACAATCTTGGCTTTATAATGATAATGATGCACTTGTCTACTGACTCTTGACTAAAAGGTGAAAGAATTTATTTTTGAAATGAGACAAACATTTTGAGACTTGGCTAATCTGGTGCTTGATTTTGCTTTAATATATTTATTTGTTCCAATGTGGAGTTCTATTTGGGATGAGTTAGTGGAAAGTTCTAGAGTTATAAGAGAAAAATGTTATTAAAAATTAAAAATACCTATGCAATAACTTTTCTAAAGAAGAGAAGGATGTTCTTGATTTTGTATAGACTTGAAGAATTTAGATGTTTCACACATCTCCTGAGGGAAGAAATAAAAATAATGCGTGATTTGTGACTGAGATATAAGAACACATTAAAAAGAGAGAAAAGGGACAGTTTGGCCCTCCTTTTGAACAGCTCAGGAACTCAATAGAGTTGCAGAGGCAATGGACATCTGAGAGCCAGACTGGAGCTATTCACAAAGAGAGCCATCTACAGAGATAATGGGTATGGAGATTTTTATCAGAGTTATATAGGTATAGTGTCTCTTTCTAGCCCACTGAGAAAGGAAGAAAATAGGAATCAGTGCACAAAAAGCTAGAGGTATCAGAATTTTCTTCCACAACTTTGAGTAATATTGCAAGACCAATGGATTCAGCAGCAGGAATTCTGTCTTCTCAAATCCATGCTTCCTTGGAGCCTGAAAAAGTAAAAGCTAAAGGGATAAGCAGAGAAGTATAAGATTTTTGTTTATTTTATCTCATTCACCCCCTCAAGAAGCTAAGAAAAAATGGAATTTTTGGGAATATACAGGAAATAACCATCCTTATCCATTCTCTTGCCTTATTTCACCTAAGCATGATTGGTATGAAGTACTAAATGTGTGTTGTCTTTAAATTCTGTTAAAAGCTGCGTCTGATCAATTTAATTTTGTATGTCATAAATATCTATTATTGACTCCAACTTTTGTGTTTCCATGTAAATTGGTTTCCTTGTGAAGGTACGATACAGTGCTGGGGGCCTCAGAGGAAAGATGAACAATTCCTCATACAAGATTGAGGTCTTAGTTTCAGACAGGGTCATAATTATTAAGTGTTCATACGTTATATAACTATACTGTCAAGGGCAAAATTGCTATTAATCTTGGCAACTCAGTCTGCCTCATTAGACCATGGGCCCAACTTATTATTAAACACAAAAGAAAACCAAATCATGTATATAAAGGGTGCACAAATGAGAAAATTTTGTTAGTACCTTATGAAATTAAACACACACAAAATGTGTACATAATAATTCATGGGTTCACATATAGAATTTTTCTTTTTATAGTGAAATTTATATTCATTTTTACTTAATTCATTTATATCAAATTTATATTCATTCTTGTCACATTGAAGTTTCCATGTAATTATTAAATTAATAATGAAAAAATTTAAGAGAATATTATTTCAATAGAAAACATACAGAATTGACCATAAGTATCTATATATGTTATAGGAAATACAAATAAAGAATGAGTTGGGTCCAAAATTGGACAGGAAGTGGAGAGCAGGCTGGATTGTCTTCAGGAAATTGAACAGCTCCTTTAATGACCTCAAGCTTCTCCAAGAAACAAAGGTCCATCTTTTTAATAAAAAAAAAATAATTCTATAGTTGTTACTGAATTGTTATGGGATATGAAGCCCAGTAGTCTCTGAAGAATTGAAAATGAGTATCATGAGCTAGTTATGAGCAGGGTACAACCAATGAATGACTTTAGAGACAGAAAAGGATAGAAGGTGTTATCAGAGAAATGGATTCAAGGAAGAGTACATAAATTGTTTATATGCCAAAGATGAGGGATAACATGTAGGAGTCACTTCGCTATTATTTTCTCAAAATCCTTAAAAAGCAGTTAAAGTCTTCAGCAGATTGAGTGGATCTCCTTCAGCAAATTTATGGAAAGAATAGCACAGTATAGTTAGGCCCAGAAGCAATGCACACTGCATCACTGGAGGAAACATTTATATCAATGATATATTGAATCAATCACAGCATTTGAGTATTTCTTTATTCCCTATTTGCCCTAATCCTAGGAACTGGAATTTAGACTAGGAAGCAAAAGGATAGAATATATAGGCTCATAGTAGGTTTTTCAGTTGTTCAGTGAAACTTTAATAATCTTGCTTATAATATAATTATTTTCCATACATGAAGAAAACATTACTCCCTCAATGCTTGTTTAAATCTGAATTATTTTCTTCTTATTAATTGTATTGAGCCATTCATGCATTTGTGTTTCAATGTGAGCAATAGTATGGCTATTTTAAAAATCAAGTAAGTATTGACCAGGGACTAAAGTTGCAATCTGTAACCATGAAATAACTTGAAGTTTACAACACCCAAAGAAACTTTAATTAGTCACATATGGATTAGGTTAATAACAGTGGCTTCAAGAGGCTAATAGTTAATTTGTTTTTTTGGCCACTAGTTTTAATCTGAAAATTTGTGACTTAAAGGAGAGTAAAGAATAATGATGAAACAGTGGTAACCCTGTGGTCCTGAAAGCCAAACTGATTGTGCTTTTTTTCTTTGCCATTTTTCAGAACAATTCATAGTGAAGTTGGCAGAATTTTGTAGGTGAAATAATAAAATCCCGAGTTTTAATTCTGCATCATGTATACGTGGAAACTTTGTACCTTTTGAACTATGTTCTCCAGAATTCCTTTCATCTCCTAGCATCTATTTCTCTGTGCCCCCACTTTTACATCTTCAGGTTATTGTTTATATAGTTCTGTAACTCCTCCCTCTCACTCTCTTTTCTTGCCACTGTGGCTTAGTTAGCTAGCTTTTTATTTAGTTTTTATTAATAAACTTTATAAAATACAGTAGTTATTATATATTAATTTTAATCTTTATATTTTTGGCAACCAGAAGAGATAGAATTCCAAAAAAAATTCTAAAAAAAAAAAAAAGAATTCTATCTTTTGGGAAAAGAATAGCCTAGATAAATTCTGCAAGCTGCATGCCTTGTGCTCTCCCAGCACAGATGCATTTTCTCCTGCTGCCTCGGACTGCTTTCACTGTTTTCATGGCCCACATTGAGAGGAGAGCGGAGTAGCCCTCTTTCCAAGCACATTTGTGTGACTCTCCTGGACCAGACCCTCCTTCTGTCCACATTGCTTTTTTCCCATGGAAGAGTGAGAATCCCAATCCATTTGGCCACGCCCTCTAACCCACATGGATTTTTCAGCCTGTCCTAGACATTTTCTGAAGGCAAACCACATGGAACAACAAAAAAATGTACTATTCAGCTCCACCCCCTCCTAGTTCTCAAACAGATTGTTTTTTAAGCTGACTCTGGGTTCCTACTGAAGGTTTCTACTGAAGAGTTTTTCACAGGGAGGGCAGATAGCCCAAATCTGTGGATTTGAAGTCAGAATTTTGAGGAATAAGCCTGATTTTTTCTTCTTCTGAGCCAAACCTCAGGGATATCTAGTTCTTCATATGCAAATACACTATTGTTCTCCTCCGAATTTTTGCCTTTAGGGAAGAGGACACAGGAGAATAGCTAACTCCCCCAAAAGATTTTTTCTCTCTCTCTCTCTTTGCCTTCAAGTAATTATATTTTGTTTTTCCATTGAGTTATCTTTATTTAAGAAGTAAACTTGTTACAAAGCATGGCTCAGTTTCCTGCCCATCTCAAACAGCTTTCATTTCCAGAGAACTTACTGAGTTCATGCAGCTTACAGCTTTAGGATAATTTTTCTTACTTCTGTTCATGAAGGTTTTTGTGCTGATTGGATACCTTGCAGTTGATATCTTGACTAACCTTAAGATTCAGAGAGGAGATTCATCTTTCTACACCCCCTCACTATTTTGGCCTGATCAGCCTCTGCACATTACCAATTATGGGATTTGTCCACATTCTGTCCAGTGCATGTATGAGGAACTCCAGAGGGGTGAAGAAAGAAATGCAACTTGGTGATAAATACTGGGGGAGTGGAAGGAATCTTAAGAGAGATGTCAAGTTTATTGCTTGCTATCCATTTTCAGTTTGTTCCCCTCCATAATAGAGATCAAGTCTTTATTGGAATTGGAAAGAAGGACTTTTGAATTCAATGTCATGCTTATTTTATTTTGCTGATTGTTTGCAGTAAGGTTTAGTTTCTTTTAAAGTTTATATATATTAATCTATTCAATATCTTTCTGTCACACTGAATCATTTTAAGCTATTGTGTTTTTGCCTATTTGATATATTTCATTATATTATTTGTGCCTTTCCCTATAACTGTACTGAACAAAATATCATTGTACAAGACCATGAACACCTTGCAAAAAGCCATTTTCAGTGAAAAAAACCAACATAACTCTTTACATATGCTGAATTTGTCACCTGATCCATTGAGGTCACATGTTGCTTATACAACCTTTTATTTCATTTTGCCTTCATTAATTGTCACATAGATGATGATGGATGGACTCCTTCAAAACTAGTTACAAATGGATACAATCTTTGGAGAGTTTAATGAGATAAATATCTCAATTGATTTTAAGGGATCTTCACAAATGATTTTAGATATCTAATAGCTTCTGAAATGATATTATTTATATATATATATATGTAATAAAAATATTGAATTAAAGATAGAGAACAAAATAGAAGATCCTCTCAAAAAGTTTTATATATAAAGCATGAAGCCAAAAGTTGCTTCTGCATGCATTATATTTTTAACTCTTCAGTTTAATCTTTTTCTACCAGAACAATCTAGATTCTTGGTGATGTTTTAGACCCCAAAAAGGTTTTCATCAGCTGTTCAGAGGTTTGTGTTTTTTCTAGGGTTTTCCGCCAAATTTTGTAATGATGGCAGTAGTAGACTTTGTTGAAAAAATATCTTTGTCAAGGTTGAAAGTTTTTCTAGATCTGTAGAATTTGTGACAAGTGTTAAAAAAAGATGGAGGGAGAGCCCCAAAGATGTGTTTTGGCTTTCTAGACTAGATGTGTGTATGAGGCTAGCTAAGTTACCCTCCTCCTTATCCTTGAGGGCTTCAAGAGGTTTGTCCCTCTAATGGCACTGAGAACAGGGATGAACAGGAACCAGTATTCAGATAAAGGACTTCTATGGGTATTAATTTTTTTTTATTTTGCACTAGGATAATTTTAAAATATCCATTAACCCTAATGTCCCTGCATACCAAAGAAACTTTAGACTATAGATATAATACCATTGATTGTTTAAAAAA
Organism: Gracilinanus agilis; assembly: GCF_016433145.1. Taxonomy (NCBI): domain Eukaryota; kingdom Metazoa; phylum Chordata; class Mammalia; order Didelphimorphia; family Didelphidae; genus Gracilinanus; species Gracilinanus agilis. The sequence goes on along the minus strand of NC_058131.1, from coordinate 126,171,375 downwards.
ATTATGGGACTTTGCTTAATGATTCTGTCTGATTCTAGGGACAAAAGATCCCCTGAACAGTGCCAAAAAAGCACAAAGCTAACCTGCATAGTGCCTATTGAGCACAAAGTTAAAAAGATCAAATCCCAGTGGGACTGATGAAATTTTGAGCCAAAAGAAGAGGACTTGAACTTGTTTAGTGTTCAAGGTTGTGGCTGTTTTGACATATGTCAGAGTCTGGTCTTCCCTGAATCCCATTCTATCAAGTACCTCACTTTGGCTGCCTTCCTGGCTCCAGGATCCCTGAGAGAAAAGGAAAATCATGCCATAGAAATGCTATTTCCAATTTGCTGCTGAATCTAGTCCCTTTTCCGTCTTTTATAGTGTGGCAAAATTTCTGTAGTACTGGCTACTGATTGGGTTAGTATATAATTACATAAATCACTTTATTTGGACCCTGATTCAAGGACCTCATAAGTTTTTTTTTTCCTGAACTTAGATTTTTTTTATACATAAGACTTGGATATTTAATATTTTATCCACAAGTTATTTTTCTCTTTTATTTGGCTTTTTTGATGTTTTTGATTTTCTTTTACTAATTGATTCATATACCTCATAACTCAGCCATGCATCCCTGAGTAATCCCTGTGTTTATTATTATTCTCGTCAGGAAGACTATGTTATTATTGTGAACTTTGATTTGAATTTGAGCCTAATTTAGAACAAGATGTTCCCAGAATCTAGAAGATGAACTGCATGGGGAAGGCTCTGTGAAAATGTCTGTAGAGACCACATGCTGCACCAGAAAATCCAGGGTGACCTTTGAGTTGAGGTGAATTTGAACTATGGTAGGTTGAATGCATTTATTTTGAATGTACTCTCTTTATGCCAAAGGGGACTACCTCAAATTGGCTTTTTGTCAACCTAGTAATCATTGGTTTTGTTCTGTTTTACTTTTATCCACAAATTATTGCAATTTATAAGTTGGTTATGTTTCCATGATCCATTAGGAGACTGGTCTCCCAAATGAATATAAAGGGGAATGTATGAGTGGAAATTTTGTACCTTTTGAACTATGTTCTCCAGAATACCTTTCATCTCCTAGCATCCCTTTCCCTATGCCCTCAAGTTTGCACCTTTATGTTATTATTTATATAGCTCTGTAACTCCTCCCTCTTGCTCTCTTTTCTTGCAACTGTGGCTTGGTTAGTTACCTTTTTTCTCTAGTTATTAATAATAATCTTTATAAAATATATTTAATTATTGTACATTAATTTTAATCTTTACAATTGTTCATTGTTATAAATATATTTTTTAACATTTATTAATATACATTTTTAACATGGTTACCTGATTCATGCTCCACCTTTCCCCTTCACCCCCCCCCCCGCACTCCCTCCACCCATGGC